>NC_090650.1:78311899-78679076 GCF_040937935.1 Hyperolius riggenbachi
TGAGGTCTAATTCCCTTTAGGCTTCTCAAAATGGTTATTTTTGGGTTCAGGTCCATTTAAAAGTAGCTGACACAAGCTTAATAAAAATAAAAAATAAAAAAAACTTTAGGTTCTGTTCTGGGTCATTAAAGAGGCAGAGTGTGACTAGAATTACAGAGACAAAAATCCCTTAAAGGGGTTCTGTGGGGGTTTCTGAGGAGAAAAACAGACACTTACCTTGGGCTTCTATCAGCCCTCTGCAGCGGTAATGTCCCACGCCGTCCTGCTCCCATCCGCCGTTCCCCGCAGCCGGCACCGGGCTATTATTCGTCTGACACACAGATGAATAATGCGCGCTACCGCGTCTCCGCTCGTGTCATCTGAGGCTTACTGCACAGGCGCAGTACAATGGTTTCTTGTACTGCGCTTGCGCAGTAAGCTTCCGATGACGCAGGCGGAAGCGAGCGGGTGCGCGGCCACTGCAGCGCAGCCGCAGTTGGATCCCATGCCGCTTAGACCGGGGCCGGCGGCGGAGAACAGCAGATGGGAGGAGGACGGCGTGGGACATTACCGCTGCAGGGGGATGATAGTCCAAGGTAAGGGTCTGTTTTTCTCCTGCGCAACCCCCACAGAACTCCTTTAAAGGGGAACTTCAGCCTAAACAAACATACTGTCATTAAGTTACATTAGTTATGTTCATTACAATAATGGTAATAGGTAATATAATCTCTTACCCACCCTGTTTTAAAAGAACAGACATGGGGGCAGCCATCTTTTTGGTTGAAAGGAGGTGACAGGGAGCATGAGACACAGTTCCAACTGTCCAGTGTCCTGATCACCCAACATCAAAAATCCCATCATGCTTTGCACAGCGTCAGGGGAAAAATGCCCGGGCAGTTTTCTTCTGTGCAGCCAAAAATGAGGCTTGGGTAAGAAAAACAAAATTCTGCTGCTGTGAAACTGTTAAAGAAACAAGCGTTTTCAGTGCTGCTCAGGTTCACTTTAATTTCCACCCATTGCCAGACTAAGAAATTATATCAGAGATAAACAAAGCTTCCAACTAGACTGAGCTACTTACAGATTGCCATCTAGCAAGACACACATCAAGTTTAGTCAATCAGAAACTCATTGAATCTCGCCAATCCCCTGGAACTTCCTTCCACAATGTGTTTGCCATTGGCACTCACCCACACTCGAAGCAGGTCATCTCGGTGCCGTGCGTATCGCTTCAGTTGGGCGCCACTATAGCAGCAATGCTACAGTCCGCGGCCTGCGCACAGGTTATTTGGATGACCTTGAATTACTTCTCCTTCCGAGTTGCTACGAGGTGGAATAGTATTTAACATGCCGGGAATTTCAGTGGCAGCTGCACCCAACTCACTGGTGGCATATTAATACCTACGCCCCACAGTGATTATCTTTAGATGGAAACTAACAAACTCACCTCTTCAGGTATATGTGTATATATATATATATATATATATATATATATATATATATATATATATATATATATATATATATATATATATATATATATATATATATATATATATAATCTTACTTGGCTATCAACCACCTCCTTGTACACAGATCCCCCTTCTCCTCGTTTTACCCCTTAAGACTTTCCCCTTTTGTGTTAATACTACTGTGTAACCTGTTACATATTTTCACCTTCACATGTGATACATCGCTGACCTGTCCACTTGTCATTTATCTGTAACCCATTTCCTTATGACTGTCTGTACTGGGTATTCACCATCATAAATGCCACAGCTTGCACAGGTGCAGTACCACTGACTCACTTGTTTTTCTTTAGAAAAAAGCCAGGCCAGACCAGGTCCGCGCTTCACAAACCGCCTGCGGCTGCGCAGTAGCATGTACCCGATCATGTTTGGCTATTAATGCAGAAGCCCAAGCTGGATGGTGCTAGTGTGCATGCGCAATAAGGAATCACTCTGGGGGTCCCAGCGCTAGCACAGACTGACATATGAAGACAGGTTAAGCCTCATTAGGATGCAGAGGCTTCTCCCTCCCAAGGTAAGTATCTCATTGTAGCCTTTGCAAAGCTCACAGAAAAAAAAAAAAAAAAGACAACGGGAAAATCATATATAGGGCTAGGAGGAAGTGGTGGTCTTACCTCCCTCAAGCAGACACGACAACAACTGCGATTCAGACAGTCAAACACATTTATTAGAAACTCCCAAAAAATTGCAACGCGTTTTGCAGGCTCAATCCCAATTCATCAGGCAATACAGGGAGGAGTATCAAGCGATCTGCACAAGGATTAAAGTTAAACGCCTCTGTTCTTAACTTGAATATTGCTGTAACATTTGCGGAATCGTTTTCGTGGTCAGCGCACGAGATGCGCACTGACACAGTGAAAACCCTCCACAAGCGTATAATTGGGTGAACCCAGGCTAGGTGCAATGCACCAGCAGGGGGCAATGCCCACCGGCAGATGGCGCTGTGGAGTGCAGACGAGTACAATCGCTGCACGGCCACAGATGCCAGATGGGGATTGTACAGATCAAGACAATGAGGGGCTGAACAGCCCTTAAAGAGAAAGAGCACAGGTACAGGATGAATGTGTGTTCACCAATCTAGTCGCGACCCTGCGATGGTGAACACACATCAGCAGAAACAACAGTAGGAATGCGATCGCGAGATGGGCGATCGCCAGAAGTGACACAAGACAGATCAGTACAGAACACTAGAGGAACAAAGGCACAGCAAATGACAATAAGAAGTAACGAAAATAACAAACGCTAACTAAACGCGAACACTGCACTCATTCGCAACAGCGAGCGCGTTTATAGCGTGGTCTCCGCGTGTTAAGCACAACAGAGACAAGCACGCCTAACTAACCACCAACAGACAAACACGAAACAAAGAACGCGAGCGCTTGCTTAGCGGTTACGTCACCGAGCCTACAGCAAGCGTTCGTATCAGACAAGACAGACAAACGGAAAACAGAAATATGCTAGGAAAGATCCACAGCCGCTACCGCTAGGGGCTTGTGCGATCTAAGATGAGAAAGCTGGTAGCAACCGCTGCTCCAGCTATACTCCAAGAAAACAGAACAGAAGGATCCACAGCACTAGCGCAAGGCTAGTGCGATCCAGGCAAGACAGATCAGAAGGATCCACAGCACTACCGCTAGAGGCTAGTGCGATCCAGGCAAGACAGATCAGAAGGATCCACAGCCGCTACCGCTAGGGGCTCGTGCGATCCAAGCAAGACAGGCAGATGAGATAGCTGGTAGCAACTGCTGCTCCAGCTATACTCCAAGAACATAGATCAGAAGGATCCACAGCCGCTACCGCTAGAGGCTAGTGTGATCCAAGCAAGACAAACAGAATGATTTCATGTCGACCACCGCTGGGACAGGACAATCGCAACAGACAAACAAAACAGATATGCAATCCTAACTGCACTAGGGAAACTGCCTAGTGCAGTCCCAGGAATTACTCTAAGATAACTTTGACAAGATATAGCATGGCTGACACTCTAGGAGTGTTTCAACAAACCCTGAAGGAATGACCAGCAAAGCATTCTGGAAGCAGAAAGCTCTTATAGTGCCAGTCATCAAAGGAGGCAGGTAGGGGATTTGCATAACGAATGTATGCAAATTCCTCAGCAGCAGAACAGACCAGAAACTTGCAATGGAAAAACAGGTCTCTCTTCCAGAGACCTGTAGCCCACAGACTAGAGGAATGGTCAAACAGCTGTCTGCCTGTGCAGCCAGCTGAGTGGATAATCACAATTGCCTGATGAAGCGGGATTGAGCCTGCGAAACGCGTTGCAATTTTTTGGGAGTTTCTAATAAATGTGTTTGACTGTCTGAATCGCAGTCGTTGTTGTGTCTGCTTGAGGGAGGTAAGACCACCACTTCCTCCTTCATTTTTGCCAATTAAGTTGGTTTTTAAGCTCATTTAATCTAATTTTATACTTTTGGCGCCTCTGTTCCTTATATACAATTTCGAGTCCACTCTTGGTGGAGGGTTGCTACCCTTTTTTCCTGTCTACAGAGAGCGACATCTTAATCCTGAGTGGGGTCAGGATAATCTCCCCACCTGCCTTTACAGTGGTTGCCTGCTGGTGACCCTGACTTGTAAGTATCTAGCAATACAAATTTATTGCCACGTTATCCAGTACAATATTACACTATTGGGGCTCTTGGTGTTCCCTGTTTTTATATATAGGGTTATGCCTATAGACACAGCTGTTTGTGTTTCTGTTGGTGCAGATGCTGGTCGGTCTCTCTCCTGGATAAGTTCTGAGGACAAGCAAGGTCCTCGTAACTAAGGAACCCGCTTGGGGTATAGACTATGCTGAAAAAAAAAAACTGATGGAGGCTCCCTTGATGATATGTAAATAGTATAAAATGAGAAGTGTAACGTCTTACCTTCTCAGAAGCACAAACCAAAAGTTATGGAAAAAATATATTCATTCATACACAGACAACACGTTTCACGGGTCTTGGCCCGCTTCCTCAGGTCAATTACAAGTGCCTGTAAAAATTCAGTCACGAACTGAGCGCCTATAATTACTCTATAATGGGCTTGATTCACAAAGCAGTGCTAACTGTTAGCACGCCTGTGAAAACCCCCTTAGCACGTCTAAACCAGCTTTTCGCTCCGCGCGAAGTGCCCATTAAAGCACGCTCGCGCATGAGACTTTGCGCCTAAAACTTTGCGCGCAAAACTTTGTGCGCGATCTGATTGAGAAATCTGGTGCTAACCTACTTAGCACCCTGGTTAGCACGTCTAAAGACTTTAGACGTGCTAAGTAGGTTAGCACCGCATAGTGAATCAAGCCCAATCACTCTTATCGTCATTTTTTATATATAGGGTTAGGTCTATAGACAAAACTGTTCATCTTAGTTTATTTTCACCTTAGGTTTGCTTTAACACTAATTAAACCTTTCCTCCTTCACTTAGGAAATACTTAGAGGAGCACTGAGCTGGAAAATGGCACTTAGTGCCAGACAGTTATTGGCTTCATTGTCGGAC
Source organism: Hyperolius riggenbachi (assembly GCF_040937935.1). Lineage (NCBI taxonomy): Eukaryota > Metazoa > Chordata > Amphibia > Anura > Hyperoliidae > Hyperolius > Hyperolius riggenbachi. The sequence goes on from NC_090650.1 coordinate 78,316,894, forward strand.
CCCACACAGTGGAAAGAAGTCAGGAATGTGTTTTGCTTATATGTATATTTCACTCATTAGGGATACAAAAAAGTTTTAGCTGTTATTCTGTTAAATTGATTTTGCACAAAGAAAATGTGTGTTGTCTAGCAATGCCACATCCCAGTATCAAAGCCTTTGGGATGCCTAATTCCCACTAACAAAAAAAAACAAACCTAATTATTATTATTAATATAAGCCTACCTTAGAACAAAGCAATACACAGCTAAGTGTGTAAATATAGTGCTGTCCGGGGAAATCTTGTTAAAACAGATGCCGAACATTTGCTTGGATTCTCAGCGTGGAGATCTCTGATGCCCAGAGGATTACTGGCTCTGTTTGCATTATTTCATTTATTTTAGAGTTTTAATATATTGTCTTAGCAAAGTAAAGGGAAAAAGTTACGCTTTTTTGTTTTGCTAATCACACAATAAACACATTTGGACACATTACACTGGTTAATATTATGCAGTGTAACGTACAATGTGAAAAAACGGAGTGCTTCCTTGTATTCTGCTCTGTACTGTAATTATATATAGTGTCTCTTTGCCAAGTTCACTTGAATGTCATACTTGCATTCTTAATTAGAATTCTTGTCAAATAAGAGTTTGTTAAGTACTAACAGTTAAGGCAGTGTTGGTTTCTACCATTACATCATACGCACACAAAAAAGTCATTATTATTTAATACGGCGGTGTTATTTAATAGTGTTTTGTAATTAATAGCACACAATTTTCTTCATGGCATCATCTTAAAAGCTGAGATAAATTAAGATAAATAAAACAAAAAGGTAGCAGAGACCAGGGACGTAACTATTAATTATGACTTCACCACCCCAGCAAAGCTTTAACCCTTTACGCTCCTACGTTGGAATATGTCTGACATTAGCCTTTTCCTGCATAGGTGAAATGTAAAGCATAGTCCGACATAGGAAGACAGGCTACTGCTAGATGGTGCAGATGGCGGATAAAATTAATTACTGTGTCATTCCTTTCAGATCAAACTGTCAGACTAAGTCCGACACTTTAATCCCCTGCAGCACCACGCAGCGGTGAGCAAGTGGGTGGAGCTACAGTGCACGGGGCTACAGTGCCCCGCCCTTCCCCTAATGCCCGGGTGCCGCCTAGCTGTAGAGCAAGGAGGTAAATATCCTCCGGATCACCACTGCAGCTGCATTTTCATGATCACCCTCGTCCCCCTAGCAAGCCGGAAAAAAAACAATGCTGGTGGACATGTTGGTGATCGAGAAAATGGATTGGAAAGGGTGGTTCCCCCAATATTCACACCCTATTCCCCTTCTCCATTGGAGACCTCACAGCCTGGGGGCCAAAAGTCGAAGGTTATATAACAAGTGCAGACATCATAATCCCTCACCCATAACAAGTGTAGTCACAGGGGACCCCTTATCTGGAGAATGGCTCCCTGATCCAACTTCCCCCACACCCACAGTCTGCTAAAGCCTTGTGCTCCCCGCAGTTGCAGGCACCGCTTCCCCCGTGGTTAAGCAGTTGCAGTCATTGCATCCCCTGCACAGCACCAACAATGTGTGAGCTAAGAAAAGGAGTCAGAGTTTTGCTGTGTGGAAATTATTATTATGATTGTTTTAGGTGACATTTTACAAATCACAGTTACAAGTCAGCTGCCTGGCTTTTTATCAAACCGCCTGCTATGGCCTATGGATTGGTGAGCAGGGAGAATGTGCCGAAGGAACTACAGTAGCAGAGTATTGACCATAAAAAAGGTATTGGGATGCACTAGGGCATTTAAAGGATTCCTCAAACCCCAAAACCCCGAGGGATTGAGAAAGCCATCTACTGTCACAAAGGCCTCATCGCAAAAATACTTACAAGAGGCGTCTTCAAAAAGGATACAAAATGTATAAAAAAAAAACCATCATAGGTGACCACATACAAAAACCCCTATCCCCCCATAAAATCAATACACAGCCGTGTATACCACAAGTCAGCTGACCTCATGCGCTCACATACATGCTTCTACCAAAAACACACCACTAGATCTATGAGTGCGGGTGATGGGGTGACACCCCAACACTCTCTGCAAACTGATTACAGTAGCCGGTTGTTGATCCACGTATAATGGATAAATGTAGGTGCGATTGTTCCACTTAATAACCTGTATGGCACAGGACCTGCCAATATAGTGTCACAGTTCCACAGCTCAATCACCAGAAGGAAAATTACTCCAGCCAGAAAAGCATTGCAGTAATTGCCTCATTGCAAGCCACATAAGCGATGTAGTTCAAACATGCCCTGAAAACAGCTTCATCCTTCAGTCCTGTATAGTATATAGTCTTGGACTGTCCCAGGTGGTGGAGTCAATATAGTATTCAAGCTCCAGTAACACAACTAGGTAGCCAGATTCACAGATCCAAAGCAATATACGGCTCCACGCTAGCGCCCTCCAGGCAGAGTCCATATAACTCACATAATGTATTGAAGATTTTAAAAGTTGCCCAGTCGGGCTCTCACCACCGCTGGGCACCAGGGCTGTCCATGCACCACTATTGGTTTCTTAGGCTCGTCACTTCCTCCCACATGAGTTGCTGGGAGACTGCACAGGACACTTGTAGCAGGATCACCGGCTGGACAAGCAGTGTGGGGCGCTAGACAGTGCAGAGGTAACAGCGGCTTGTTATGTCCATGTCACGTGACATGTTTTGCTTGACTCAGCAAACTTTTTCAAATGTGGTATGGGATTGACTGCTAGTCCTTTTATTTCACAGTCACATGGTTCACTGATCAGCCAACCAGAGAAAAGTTAAACTACCTAGCAACCGATGATTAATTATCTATCCAATAATTGCATGGGTTCCTTCCCCAGGCTGAACGGGAAATGCTATCATGCACTGTTATGTGAAGCGCTGTTATGTGAAGCGCTGTTCAGCACTATTTCTCCACCTACTAAGCTGACCTTATGACCACACATACAGCCACAATCATCTCTTGACCAGACATAGACGTATAATATTGCATATAACTCACTTCGCTGACAGGCCAAATGCTTAGGTCACATATTTTTGTGACATTCAATGCTATTTAAAGGTTAAGGTTGAAACTAGGTCCACTGCGAAGTGAGTTATATGCAATATTATAAGTCTATGGCTGCTCAAGAGATGATTGTGGCTGTATGTGTGGTCATAAGGTCATCACAAGTGAAAGTAGAATCACAACTGTTGGCTCAGCATGTTTCGTGAAGCAAGGTCCACATCTTCAGGAGCATAGTCACGAAGGCAAAAAAGGAGAAAATACCTACTGGATTACATACAAATCAATGAATATAAAGGTAAGCAACACAGACAGTGGCCTCAATTCATGGAGCATTATCAAACGTTTATCTAACACTTTATCAAACGTTTGATAATTTACCTCATGGGTAAAATCTCGTTTTAAATTCACTAAGGTGTTATATATTTATCGAATGTTTTACCGATAAAACGTTCAACAAATATATAGCACCTTAGTGAAATTTTACCCATGAGGTAAATTATCAAAAGTTTGATAAAGTGTTTGATAAACGTTTGATAATGCTCCGTGAATTGAGGCCAGTTAATAGGATCCAAAACAGGATTTACAGAATAAAGCTCTGGTATATTTGGAGGCAAAGCAGAAGTGAAATATAATCACAAGTAGCCAATCAGAGTCTTACAAATTGATTACTTAAAGTAACCTCGAGGTGGTTTCATAAAAAAAAAAAAAAAAAGTTAGATGGCCACCTAGAAAAAGTGAAGCCTCTAAATCCACTAGAGGCTTCCCACGTCCCTCCTCAAGACCACCACCACTTTTTGTGACCCTCTGACATTTTGTGGCCATGCTCATCTTGCACAAGCATGGCCAGTATGGCCACCCTTATACACGATAGAAAGCACAGCTACAAGAACATAGCCAACAAGATCTTGCAGTGCGTGGCAATGGTGGCTATAGTGGGGTCGAAAAGGAGCTGGGAAGCCTCTAGACCAGGGGGGCCCATTAGGTAGATCCATTCTGTATATACAAGTGTGCTCCTAAAATTGTACATAGGTAGATCATTTTGACTTGCTAATTTTTCAAAGTAGCTCACAAGCCAAAAAAGTGTGGGCACCTCAACTCTGGACTATCTTTTTTGGGGGGATGGCTCAGGTTCACTTTAAAGTGGACCTGAGCTCAGAACTTCCTCTCTGCTCTAAAGTATACAAAACAGAATTTTAACCTTTCAAGAAATATATCTATCTTTTACAGCTGATACAAATCCTGCAATATGCAGTGTGTCTACTTCCTGCTTTCATGGAAGCAGACATAGGGTTAACATCCTGTGTTTGCCAGTTAGCTCTCTGCTGTGGCAGCCAGCTGACACAGCTAAGGGGTCAAATTACAACTTGTGATTAGTCACAGATAAGGGGGAATTAGGCTAAACTCTCTAAATACATCCAGGGTGCATTTCTCTCTGCTTTCCTTCTGTCCTGTGCAAGAGTTCAGGTCCACTTTAGCAAAATGATCATGCGGCATGCGCTTCTCCATCATTTCTCCTCTAAAAAAGTTTCTGTTGCTAAAAAGAAGAGGAAAAAATAAATAAATTTGGGTTCAGCAGATTCAATCGGGAGCCAATCGGTCTTCAATCTAGCTGTCAGTAAAAAACAAAAAAAAAAAAAAACTTAATTTATCTATTTCTGTGTTCTCTGAAAAGCGTGAAAGCTTGCATACACTGAATATAAAAGGAAATTGAATATTCTGTAAGGCAGACATTCTGATAATCTGTCAAAAAAAACAAACCACACAATTCAGACCAGCTGTGCTGATGCCTGAAGAATGAAGACTGCGTTTCCAATCCACACCTGGAGAAACCTCCTCCTGAAAAAGTAGAATAGCAATTTTCACATCAAATAGAAACTTCAGAGCAATTTGAAAAAACAGCAGGAAAACAGGAAGAGAAAGTTAGCTGTGAGATGAGGATAAAAAAATAAGATATGGATTAAAAAAAAACATTGCTGCTAACAAGCTAGACCTGTAGACTTCTTTCAGTGTATTTAAGGTTCGCTTCTCTGACATGGCAATTATTTTTAGAAGGTGTACGTTTTTCTTTCTTAATAGGAATGTGGCATTTCCTGAAGGCCTCGGTATTTGTGCGAGGTTTGTTGATGATGCTAATGATACACTTATTGATGAAAGCCTCGTCGTTTGTTGAGTTATTTTAGGGAACGAGGTTCGGTAGCACAACACATTTCTATGGTGAACACGGAATGAACAAACAAGCGATTTAAATGCATAAAGTGTAACTTTTAATATTTCCAATAAAAGTCCCAAAAAGTGAGATAGTTAAAATATCTGTAATCTTTACTGACATTTTGCTATGCCCTAATCTTACCCTACTCTCACATAGAATCTTCCTTCTACCAATGCCTAACCCTTAGGCCTGGAACCCACTGAAAACAGCAAACGCGAAACGCTACCGCTAGAGTTTTGTCTGAGCGGTTTGCAAGCGGATTCATGCGCGTTTGCGGTCGCGTTTTGCAACATTGTATTTTTTTGCTCAGCGGTTGCGTAGCGTTTTCATCCTGATTGGTCCTGTGAATTATTTTTCATTTTGTTACAGTGTGCTGAACCGCAAAACGCTACCAAACCGCTCAGTTTAGGTTTTGCTGAGTGTTTCCGCTAGCGTTTCAATACTTTACAATTGAAGCGCTAACGCTCTCAAAATGCTGCACGTCCTGCGTTTGCGTTTCTGGGAAACGCAAATGCTCCTGTGGAAGTTGCCCCATCCATTAACATTGGCCCAGCGTTTTGGCAAAGTGCTAGCGTATCGCAATGCTGCCAAAACGCTGCCAAAAGCGCTCCTGTGGGTTCCAGCCCTTAAAGGGGAACTTCAGCCTAAACAAACATAATGTCATTAAGTTACATTAGTTATGTTAATTAGAATAGATAGGTAATATAATCTTTTACCCACCCTGTTTTAAAAGAACAGGCAAATGTTTGTGATTCATGGGGGCTGCCATCTTTGTCATGGGGGCAGCCATCTTTTTGGTTGAAAGGAGGTGACGGAGCATGTGACACAGTTCCAACTATCCTGTGTCCTGATAACCCCTCCCAGCTGCACGCACTAGGCTTCAAATGTCAAATTCAAAATGTCAAAAAAACAAATAAAAAATTGCACCAAAGTAGCAGAACGAGAACAACAACATCAGAAATCCCATCATGCTTTGCACAGCATAAGGTGAAAACTGCCAGGGCAGTTTTCTTCTGTGCAGCTAAAAATGAGGCTTGTATTAGATAAACAAAGTTCTGATGCTGTGAAACTGTTAAACACCAGGCCTTTTCAGTGCTGCTGAGTCGATTTTTAGTCTGGAGGTTCACTTTAACCCTACTTTACCGATCCCCTAATGCTTAACTCTTCCTCTACCAGTGCCTAACCCTTATCCCCCTGGTGGTGCCTAACCCTCAACCTCCTCCACCCCTGGTGGTGCATAACCCTCAACCTCCTCCACCCCTGGTGGTGCCTAACCCTTAAGCCTGCTTTAAACTGCATATTGGGGGGTAGGAACTGTCAAAAAAACAGCCTTCCTCTGGCAGCAGGCCTAGCAGGAAGTGATACTCACTTCCTGTGGCCGAATCGATGATGTGCACGGAAGTGTATTGGATTTCAAACACGTACAACTTACATGACTTCAGGTCCATCGTACATTGCTGCAGGTCGCTGCTCGTGTTAGATTAGCTACTTCCATGTAGTTACCTCTATGTTGTGAGTAGTGTGATATGTCCCATAGACTTTCATTGCCCTAATGCAGCTGCGGTAAAATGATGCACCGCACCACGCCAGTGTGAAAGGCCCCTTAGCCTCCTTTTATCCCTGTGGCGCCTAACGCTTACCCCAACTTCCCCCCACCCCGGCTGCAAAACCGAAATTAGCTGCAATAAAGTGAGATTTCAGCACCCAAGGCCACTGTTAACATAGGACTACCTACGCAAATTACGTCTATAAATAAATATTGTATGAATTGTAATCAGTCCCTGATGAGTTGTAATCAACGTAAGGCGTAGGGCGGCGCTACGGAGCAATGACATCACTCGCAACGCTAGCTGGACGCGGCTGGTGCTGCACTTAATTTTTCACACGGCGTGTCACCTATGCGCCGCATTGCGGGCGATGAGCGGCGGTATCTTAGTGTACTGCACACTTTATTGTTTCCCCGTGCGGACATAGCGTGATCATACTCTGCAACCCTGCAAAGACTTGTATGGGCATTACATGTAGCTTATTATTTTTAAGTGACTGTCATCCAGTAGCAATAATGGTTTGACCATTTTAAAGGCACAAGCCTGATTTTTTAAGAATAAAAATACACTTTTACGCTATGGGGGCCTCTTTTTTTATCCCCAGACGACAGTGAGCTGTTGGAGGTTGCCAGTTGGAGGCAGTGGGGTGGCCATATACCCCGGAAGCGATATCGGGCCAGTTCGGCCGCATCCTCTGGTGAGTTGCTCTACGAAGGGGGGGGGGGGGGGGGGAGACCCCATGGTGTTTTGTGAAGTACTATTAAGCCAGCATTTATCTGATGAACTGTTACTGAGCGCTGCTAGAACATTACAATATTATACACATATCTCACTACAGCGATCTGCTCGTGGATTGAGCGTTAACAGTTACATTTGGACTTTGGTCACTTAATGTTTAGGATAGCCACATAATATATTTTTGTATTGAGCGCTGCTTACTATTTTGTATAAGTCTATAAATAGCTGCAATTTGCATAGCGGGTAGCTCCGGTGCCCACTATTTATTGGCAGCCTCAGGTGCCTAAATGTCACTTTATTGTGGCTAGTTGTTGCCGCAACCTTTGGCTCCCAATTTTCACTTGATTGCCACTAACCCCCGCACTGCTGCTAATCATGTCGCCTCAGGCGCCAATCATTGCTGCTCATCGCAGCGGGGCGCCTAAAATTTCCCTACACTGACGCTAATTGCGTCTTTCATCATTGAGTTCTGTAACACCCTTTCTACCATATTGCCACTTCCTGCCATGGGTGTAACAATCACCCCTGCGACCCCTGCCACTGCAGGGGGGCCCCAGTGGCTTTCCTGCTCTATTGTATAGAGTGTGTGTTAAGCCTGCTCAAGCTTATGTTTTGCTAAAAACCCAATAAAAACCTTTGAAACTAGATTGTGAGCATCACTGACCGGCCGCTAGTGACATCATTATGAACGTAAAACACCGCCAAAAATATCAGCGCTGTATAAATATATAATAAGAAATGAAACAACATTGTCCCAGAGACATCAATAGCAGACAGAAATGAAAAAAAAAAAGTTATAATGCTGAATGAACAATATTAGTAACTTCTGATATTGTTAACTGAATACTATTAGGTAATCCCAGCTTCACACTTTCATTTCACCAGTTTTACGGCTGTCAATCCGAGATCAGATTATCTATCATGCATTAATCATTCATGTATGACACTACGGCAATGTGACAAGCACAGCTGCAGAAATTGTCACTATGGATTTGTGTAAAATAAGCACCAAGTTCAACACTGCCTGTGTGCTTCAGAAGTACAGCTTACATCTGTAGTGAGAAATATATCCTTATTCTTTTCCTTTCCTTTTAAGCAATACCTGTTGCCTGGCAGCCCTGCTGATCTATTTGGCTGTAGTAGTGTCTGAATAACACCAGAAACAAGCATACAGCTAATCTTAATACTGTCAGAAACACCTGATCTGCTGCATGCTTGTTCAGGGTCTATGGCTAAAAGTATGAGAGGCAGAGGTTCAGCAGGATAGCCAGACAACTGGAATTGTTTGAAAGAAAATAAATACGTATAGCATCCTCCATAGCCCTCTTGCTACAGTTGTCCTTTAAAGGGAACCTAACAGAGGGATATGGATGTTTTCTTTTAAATAATACCAGTTGCCTGGCAGTCCTGCTGATCTCTTTGGCTGCAGTAGTGGCTGGATCACACACACTGAAACAGACATGCAGCTAATCCACTTTAGTCAGAGCACCTGATCTGCATGCTTGTTGAGAGGCTCTGGCTAAAAGTATTAGAGACACCGGATCAACAGGAGAGTCAGGAAACTGGTATTTTAAAAGGAAAAATCCATATCCTTCTCAGTTTAGGTTCCCTTTAAGTATGCACTTGCAGTGACATGGCAATAGGAAATGCAGAGGTTGTGACCACACCAGCGCCCTTAAACCAGAGGGGCCCACTACACTAAACTATTGACCTTTTTCTATCCCCCCACTCACTGTTCTCAGAAGTTGCATTCTGCCAGTAAAACATGTATGGCTGTAATTTGCTTATCAGTGATGTTTACTATATTCCCAACAAGGTACTGACAAGACAGAAGCTGTCACTTCCATACCTAGAAATTAACTCTTTCAGGCAGCAAAATAAAACAAGTAAAACAGACTGGATATGAATGTTATGCACTGTACATACACGGGGATCAGTTGAAAAGGCGCCTGAGCTGCCTGTATGAAAAAGGGCGCCTCCATAGACATCAATGTTATTTCTGGAAATATGGGCTAAAAGGTGGTGAAAAGGGCGCCCGAGTTTTGATATAGGCTACAAGTGGGCACCCCTTTGTAGCCCATATTTATTCGGCTTAAAGAGGAACTGTAACATGAAAAGATCCCCTGGGGGGTACTCACCTCGGGTGGGGGAAGCCTCCGGATCCTAATGAGGCTTCCCACGCCGTCCTCCATCCGTCAGGGGTCTCGCTGCAGCCCTCCGTGGAGTCCGGGCAGTGGTGACGTCAATATTTACCTTCCTGGCTCCTGCGCAGGCGCTCTGACGGCTGTCGGCTCCGAACTACACGAAAATACCCGATCGCCGTCGGGTCCGCTCTACTGCGCAGGCGCAAGTTTCCTGCGCCTGCGCAGTAGAGCGGACCCGAATGAGATCGGGTATTTCCGTGTAGTTCGGAACGGAAAGCCACCACAGCGCCCCCGCTGGAGCCAGCAAAGGTAAATATTGAACTGACAGTCGGCACAGTCGCCGGCTGTTCGGAGGGCTGCGGCGAGACCCCCGTGGGACAGAGGACGGCGTGGGAAGCATCATTAGGATCCGGAGGCTTCCCCACACCGAGGTGAGTACCCCCCAGGGGATCTTTTTAATGTTACAGAGTCTCTTTAAAGGTTTTCGGCTACAGTAGGGCGCCCCTTTGTAGCCCATATTTTTTTCTGCTACAAGGATTTCGGCTACAGACGGGCACTCTTTTTTAGCCCATATTATTTTTTCAGCTACAAGGTTTTCGGCTGCAGTAGCGCACCCCATTGTAGCCCATATTTTTTATTCGGCTACAAGGTTTTTGATTCTGCTACAAAAGGGTGCCCCTTTGTAGCCCATATTTTTTATTCGGCTACAAGATTTTCGACTACAAGGTTTTTGATTCTGGGGATTGGGCACCACCTGGGGAGTCTTAGGGTTAGGCACCACCTGGGGGGGGGGGGGGGGGTCTTAGGGTTAGGCACCACCTGGGGGGGGGGTCTTAGGGTTAGGCACCACCTGGTGGGGGGGGGTCTTAGGGTTAGGCACCACCAGGGGGGGGTTAGGGTTAGGAGAGGGTTCTGTGTGGGAGTATGGAGAAGTTAGGTCATAGTAATCACCAGGGGCTGTCTTAGGGTTAGGCACCACCAGGGAGGGGTTAGGGTTATGCACCACCAGGGAGGGGTTAGAGTTACGCACCTTCAGGCGAGGGTCCTGTGTGAGAGTAGGGAGAAGTTAGGTTATAGTAATCACTTTTCTCAGCTATATCTACAGCCCTTTTATAGCCCAACAAATTTTGACTATAACAGCATCCTTTTTATAAACTAAAACTATATGGCATATATGGGCTACACCAGGCACCCTTTGTAGCCGAAGTTGGTATATGGGCTACACCAGGCGCCTTTTTTGTAGCCGAATTTGTCATATATGGGCTCCACCAGGCGCCCTTTTTTCCAGGCGCCCTTTTCAAGTAGACCCCATACACGTTTATCTCATCATGTCACATGTCATCTTGAGTACACTGTAACAAACTGTTTCCCTCCTCTGCTTACACATTTCATACTGTGGATGGCCTTGGCAGGTTTTGGGGCACCATATGAATTGCTATGTATAGACTGTATAGAAGGCCCAAAGCTCCTCAGCCACTGCGCACTTGAACCTTTGAACTCCAACACTAATATAATCCCTATCAGATGCCTGAATTATCAGCACTCAAACACACCACTGCAATGCAGGGATCTAAAAGCAATGAAAGCCTAAAGATTGCTGCTTTACCATAAAAGAAGCTGTAAAATGACATTTTTACGACTCTATAACTTTTTTCTTTTATGTTATATGCAATCTTTATTTTTTTATCATTCATATCCTACTGAGTTCAGAATACTTTTCTTGGCTTTACCAAGCAGGCTGCCACTGAGAGAGCTGGTAGGGTAGAAGAACATTCAGGCTGTGACATGAGGCCAAAGATCAGAGAGTTTTATTTCAGACCTACAGCGCTCAAAGCTTTTCATCTTCTCCCCGCTGTCTCACCGAAGCCAATGAGGCTGAATTAAACAACCAAGACGCCGTATAGATTTGAAAGTTTAAAGGTAAACAAAGAGATTTTTTGTAAAGCTTGGAAATAGGTCTGCCTAAAACTTTTTCAAAATGATTTATTATCGATTTAGATTCCATTCTCTATTTTAGTTTCCTGTCGTGAATGTTATTGGACATCATGCCAGTGAAAGTAAAGACAGTGTACATTACGTTGTCTGCAAAGCAATCAGCTTGTAGATTTGACAGAATAAGACAAGGTAGCCTAACGGAGGTTATTAAAATGATAAAATACAATAGAGTCCCGGTTATCCGGCACCGACTGAGATCATCTGATGCCAGCAAGGTTGGCACTTCCATAGAGACTAAGGGGGAAATTGCCCCAGAGCCTATAGCCCACCCACCCAAAGTGTGTCCCCCTCCCCTCCAGCTTGGGGTCACCATACCATACATGCCTGCAGGGAACGAGGAAGTGCGGCGCTATGGAGAGCAGTCTGGAGTGTAAAGCATGGTGCTGCCTCCTGTGTCCAGCCTGGATTAAGTAAGACCCCGCTGTTAGGGATGGCCCAGCCTTGGAGAACTCATGGAGAAGCACATGATCAGTTTGGTCAGCTGATAGATTTGTAAGGATCTGATTTGCTGGTCCTGATCATGTGTTAAACCAGGAAGTCATCACAGCAAATCAGAGGCTTACAAATCTATCAGCTGATCAAACTGATCACGTGCTTCTCCATGAGTTCTCCAAGGCTGGGCCATCTCTACCCGCTGTGTACACTTTGGATTTGGAAGGGAAAGAAGGAGGGGAATAATGGGGTCCCTAACAATGTTTTTTGAGGACATATGAAGGACACCTAATGATTTTGTCTGTCTGGGAGTGTAGTGGCATAGGTCCTGGGAGTGGACTTGGGGGCTGTGAAGGGAGGGGGTGTTGCCAGATAAGTGTGCTTTCGGGTTGTTTAAGACTCAATGTTAAAACTAGGCCTAGCTAATACAGTACTATACCCCACTCTATATACATACCGTAAACTCTGTATTAAAATGTTAAAATACAGTTATTGAAAGTATATTGACCCGGAAAGAGCCATGGAACCCAGTCTTCAAGCACAGCAGAGCATACATTAAATTGGCCTTCACCACTGAGTACTGCCAGCAATTTGTGCTGATTGGTTGAGACTGCCTGTTATAAAATAGTGTGAGTAAGTCACCCTGATGGTGGTATCTTGCGTATGTACAGAATACAGAACAGCTTCACACAGGAGACTCTTATGCCAGAAATAGCCATGATTCCTGGGCCCTGGGCTGTGAGCTGGCACCAGATACAGTAGTACCACTGAAGTTGGATGTGACAACTGCCGTATGGTCCTAATGGCTATTAGGAGCCTCTGGTGTAAGTGCATGTACCTGGAATTTTAAAGTGGACGAATAAAGAAGTGTTGCAGGTGGGGCCCAGGGAAGCGGGCGTAGCACAGAAAGTGCTGCATTGCGTCACCTCTTCCTCAGGGCATCTACCCGCTCTGTTGCCGTCCTCAGCCTCCCGATCCCATGACATGCATCTGAATGTATGACTGTCGGGTGGAAGAGGAGACCCTACGCAGCATGGAGCAGGTAAATATTACAGCATTCCCTGTGCTACTCTGCAAGGTGTGAAGGAGGAGCCACAACTTCCAGTTTCCTGGTGGTTATCAGCTAATTAGTTATTAACTTGAGTTTCCACGGTATACCAGTATGACGTGATACCGCGGTTTGATTGTGCATGGTAATCATACCATGCACAATCTCATTTTACCGGTTTTAGGAGGCGGGGCTACCGGGGGCGGAGCGACGGGGATGCAACGTAGCGGCGGGCGCACAAACAGCAGCCAGGATTAGTAAATACTCACTTGCCGGCAGCCTCGTCCTCCATGCTGTACTAGCTTCATTCTACTTCCCGTTCTTGTCCTATTTCCCCAAAACAGCGCCCCTTGAGCCCTATTACAAGGAAATGATGCAAGAACAGGAAGTAGAATGAAGCTAGTACAGCGTTGAGGACCCGGTTGCCAGCAAGTATTTGTACCGCCTGCTGCTATTTTTCCCCTGGCGCTCTATACTGTGGGTACCAATCCTGGCTACACCTATCCCTGGCTACCTATGCTGCGGCCATCTAATTCTGGCTACACCTATCCCTGTCTACCTATGCTGCAGCCACCTACTACTGGCTACACCTATCCCTGGCTACCTATGCTGCGGCCATCTAATTCTGGCTACACCTATCCCTGTCTACCTACAATGTGGCCACCTAATTCTGGCTACACCTATCCCTGGCTACCTATGCTGCGGTCACCTAATTCTGGCTACACTTATCCCTGTCTACCTATGCTGTGGCCACCTACTACTGGCTACACTTATCCCTGGCTACTTATACTGCGGCCACCTACTACTGGCTACACCTATCCCTGGCTACCTATGCTGCGGCCACCTACTACTGGTTACACCTATCCCTGGCTACATCTACTGTGGCTACCTACTACTGGCTACACCTATCCCTGGCTACCTATGCTTCGGCCACACCTATCCCTGGCTACCTACGCTACGGCCACCTACTACTGGCTACACCTTTCCCTGGCTACCTATGCTGCGGCCACCTACTACTGGCTACACCTCTCCCTGGCTACCTATGCTGCGGCCACCTACTACTGGGGTGGGGGGTACATTATTTAATGTAAGGAGGGCGTGTCCAAATAATTGTGTAATACCATATACTGTAATACCGTGGTATTTTTTTTGACGGTTATACTGTGGAATTTCATACCGTTGCAACCCTAGTGGGGAGGGGGGGTTGTTTAGTTTTTCCTAAGGTTTATATTGTTGTATGGTTAAAATGGGTAGCGGTGACTCCCTGATATCACCTGATTGGAAGTTCCATGTCTTTAATACTTGTATTTTATACTGGAAAAAAAAATATTGTTTAAGAAAACCAAATGTGAAAAAGTTCACAGTAAACCTGCATTATGCTTTATGAACTTTTATGGAATCCAGCTGTTTGAAACGATTTCACATTGCATCCTTAGGGCAATGTCAATGGGAGTATGCGAAGATGTTTATAAGAAAGTTATAAAGCAAAGCAAGTGATACATGTAATTACTTTCTGACCCTGTATGGTATTAAACAGCAGCTAAAACCATAATTATCTCCACTGCTTCTGGGGAGCTGCGTGCAAATCTAATATCCATGTATTTTGCAGAATGACCAGCCTTCCAGGAAAATACCTTCCCAGCCATTATTACATAAAACGGCAATGCCACTGAGGCTAGCTGACTCAGAGATAATAAAAACTCTACTTGAGTAATATCAAAACAAAGCAATAAACTAGGCACAGTCAATTTTTAATTACTACTCAATTGGGCAAATAAACATGGAATATCAATACCGATTTGTAATCGTTTTTATCTTCGGGTCCCTTATTAAAACTTTGAGCTATAATTCCCATGACTTTGTGATAAACTCATTTTGAAAATATTAGGCTTGTAATTTATTTATTAAGTCAACGCCATGTTTGTGGTATACTACAAGCAAAACATTAAAATGACTCCTGCTGTTTGCTGTAATATTTGTATTTGAATGTAACTGCTCCACTGAGGATGGAAATTGTAGAGAAGCTTGAAAGTCTTAAAAAGAACCTGAAGTATGAGACCTATGGAAGCTGCCATATTTATTTCCTTGTAAACAATATCAGTTGCCTGGCAGTCCAGCTGATTTTTCATGTGGGTGGGGTCTAAATCACACACCTGAAACAAGCATGAAGCTAATCTTGTCACATTTGTCATAGACATCTGATCTGCATGCTTGTTCAGGGTCTATGGCTCAAAGTATTAGCGGCAGAGGATCAGTAGGACAGCCAGGCAATGTGCATTATTTAAAAGGAAATAAACATGCCAGCCTCCATATTCCTCTTGCCTTAGGTTCCCTTGAACAGAGGTGTGTAGTGAGAGGAGACCATCCTGCAACAACCATGGGCATACTGGCCCCCATACCCCCAGGCATTGCAGATGGGAAGGGGGGGGCTGCTCCTGTAGGTAATGCAGGGTAACAGGGGCAGTGGAAGGTTGTACATAGCCTGCTTCCAGTGGCGGGACAGGTCCTCTTCACACCTCTTCAGCGCACAAGCACCCTACAGCTAATCTCCATGCGGCTTCCGCCCTGTCACATGACATTCAGGGATGGAGACCTCATGCTGATTGGCTGTACAGCACTTGTACACTGAAGAGGAGTGAAGAAGACCTAGCCGTACCACAGGGTGGGGGTAATGTAAAATGTTCCACTGCTACTCTGCATTACGTACAGGACCTGGGCCCCCATGATGGAGGTTAGATAAATGCTGTGAAGGTGAGGTTAGATAAATGCTGTGGAGGTGAGGTTAGATAAATGCTGTGAAGGTAAGGTTAGATAAATGCTGTGAAGGTGAGGTTAGATAAATGCTGTGAAGGTGAGGTTAGATAAATGCTGTGAAGGTGAGGTTAGATACATGCTGTGGAGGTGAGGTTAGATAAATGCTGTGGAAGTGAGGTTAGATAAATGCTGTGGAGGTGAGGTTAGATAAATGCTGTGGAGGTGAGGTTAGATAAATGCCGTGGAGATGAGGTTAGATAAATGCCGTGAAGGTGAGGTTAGATAAATGCCGTGGAGATGAGGTTAGATAAATGCTGTGGAGGTGAGGTTAGATAAATGCTGTGGAGGTGAGGTTAGATAAATGCCGTGGAGAGGAGGTTAGATAAATGCTGTGGAGGTGAGGTTAGATAAATGCTGTGGAGGTGAGGTTAGATAAATGCTGTGGAGGTGAGGTTAGATAAATGCCGTGGAGGTGAGGTTAGATAAATGCTGTGGAGGTGAGGTTAGATAAATGCTGTGAAGGTGAGGTTAGATAAATGCTGTGGAGGTGAGGTTAGATAAATGCTGTGGAGGTAAGGTTAGATAAATGCTGTGGAGGTGAGGTTAGATAAATGCTGTGGAGGTGAGGTTAGATAAATGCCGTGGAGATGAGGTTAGATAAATGCTGTGGAGGTGAGGTTAGATAAATGCTGTGGAGGTGAGGTTAGATAAATGCTGTGGAGGTGAGGTTAGATAAATGCTGTGGAGGTGAGGTTAGATAAATGCCGTGAAGGTGAGGTTAGATAAATGCTGTGGAGGTTAGATAAATGCTGTGGAGGTGAGGTTAGATAAATGCTGTGGAGGTGAGGTTAGATAAATGCTGTGGAGGTGAGGTTAGATAAATGCTGTGAAGGTGAGGTTAGATAAATGCTGTGGAGATGAGGTTAGATAAATGCTGTGAAGGTGAGGTTAGGTAAATGCCATGAAGGTGAGGTTAGATAAATGCTGTGGAGGTGAGGTTAGATAAATGCTGTGGAGGTGAGGTTAGATAAATGCCGTGGAGAGGAGGTTAGATAAATGCTGTGGAGGTGAGGTTAGATAAATGCTGTGGAGATGAGGTTAGATAAATGCTGTGAAGGTGAGGTTAGGTAAATGCCATGAAGGTGAGGTTAGATAAATGCTGTGGAGGTGAGGTTAGATAAATGCTGTGGAGGTAAGGTTAGATAAATGCTGTGGAGGTGAGGTTAGATAAATGCTGTGGAGGTGAGGTTAGATAAATGCCGTGGAGATGAGGTTAGATAAATGCTGTGGAGGTGAGGTTAGATAAATGATGTGGAAGTGAGGTTAGATAAATGCTGTGGAGGTGAGGTTAGATAAATGCTGTGGAGGCGAGGTTAGATAAATGCTGTGGAGGCGAGGTTAGATAAATGCTGTGGAGGCGAGGTTAGATAAATGCTGTGGAAGTGAGGTTAGATAAATGCTGTGAAGGTGAGGTTAGATAAATGCTGTGGAGGTGAGGTTAGATACATGCTGTGGAGGTGAGGTTAGATAAATGCTGTGGAGGTGAGGTTAGATAAATGCTGTGGAGGTGAGGTTAGATAAATGCTGTGGAGGTGAGGTTAGATAAATGCTGTGGAGGTGAGGTTAGATAAATGCTGTGGAGGTGAGGTTAGATAAATGCTGTGGAGGTGAGGTTACATAAATGCTGTGGAGGTGAGGTTAGATAAATGCTGTGGAGGTGAGGTTAGATAAATGCTGTGGAGGTGAGGTTACATAATTGCTGTGGAGGTGAGGTTAGATAAATGCTGTGGAAGTGAGGTTAGATAAATGCTGTGGAAGTGAGGTTAGATAAATGCTGTGGAGGTGAGGTTAGATAAATGCCGTGGAGGTGAGGTTAGATAAATGCCGTGGAGGTGAGGTTAGATAAATGCCGTGGAGGTGAGGTTAGATAAATGCCGTGGAGGTGAGGTTAGATAAATGCCGTGGAAGTGAGGTTAGATAAATGCTGTGGAGGTGAGGCTAGATAAATGCTGTGAAGGTGAGGTTAGATAAATGCTGTGGAAGTGAGGTTAGATAAATGCTGTAGAGGTGAGGTTACATAAATGCTGTGGAGGTGAGGTTAGATAAATGCTGTGGAGGTGAGGTTAGATAAATGCTGTGGAGGTGAGGTTAGATAAATGCTGTGGAGGTGAGGTTAGATAAATGCTGTGGAGGTGAGGTTAGATGCATGCTGTGGAGGTGAGGTTAGATAAATGCTGTGAAGGTAAGGTTAGATAAATGCTGTGGAGGTGAGGTTAGATAAATGCTGTGGAGGTGAGGTTAGATAAATGCTGTGGAGGTGAGGTTACATCAGGGGTCACCAAACGTTTTGGGTCGAGGGCCGGGTCAACATACTTCAGACTGCTGGGGGGCCGAAGTATACATAAAATGACGTCTTTGCGGGCCAGACAGTGACGCATACCCACGTGAGAAATTGAAGTCCGATTGGACAACAGTGTCACCTGATGTGGAATTTGATTGGAAACCAGCAAAATTACCATGTGGATGGGTGGTTAGATAAATGCTGTGGAGGTGAGGTTAGATAAATGCCGTGGAGGTGAGGTTAGATAAATGCTGTGGAGGTGAGGTTAGATACATGCTGTGGAGGTGAGGTTAGATACATGCTGTGGAGGTGAGGTTAGATAAATGCTGTGGAGGTGAGGTTAGATAAATGCTGTGGAGGCGAGGTTAGATAAATGCTGTGGAGGCGAGGTTAGATAAATGCTGTGGAGGTGAGGTTAGATAAATGCTGTGGAGGTGAGGTTAGATAAATGCTGTGGAGGTGAGGTTAGATAAATGCTGTGGAGGTGAGGTTAGATAAATGCTGTGGAGGTGAGGTTAGATAAATGCTGTGGAGGTGAGGTTAGATAAATGCTGTGGAGGTAAGGTTAGATAAATGCTGTGGAGGTGAGGTTAGATAAATGCTGTGGAGGTGAGTTTAGATACATGCTGTGGAGGTGAGGTTAGATAAATGCTGTGGAGGTGAGGTTAGATAAATGCTGTGGAGGTGAGGTTAGATAAATGCTGTGGAGGTGAGGTTAGATAAATGCTGTGGAGGTGAGGTTAGATAAATGCTGTGGAGGTGAGGTTAGATAAATGCTGTGGAGGTGAGGTTAGATAAATGCTGTGGAGGTGAGGTTAGATAAATGCTGTGGAGGTGAGGTTAGATACATGCTGTGGAGGTGAGGTTAGATACATGCTGTGGAGGTGAGGTTAGATAAATGCTGTGGAGGTGAGCTTAGATAAATGCTGTGAAGGTGAGGTTAGATAAATGCTGTGGAGGTGAGGTTAGATAAATGCTGTGGAGGTGAGGTTAGATAAATGCCGTGGAGGTGAGGTTAGATAAATGCCGTGGAGGTGAGGTTAGATAAATGCTGTGGAGGTGAGGTTAGATAAATGCTGTGAAGGTGAGGTTAGATAAATGCTGTGGAGGTGAGGTTAGATAAATGCTGTGCAGGTGAGGTGAGATAAATGCTGTGGAGGTGAGGTTAGATAAATGCTGTGGAGGTGAGGTTAGATACATGCTGTGGAGGTGAGGTTAGATAAATGCTGTGAAGGTGAGGTTAGATAAATGCTGTGGAAGTGAGGTTAGATAAATGCTGTGAAGGTGAGGTTAGATAAATGCCGTGGAGAGGAGGTTAGATAAATGCTGTGGAGGTGAGGTTAGATAAATGCTGTGGAGGTGAGGTTAGATAAATGCTGTGGAGGTGAGGTTAGATAAATGCTGTGGAGGTGAGGTTTGGCCGACAGATCTCTGTGGTAAGAGGCATAATATAGTGACACCCCTGGCAACAGTCATACAGCTATCGAAGTCAGAGTGTGGCTTGATCACTTTATCTGCATACTTGTTCAATGACTTAGAAAATTGAATGCCCCTTCCACACACAAACAAACACTAGATGTGACTTCCCCTTCCCTCCAATAATGCACAAACATATAGATGTACATGTGCTCGTATGTACGTACACACACACACACACACACACACAGAAGATGGCCGGGGCATTTGCTCACCCTCCCTCCATGTTGTTCTCTCCTCTACCGGTTCTCTTAAACAATGTATAATACTGACAAAACAATAGTCCTATAGGACCAGTAGACAAATTTATCAAAAGAAGACCAGAGCAAAAGTGGAGTTCGTATTCCAAACTAGTTTCTAGTGCTGTCTCTCATTTGTTGTCCGCAGGACCATCATTTTTCGTATGAAAGACACATAGCTTCATGAATGTCCTATGGACAGGAAGTAAGGAGAATGTCCCCAATGTCTTAAAGAGCAGTACAATCTCCATAATGCCATACCTATTTACCTCACTATTCAGAATTATATTAAAAAAAATCCTAGAAATTACGTTTAAAAACAATACCCACATTTAGACGATTAATGGACCACTGCCGTGAAAATCTTAAAGGAGAACTGTAGTGAGAGGTATATGGAGGATGCCATATTTATTTCCTTTCAAGCAATACCAGTTGCCTGGCAGCCCTGCTGGCCCTCTGCATCTAATACGTTTAGCCATAGACCCTGAACAAGCATGCAGCAGATCAGGAGTTTGACATTTTTGTCAGATCTGACAAGATTAGCTGCATGTTTGTTTCTGGTGTGTTTCACACTACTGCATGCAAATAGCTCAACAAGGCTGCCAGGTAACTGGTATTGCTTAAAAGGAAATCGATATGGCAACCTCCATATACCTCTCACTATAGTTCTTCTTTAAGATTTTAATGACAGTGGTTCATTAATCCTCTAAAATGTGGGTATCTTTTTTAAACGTAATTTCTAGGATTTTTTTTTTAATATAATTCTGAAAAGTGAGGTAAATGGGTACAGTTCTCCTTTAACTATACGTAAACATAGACAAATAAGTAGTATTTTTCTTCCAGAGTAAAATGAACCATAATTTACTTTTTTTCTAAGTTGCTGTCACTTACAGTAAGTAGTATAAATCTGAGAGAACCAACAGGCTTTGGACTAGCCCATCTCCTCATGGGGGGGTTCTCAGTGTTTTCTCTATTTTCAAAAGCACTTAGTGAATGGTAGCTGCTTCATCCAACTGCCAAAAAAAGTGTATTGTGAGCAGGGAGGCAGGCCAGCAAAGAATAACGGCCATGCTGAGAATCCCCTATTGAGAGATGAACTAACCCAATATCCCTTTCGGTAATGTCAGATTTCTACTACTTACTGTAAGTGACAGCAACCTAGGAGAAAAAAATATATAATTTGTATGTGTTTAAATTTTAAGATTTTCGTAACAGTGGTCCTTTAACTTGAACAATTAACAACTATATGACAAGTTTCAGTTATTCTAGACTCTTTGTTCACTTTGTTCAGGAAGAAGTGAATTGTCTGTACATACAACATTCAAGGTATTTTCAGCACTCTAAAATAAGATTTTCCAAGCTTTGTACAATAGTGTCCCACATTCATAACCTTGACAGTGTCTGCTTGCAATGAGGGTTGTTAGACATTGCCACATGTCCCCCCTCAGGCTATGATTAAAGTGAACCTCCAGACTAAAAATCGACTCAGCAGCACTGAAAAGGCCTGGTGTTTCTTTAACAGTTTCACAGCATCAGAACTTTGTTTCTCTTATACAAGCCTCATTTTTAGCTGCACAAAAGAAAACTGCCCGGGCATTTTTCCCCTGATGCTGAGCAAAGCATGATGGGATTTCTGATGTTGCTCTCATTCTGCTGTTTTGGTGCATTTTTTTTTTTTTTTTTTTTTTTTTTTTACATTTTGACATTTGAAGCCTAGGGTGTGCAGCTGGGAGGGGTGATCAGGACTCAGGACAGTTGGAACTGTGTCTCCTGCTTCCTGTCACCTCCTTTCAACCAAAAAGATGGCTGCCCCCATAACAAAGATGGCAGCCCCCATGAATCACAAACATTTGCCTGTTATTTTAAAACAGGGAGGGTAAGAGATTATATTACCTATCTATTTAATTAACATAACTAATGTAACTTAATGGCAGTATGTTTGTTTAGGCTGAAGTTCCCCTTTAAGGACCAATGTGGGTCCAATATAGTTAAGCCTTGTTTTACTGGTTTCCGTGAGATCCGTCTTTAATAAAGTGGATTTTATTTATAAAGAGAGAGGTTGCAGAATGTTTCCCTTTTGCCATACCTCTTCCCCCTCTCAACTAACTGGCATGCCTGAAGGGAGAAAAAGGGGACTGTACTTTGGGGGGTTAGCAGGGGGATTTAAAGGGCATAAAATACTTAACAAGCCTCCAGCATGGTCTTCTAACCTTCCTGTAGCTCCTAGAGGCTTTCTGGCATCCTGCACAGCTCCTGGCGTGACTTCACGTGGGTCAGGGGAGACATCAGAAGCAATGCATGGAGGACACCAGAAAGCTGCTTTGAGCTACAGGAAGGTTAGAAGATGCCATCTTGCATGGCTCCCGGCGTGTGACGTGATTCAATGAGGGTCAGGTGGCAAGTAGGGAGCCATATACGGAGGATGCCAGAAAGCTGCTTGGAGCTGCAGGAAGGTTAGAAGACGTCATCTTGCATGGCTCCCGGCATGTGACGTGACTCAATGAGGCTCAGGTGGCAAGTCAGGAGCCATATACGGAGGGTGCCAGAAAGCCACTAGAAGCTACAGGAAGAATAGAAAGATCGCTCGGAAGCTTGGGAAGTATTTTATGCTCTACGGTGGAGAGGTTTGTGCCTTTTCAGCCAGTTGCTCAAGCTACCGGTAAACACATGTATCCAGCATCAGGCGATCCCTGCCAGTGCCAGATACAGGGGACTTTGCTGTATAATAAAACTATACACCGACTGAACAAAGAGCTCAAAATATAGTTTACAGAGTTGCAAGAATGGATCACAGATAAAAATTGCAATACAGGCCATATCAAATTACATGCATTGCTGAACAGGGTTTACTAAGAAGACAAGTGCCTTCTGTACTCAGAAATAATTGGCTTCCCGCTAAGTTCTACAACTGAGTTAGTAAAGAGTTGTGCCGAAGTACATTAAGACTGCAATCCATAAAGGAACTTGTATCCGCGGCCAGCTTCACCAATAATAGAAATGGCCTTGAAGCTCAGTAATATATATTCTGTGTGAATATTCTGTGGAGCTCACCTTAAACCACTCTGAGTACTCATACTCCAAAGCCTTCTACACTAGGTAGCAGTGGTGCTCAAATACCCCTTTTTAAAATTCGAGTTTGGTCGAATTCGAATAGTAAATTATTCGAGGTCAGTCGAATATTCGAGTCGAATAATTTTTACTATTCGATTCGACCTCGGACTTCGAGCTCACTATTCGAGTCGGTATTCGAGCTCATTATTCGAGATGACTATTCGAATTGGCCTTAAATAGCTTCCAACACTTGTTTTGAGGGTGAATGATGCAAGAAACATCTTTTTTTCCAAGTAACAACAGCAAGTGATTATGTGGGGATGTTCCTTTAAAAAAAAAAAGGTGAAAAGAGAAGTTGTGTCCAGAATTTTGTTCAGTGCTGTATATACTTCTTCTTCTTCTTCTTTATCTTCTATCTTCTTCTTCTTCTATATCTTCTTCTATATCTTCTTCTTCTTCTATATTGTCTTCTTCTTCTTCATCTTCTTCATCATCATCATCATCTTCTTCATCATCATCATCTTCTTCTTCTTCTTCATCTTCATCTTCTTCATCTTCTTCTTCATCTTCTTCATCTTCTTCTTCATCTTCTTCTTCTTCATCTTCTTCTTCATCTTCTTCTTCTTCTTCTTCATCTTCTTCTTCATCTTCTTCTTCATTTTGTTCTTCTTTATTTTCTTCTTCTCCTTCTTCTTCTTCTCCTTCATCTTCTTCTTCTTCATCTTCTTCTTCTTCTTCATCTTCTTCATCTTCATCTTCATCTTCTTCATCTTCATCTTCTTCATCTTCTTCATCTTCATCTTCTTCATCTTCTTCATCTTCATCTTCTTCATCTTCTTCATCTTCTTCTATATCGTCTTCTTCTTCACTTATTTCTCTTTTCAATTTTTTTTTTTTAAAGAAATGCAGCTATTTTTGAGCGTAACAAATAGCTGGTGGCGCACGCATGTTGGAAGCGCCATTGTATGTGCTCCCTGGCAGTGGAAACACACAGACAGCAGGAGGTAAATTCAGCAGCAGGAGGAGGAGGATGAGTGTGTGGCAGCAGGCAGTCAATGAGGCAGGCAGCGTGACATAATAGCCCTGGTACCTAGCGGTGATCTCAGGGCTGTAAATAAACACAGCAGGCAGGAGGTCCCAGACAACGGTCGTGCAGCCCACATCGTGTCCAATACACAACTGGGACAACACAGTTTTCAACCCGGGCACCTCAGAAAAGTTAAACCTTTTTTTTTTTTTTTTTTAATGGTTTTTTGGTTTTGTTTGTACAACCAATTACACAGATATAAAGCTATTGTTTGACGTAATAGCTGGTGGCAGAGTGGCAGCAGAATGTAATTCTGTGTACCCTGGCAGTGGGAAACACAGACCGACAGCAGCAGCAGCAGGAGGAATGGAGGAGTAATGTGAGCAGCTATTGTTTGACGTAATAGCTGGTGGCAGTGTGGCAGCAGAAGGTAATTCTGTGTACCCTGGCAGTGGGAAACACAGACAGACAGCAGCAGCAGGAGGAATGGAGGAGTAGTGTGAGTGTGGCAGCAGGCAGGCAGCGTGACATAATAGCCCTGGTACCTAGCGGTGATACCAGGGCTGTAAATAAACACAACAGGAGGTCCCAGACAGCGGTCGTGCAGCCCACATCGTGTCCAATACACAACTGGGACAACACAGTTTTCAACCCGGGCACCTCAGAAAAATTAAACCTTTTTTTTTTTTTTAATGGTTTGTTGGTTTTGTTTGTACAACCAATTACACAGATATATAGCTATTGTTTGACGTAATAGCTGGTGGCAGAGTGGCAGCAGAATGTAATTCTGTGTACCCTGGCAGTGGGAAACACAGACAGACAGCAGAAGGGCAGTACACAGCAGCCCACTGTAGGTGTAAAATGTGTGGCTGCAGGCGACGTAATAGTCAAACTGAACCAGGCTGGCTTAGTGAGCAGGAGCCAGGAGGTGGTAAAGGGTGGTAAGGCACATTAACGATGGTTCTTAGCCAGTTCATGTCCCCCTCTCGCCGACAACAGGGGCCAGGAACTCGCCTTCCACCCACGCCTGGTTCATCTTGAGAAACGTCAGTCTGTCCACAGACTTGTGAGACAGACGTGAGCGTTTCTCGGTGACCACGCCACCAGCTGCACTGAAGCAGCGCTCGGACAGCACGCTGGAAGGGGGGCAGGACAGCACTTCCAGGGCGTACTGCGCCAGCTCGCTCCAGATCTCCAGGCGCTTGACCCAATACTCCATGGGATCAACAGGGGCATCGCTGTCAAGCCCGCTGTAGGACCCCATGTAGTCAGCCACCATGCGGGTCAGGCGCTGGCTGTGACCGGAGGAGGATGCTGCTGCATCATGCACCTCCTCTCTAGTCACTGCTGCCAGAGCCTCTACAGTCCTGTAGAGCTCGTGGCTGAGAGACAGCAGGTCTGTGGGGCGCTTGCTGCTGGATGCAGGCACCTGCTGCTGCCTCTGTGCTGGCTGCTGGACAGTGGGGGTGGAAGGCTGGGGGAAGGCTTCCTCCAAGCGCTCGACAAGGGCCTGCTGCAAGCTCCTTATTTGTTGCGCTGGGTCTCCTCCTGCAGGCGGCAGGAACTGGCTCAACTTCCCCTTGAGGCGTGGGTCCAACATCATGCTGATCCAGATGTCCTCCCTCTGCTTCATCTGGATCACCCTGGGGTCCTTGCGCAGGCACGTTAGCATGTGCGCTGCCATTGGGAAGAGGCGGGCCACGTGTGCTGGCACATCGACGGCAGTGCTGTCCTCCTCATCCTCCTCCTCTGCCGCCTCATCCTCTCTCCACCCCCGCACCAACTCAGCTGCGCTGTGCTGATCCCCCTCATCAGCAGCAAGGTCAGGGACCTCCACCAAGTCCTCCTCCTCCTCCCCTTCAGAGGTGGACTGTGCAGCTGCTTGCCGCTCCTGCTGGTCCAAGGCTGCCGCTCCCTGTTCCAGCAAAGCATCGAGGGCCCTGTTCAGCAGACAAACCAGGGGCACCCACTCGCAGACCATAGCATGGTCCCTGTTTACCATGTTAGTGGCCTGCAGAAAGGGAGCCAGCACTAAGCACACCTGCTGCATGTGCCTCCAGTCATCATCGGGGACGATGGACGGGATGTTGCTGGTCTTGTCCCTTCTCCGAGCGGCGGAAACAGTGGCCAGGGCAAGGTACTGGTTGACAGCGTGCTTCTGTTCAACCAGACGCTCCAACATCGCCAGGGTGGAGTTCCAGCGAGTCGGAACGTCAAGGATCAGCCGATGGCGTGGCAGCTCCAGCTCCTTTTGCACGTCTTCCAGGCTCGCACAGGCTGCAGCCGAGCGCCGGAAGTGACGCACAACGTTCCTTGCCGTTTCCAGCAGTTCGCCCATCCCCTGGTAGGTGCGCAAGAACTTTTGCACCACCAGGTTCAGCACGTGGGCAAGACAGGGGATGTGGGTCAGGTTTCCCCTGTCTATTGCGGCAACCAGATTGGCCCCATTGTCGGCCACCACCTCTCCGACTCTGAGGCCTCTGGGGGTCAGCCAAATCCTCTCCTGCTCCTGGAGTTTGGCCAACACATGGGTTGCCGTCAGCTTGGTCTTCCCAAGGCTGACCAAGTGCAGCAGCGCTTGGCAGTGGCGGGCCTTCACGCTGCTGCTGAGGCGGGGGGTTTGGCCAGGTGTGCCGGAGGATGGCAGAGGATCGGAGGAACCTGCTGCAGTTCCCCTGACCCTGCGGGGGGGGCACCACCCACTGTGTTGCTGCTGCTGTGCCCGCTGCTGCTCTCCCATCCTCACCCCCTTCCACCAAGCTGACCCAGTGGACAGTGAAAGACAGGTAGCGGCCTGTCCCGAAGCGGCTGCTCCAGGAGTCCATGGTGACGTGGACCCTTTCACCAACCGCGTGCTCCAGCCCTTGCTCCACATTGGCCATCACAAAGCGGTGCAGTGCAGGAATGGCCTTGCGGGCGAAGAAGTGTCTGCTGGGGAGCTGCCAGTCTGGGGCTGCGCAAGCAAGCAGCGCACGCATGTCGCTCCCCTCCTGCACAAGCGTGTACGGCAGGAGTTGGGAGCACATGGCCCGTGCCAGCAAGCCGTTCAGCTGCCGCACGCGACGGCTGCTGGGAGGCAGAGCCCTAACCACCCCCTGGAAGGACTCGCTCAAAAGGCTCTGGCGTGGCCTTTTGCTGGCACGGGAATCAGCAGACACAGCAGAGGAGGCCACTGAGGACTGGCTGCCAGAACAGGCCTCAGTGTCGGCGGCAGGAGTTGCAGAGGGGGGAGGAGCAGTGCTTTTCCGCACTCCTGCTGGTGCTGCTGGAGGAGCAGGAGGGCGGGTGGCTGCTGTTGCTGCTGCTGCTGCTGAAGGCTGTGCAGTGATGGGTGTGGTGCCACTGCCAGCACCAGATGCCTTCAGCCTCTGGAACTCCTCATGCTGGTGGAAGTGTTTCGCAGCAAGGTGGTTGATGAGTGAGCTGGTGCTGAACTTTAAGGGGTCTGCACCTCTGCTCAACTTCCGCTGACAGTGGTTGCAAGTGGCGTACTTGCTGTACACTGTGGGCATGGTGAAAAAACGCCAGATTGGTGACAAAAACGACCCCCTACGGCATGGAACCGCTGCTGCCTGTCTCCCTGTGGTGGTTGGGGGGGGGGGGGGTTGGGTGCGGCTGGTGGTGGTACTGGCAGATGCTGCTGCTGCTTCTGCTGCTGAGCCCGAGACACCAGCAGGCTGTGGGACCTGCCTACTGCTGCCAATGCTTGCAATGATGCGCCTCCTTGCAAGGCCCACAAGCGCATCCTCCTCCTCCTCCTCAGAGCTGCTGAGGACGACATCCCCTGGAGGTGGTGGCACCCAGTCTCTGTCTGTCACCGTGTCATCATCAGCCTCCCCCTCCTGAAACATGTCCTGCTGGGATGATGACCCCCCAAACTCCTCTCCTGATGCATGGATGGGCTGCTTGACTGTCGCCACAGTCTTGCTGTCCAATCCCTCATCCCCCAAAGTGCCCATCAGCATCTCCTCCTCCAAATCGCCAACAACAGCAGACAATTGACGCATCATGCCTGGGCTCAAAAGAGTGCTGAGTGACAGGTCGGCGACTGACGGTGAACTGGCCTCCTCCCCAGGCCCTGCTGGGCGGCTGCTGCGAACAGGGGTGGTGGTGGTGGTGGTGAGGGTGGAGGCCTCGGATGCAGAGCTGATGGCGGGCTGCTCATCCTCCGTCATCAGTTGCACCACAGTGTCTGCATCCTTTTCCTCAATGGGACGTTTCCGACCCGGCTGGAGGAAAATCGGAGCAGGTGCTACACGCTGCTGCTGCTGCTGTGTCTCTGCAGCGTGAGTTGCAGATGCTCCTGCTGGGCGGCGCCCAAGGCGTCCACGGCCAGTGGCTATGGGAGGAATGTTAGCCACTGACGCTGCTGCTGCTGCGGAACTGTGCATGGTGGCGCGGCCGCGCCCGCGGCTTGCCACAATGCTGCTCCCTCTCCTCCTGATTCCCTTGCTGCCCTTCCCCTTGCCCAAACCGCGCTGGCTGCCACTTCCAGACATCTTCGATGTTTTGGGCGTAAACACAAAAGTTTTTGAAAAGGGCGGGTGAAAAGTGGGGTACTTTAATGGAGTGGGTTGGTGGGTGAGGTGACTGAGTGAGTGTCCCGACTCCCTAGTACAGTAAGTAAGTAGTAACAGTCAGGAAGTACAACTAGCAGTTACAATAATCAGTAGTAATCACAAGGAAATAGAGTGTGTGTACACTACAGACAGTGAGTGCACGCACGCGCAAACACGCGCAGGAGCTGGCCTATGAACAGAGAGTGAGTGAGTGTCCCTAGTACAGTAACTAAGTAGTAACAGTCAGGAAGTACAACTAGAAGTTACAATAATCAGTAGTAATCACAAGGAAATAGAGTGTGTGTACACTACAGACAGTGAGTGCACGCACGCGCACACACGTGCAGGAGCTAGCCTATGAACAGTGACTGAGTGAGTGTCCCTACTACAGTAAGTAAGTAGTAACTGTCAGTAAGTAGAATTTACAATAATCAATCAGTAATCAGAAGGAAATAGAGTGTGTGTACAGTACACAGACAGTGAGTGCACACACACACGCAGGAGCTAGTAGCCTATGAACAGTGACAGTGAGTGTCCTAGTACAGTTACAGTATATAACTATTCAGAAGGAAATAGAGTGTGTGTACACAGACAGTGAGTGCAAGCACACGCAGGAGATAGCCTATGAACAGTGACAGTGAGTGTCCTAGTACAGTTACAGTATATAACTATTCAGAAGGAAATAGAGTGTGTGTACACAGACAGTGAGTGCAAGCACACGCAGGAGCTAGCCTATGAACAGTGACAGTCAGTGAGTGTCCTAGTACAGTTACAGTATATAACTATTCAGAAGGAAATAGAGTGTGTGTACAGTACACAGACAGTGAGTGCACACACACACACGCAGGAGCTAGTAGCCTATGAACAGTGACAGTGAGTGTCCTAGTACAGTTACAGTATATAACTATTCAGAAGGGAATAGAGTGTGTGTACACAGACAGTGAGTGCAAGCACACGCAGGAGCTAGCCTATGAACAGTGACAGTCAGTGAGTGTCCTAGTACAGTTACAGTATATAACTATTCAGAAGGAAATAGAGTGTGTGTACAGTACACAGACAGTGAGTGCACACACACCCGCAGGAGTTAGTAGCCTATGAACAGTGACAGTGAGTGTCCTAGTACAGTTACAGTATATAACTATTCAGAAGGAAATAAGAGTGTGTGTATACAGACAGTGAGTGCAAGCACACGCAGGAGCTAGCCTATGAACAGTGACAGTCAGTGAGTGTCCTAGTACAGTTACAGTATATAACTATTCAGAAGGAAATAGAGTGTGTGTACACAGACAGTGAGTGCAAGCACATGCAGGAGCTAGCCTATGAACAGTGACAGTCAGTGAGTGTCCTAGTACAGTTACAGTATATAACTACAATACAAAATACAATCACTAAGTAGTAAAGGACAGCAGAAATACTGTCTAATACTATCTAATACTGTCTAATACTGTCTAATACTAATGAGAAATAAACTAACAGAGGACAGGAGGACAGCTGCCCACACAGGCAGGCCCTGAGGCCTAAAGCTGTAAGCCTGCAGCAGCAGCTGGCCTGTCTCTATGTAACACAAAAGCTACTAACTAAAATACAATGTCTATCTAACTAACAACAATATAGGTGTGTATAGGAGGTGTATGTGAGCAAAAACGCTAGGTAAATGACCACAATAGAGCTCTTGCTAAGCCAAAGCACAAAGGAGCAACTCTCTCTCTCTATGCAAGTCTCAGGCAAGGACGGAGAAACGGAACATGGCGGCCGCTATTTATAGGGTAGGGGCTGGCCAGGGTCCCCCTCTGTGATTGGCTGCCGTCAGAGGGCCTGGGAGCCCTCTGATTGGCTCTAAGGACATCAATCTGGGCTATGACGCTATTCGAGCTCGGTATTCGAGCTCGAATAGCGCCGTTTGCTCGAATAGCTCGAATAGTGAATGGGCTATTCGCGTTTACTCGAATAGCCCATTCGAATAGCTGCAGCTATTCGGAGCTCGAATACCGAGCTCGAATAGCTGAAAAAGAGCTCGAATATTCGAGCTACTCGAATATTCGAGCTCTGCTGAGCACCACTGCTAGGTAGACAATTTTTGAATGAGACAGCTGTTCAGCACCACGTCAGCCAAGAATCTAACATGCATACAACTGCCCATTAACGTCATTTAGTGATCTGGCATGCAGGATCACTAAACTTTTCCAATGAACAAGCCCCCTTTGTCCTCTGTTAAACTGCGCGCACATGTACAACCTAGTCGTCCCTCCTACCTTTTCCATTGAACAGCTATGGCCAAGAAGCATGTATGTACAGCAGCTTTGTCACGTTGCTCGTACAATCAAGTAGCCATCATTTAAGGCAGCCTGTAGTAAAATTATTCGAAATAAACACATGATGTACCTGCAAATGAATATAACATGTTTCTCTTACCGTCAGGTCCTCTCAGAATCTCAACATTTTCTTTTAACAACGATTCCTTCCAGTTATGACTAGATTTAGTCAGAAATAGAAGTCTTAGGGCCCCTTTCCACTATACCAGTTGCTGTCAGTCATAACAGAAAGTACAACTGATGAGCAAGGTAATGTCTTTGTTTCTCTATGGTTTAAGTGGGTGATATTACAGGTTAACAGAGTGCCGACCCGGGAGTTGTCACAGAGTCTTTGCCATTTTTAAAATGGAGGATGGAAATTCCATCAATAAGTGGACAAACAGGACATGGCAAAAGGGAAAGAGATTGATGTAAAGACTATGCGGAAGGTAAGTATGATGTGTGTGTGTGTTTATTTGTGTGTGACTTGTTTTTTAGTTCAGGTTTGTCTCAAGGGTAACACCAATCTACCATGTGCTTTCAGCTTAAAGGACAACCGAGGTGACGTGACATCACGAGATGTGCATGTACAGTGCCAAGCACACAAACAACTATGCTGAGTTACTTTTTCTCTCTCTGCCTGAAATAGTTAAACATCAGGAATGCAAGTGACCGTTTTTGTCATCAGTGTATTTTCACCTCTGATGTCCTTTAACCTAGATCAAAGCTTATTTCTGGAATAACTAACAATCAACGTTCAGTTTACTGTGGTATGATCAGTAAAGAGATGCAGTGTAAGTGGTTACTATGGATTAAGTCTTTTTTCCATTCCAAGTTCCATTTCAGGTGAAGTGATGCTTCCCAAAGGACCAGAGTGCCGCAACCTGGGGGACTGAAGTTCAGTAGGTGGACAGCCTGGGGGAAGAGAGTGTTCCTGCATCTGGTGGTCCTGGAGGGGATGATTTTGAGATGGTGTCTCGATGGGAGGAGCTCGAAGAAGCAACTGCATGGGTGGAAGGGATGGCCCTGGACCTTATTCGAACATTGCTGAGATCTAGAGGTGGCATGGTGAACCTATGATCTTTTCCACAGTGCTAATTGAAGAAGCAGTTTTGGTCTACCAAATGCACCAGTGCAGAAGGTGGTCAAGCGATGGGACAGATGTGCAAAGGCACAGATGGAGAGTCCAATCACATGGTGGGAGGGGGAGTGGTTAAGAGACATGCTTGAATCGGTCGCTTTCATTGCAACAGTAGTGGGAAGAAAAACAGTAAATATGCATTATCCAAAGCAAACCTAAAAACCCCAACCACCCAACATTCTTTTACCATCAGCATCATCCCTGCCATATTCTAGATCTCAACACACAATGTAAACAAAACATGCTCAGTTCTAATTTAAATTATGCTGCCATAGCTACGAGGATGTTATTACTCTACCTCATAGTTGTTTATTCATAAGAAATATCCTACGACTCCAAATATTGTACAAAAGAATACATATTTATAGATTACAGTTTGAATGCATTGACCCAAGCCATGAGTCACTGAAGTAGCTTGGAAGTGAACTGTCAATACCATCATAATTCTATTTCAATAGATCACTCATTCAGTCTTATAGCCAGGTTATGGGTTATTATGATGCAAAGGCACTCTGCAATCTAATATAACCCATACTAATACATTGGAAAGCAATTTCATCTTGTATACATTCAGCCAACTCAAGGGAAATATTATTAAACTAACACTTAAAGCAAATATGTACAGCAGGTCTGGAGAATTCACCCTGATAATCCCTCATGAGCACAGATCGGGAGACAGGAAGTCCTCTTCCAAATGTCTTTTTCATTGTACGCAATTGAATTGTGAAATGTACACCTATGGAAAACCTGTATTTCATGGAACACAGCGTAACAGTCAAGAAGCGATTTCTCAAATGAAATATCATCTGGAATGGGAGTACTTTACACAGTAAATAGTTTTATTGCTTTCCTTGCATTTCGAAAGGCTACAGTTCAATAATTCAGAATTCCATATCAAATACGTAAGCGTAGAAGAGTACAAGGTTTTGTTTCCCGAACTCACGAGCAGCTAGATCGCAATTTAAAGTCCCTCTCCAGGCAAAGATATTTTTAAAAAATGGAAATTTCCCTTTTGTTGAGAAAATTCAGTGCTTTGTTCTACGGCGATCAGCTAAAACATACAGTGGGCAGCCTAATTTAATTCAATAAAAAAAGGCATTATTGGTAGCGCCAAATACATTCATTGTTGCCAAAGCAAAGCAGAGTAATGCAAGAAGGGAGGTAATATAAGGGTGGGGAGGGTACAGGGGGCAGTATAGGAGGTATACAGTTTATAGGTGTAAACTATGTGTCTCCTTGTGCCACCCAAACTGGTCAGAACAATTGGTACAGACTCTACAAAATCTTTAAAGATGTCCAGCAGCATCTGACTGCCACCAAAATGGTACATCAGATCCCTTAAGTCATGTAAGATGTGAGACAGGCCCTCCATGGATTGGACTTGTTTTTCCAGCACATAACACAAATGATTACTATATCCTCAAATATAAGTCAACCTTGTATATAATATCCAATATTTGACCCTCTTAAGCTGTCATTTTTTTATTGACTCAAGTATAAGTCTACACAGTAAAGTTAATGGCTGCACCTGGGGACCAGGAAGAATTAACAGCTAAACTTGGGGACCAGGACGGGATAATGACTGCATACAGTGTTGCAACCATTAATCCATCCTAGTCTTTAACTGCAGCCAATAACTCCTCCAGCTCCCCTCTCCCCCGAGTGCAGCAATAATTTACCCCCTTCCTGCAGACCAGTATTTTCCCACCTACCCCTTTCCTTGTTAATTGTTGCGGCCAAGACTTTCAGACCTGTTTTCTTGGCATTTCTTTTATGAAGAAAGTGTCACTTACCACTGGGTACATTGCTGCAAATGAGCATATCACTAATATCACTGATAGTACACACTTTTATTTAGTGAGTCAGAACTAAATTTCAAGACTTATAGTCAAGTATATACGGTAATTAAACTGAGAACTCAGAAATTAAGAAACAATAAAAAAAAATATAATTTATCAGACCAGTTCACCATCTTGCATTGTTCTGTGGTCAAGTTCCAAAGTTATGTGACCATTGTAGGCACTTTCAGCGTTGGAAAAGGGTAAGCAGACCCATTTAAGAAAACTTGAGATGCACTGTGTGTTCTGACACCCTTCTATCATGGCTAGTATTACGTTTTCAGTCATTTAGGTTGAAGTATCTTTTATGTGAGATCAGTTAATTGCATACTGGCAACACCCCACAAGACCTGGTGTTGTAGAGATGTTTTTACCAAGTTGTCTAGCCATCACACTCTGCCCTTATCAAACTCACTCAGATTCTTGAGCTTCATCTTATTACTGCATTAAGGCTGGTTTCACAGTGGGACGTTACAGGCGCACGTTAGAGATGCCTGTAACGCACCTCACCGCACAGCAATGAAAAATCAATGGGCTGTTCACAGTGCCCACGTTGCGTTACTTAGTAACGATGCGCCATAAGACAACGTACTGCATGCAGTACTTTATAAGCGGCAGAGCCGCGTTAGACTGCTTGCACATGCTCAGTAACGTTGGGGAGGAGCGGAGAGCGGCCAGGCACATGGCTAATATTCACTGCACTCAGTGACGTGCAGTGTTTACTTCCTGGAGCAGCCGCTCTGTGCGGCGATTGGCTGGCAGGACCACGTGATGTCGCATGCGACCAAGAGTACGCATCACGGACGCCAGAGTGAGCTGCACAACGCGGCTCACTCTGACGTCCACAGCAGAGAGCACCAGGCGTTGCATTAGGGGCACGTTATGCGACCATAACGTCTCCCAAAACGCAACGTCCTGGTGTGAAACCAGCCTCAACATGCCATCTTCAAAAACTAACTGTCCATTTGCTGCCTAATATGCCAACCCACTTTCATACCTCAAACACACAGAAAGAGGCACCTCATGTACCATATAGTCCCCTACTTTCGCATATAGCATCCAATAGAGTCCACTAAAATACAATAAAAGCTTATCCTAACTTTTCTTCTTCCTTAAAGAGACACAAGCGGAAAAAAAAATTACGATATAATGAATTGGTTGTGTAGTATGGATAATTACTAGAAGATTAGTAGCAAAGAAAATATTCTCATATTTTTATGTTCAGTTATATAGTGTTTTTTCTAACATTGCATCATTCTCTAATATGTGCAGTTTGCACAACACTCAGCATTCTAAATGTTTTTACAGAGCAGGCTGCGAACTATTGACCTGTCCTCTGGCAGAAAAAAAGAAAATCCTTGACTGAAAGCTCAGATTACAACCTTCAGAACTGAGAGCTCTCTGCGACTTTGAAAGTTGTAGAGCTCAATGGCTTTTTTGCATAGATAACTTCTGGAGTCTCTTAAAGGGAAGGTCCAGGCAAAAAATAAAATAAATGGAGTTTCACTTACCTGGGGCTCCTACCAGCCCCATGCAGCCATCCTGAGCCCTCGTAGTCACTCCTTGCTGCTCCAGTCCCCCGCTGGCAGGTAGTTTAGTTTTTGCCGACCTCGTTAGTGGTGCAACGCATACATTTTTGCGCATTGCACCACTAACGCATAAAAATGTATGTGTTGATGTTCCTGCACTAGGGGGGAATGCATAAAAATGTACGCAATGCGGCCCCTGACCTCCAAGGTCGGCAAAAACTAAACTAGCTGCCAGCGGGGGACTGGAGCAGCAAGGAGTGACTACGAGGCCTCAGGATGGCTGCATGGGGCTGGTAGAAGCCCCGGGTAAGTGAAACTTTTTTTTTTTGCCTGGACCTTCCCTTTAACTCTCCCTGTACTGGAAACAACATTAGACTTATGTCTCTGCTACTAATGTTATATTTCTGAACTGTACTACACATACAAAATCATAATTTTTTTTTTTTGCTTCAGTGTCTCTTTAAAGCAAACCTGAAGCCAAAATAGATTTAAATAAAAATACACAGCTGGGTAAATCAGGTTACACCCAGCATATCCTCTCCTTACCGCTGCTCTGCCGCCTCATGTCCATCATGATAGTGGTCCTTTAATAACATTAAATTCCAAAAAATCTGGGGTAGCTACAATTTATAGTCATCACAGATATACACGGAGGAAGAATTTTCCTTTAATTCTGGTTGCGCCTCCCTTACTAGCCTAGTTTATAAGAATAAAATGTTTTTAAAAAAGTCCATAATTATCTTAATTTAAATCATATAGAAAAAATAAAAAACACTGGAAAGAGGCAACCTACCTCAAAAAGTCCTGTAGTAGTGTAACAAATATAGACGGGGCAGCGGCGACTGACAGCGCTGCCACCGTCACGGCCTCCGTGTCCCTGCCCAAACAGTTACCCGTTCCTTGAGCGTCTAGCACGCCGAGGATGGGTTTGTCAGCTGCTCATAGGGTTGTGTTGACGTGTGCGCACGCGCACCGTCACAACCTTTATGCAGCGAAGAGGCGGCTCAGCTGACCTACGGGTCGGCTGACGTCACGCCATGCGTCCACCGCCACTGATTGGCCAGGACGCAGAGGGGCGTGCTGCGAGGTCTCCTCAGGCTCTTAAGCCCAGAGGATTCAGTATACCTTTGTCTGCTGTTGCGATCACTACGTGTAAGCGCTCAGACCTTAGTTAGATCTGGTGTGCTTTGATCCGGCAGGAAACCGGGGATTTCACACAGCTCTAGGATTGTGCATTATTATTTGTATTTTCTGTTTATGACTCTGGCTCGTTCTTGACTATGCTTACTCTCTAAGTGATTCTGTACTTTTGCCCATCTGATCTGGTTACTGACTCTGCCTGAAAATCGTATCTCTCTCTGCTCTAGTGATTCTGTACTTTAGCCCATCTGATATTGCTGCCAACCTCTGCCTGCCAACCGTTACTTCTCTGCCTCCTGATTTTTTACTGTACCTGTCTGGCTGTTACCGACCCGATTAGTTCACTGTACTGACAGAGTTCACCAGCTCCTCTGGTGAGCTGTTGTCACATCTGTCAGTATTTACTTTATGCACCAATCACTACACTTCTACAATTAAGTGTGACTAAGGTCTCGATATCCTTTTGATTACTATATTTGCATTATTGGTGATTCTGCAGATCACCAAATAATCAGAATATAGTTCTTGCTGACACTGATCGTTACAAGTAGCTT
Organism: Hyperolius riggenbachi; assembly: GCF_040937935.1. NCBI lineage: Eukaryota > Metazoa > Chordata > Amphibia > Anura > Hyperoliidae > Hyperolius > Hyperolius riggenbachi. The sequence goes on from NC_090650.1 coordinate 78,353,973, forward strand.
TGCCAAACAGACTTTTTATATGATTTGATAATTTATTGGTTCCTCCTGTTACTCCTGACTTGTTCTATGTTTCATTTGATAAAAGGACAGTCATATATCGTGACTGATGGTGATGAAGTTGGAGAACCGGAAACAAAATTAACCAGATCTACTCAAAGATTCAGAAGACCACCTCTGTCGGCAAAGGACTATGTGATGTAGTTAACTTTGAGTTATTGAATTTGCATACATGACATTCATTTAAAGAGGCTTTTGTAGCAAGAGAGGAAATGTGGGGTTTATACTTCTGGCCTTTAGATGGCGCTGTGATATTACTGTGATGCTGCATGATTACATTGGATCTATCTATGCTGTTCTAGGATTGTTGACACCTGTTCCTGCCTGTCAGTGTGTGTGCTGACTATATGATGCAAAGCATGGCTTGATGCTTACAGAGCTGTAGTAACTCCAAAATAAACAGAGTTTCAGTTATTCTGCATCAGTGATTACTAAACACAACAGAAGTGTCTAATCAAAAAGGTATACAAGAAGTCATTCAACATACATGAGTGTGAGCACTGACAATGCATTCGCCAATCTTACATCAGCCCGGAATGTAGGAAATAATTACTAGCTAGCTAGTTATATCGAAGTTCCTTTCATCTTCACCTGATCTCATGTGATCCTATTACACGGAACCTCTGCCACTACTTCTCTGACATCATCTGAACTTATAATTAGAATAAAAGCATCTGCCTCTCAAAACATTAGCATGGAGAATAAAAACAAAGTTTTGAATCCAATACAATGCAGCAGTATTCTATAAGGTGCCAATCAAGGCCAAACGACAGCGAATCACACTGTACGACAGCATCTCCTGTCTTTTCAATCTAATGCATTGTTAATGCATGCTGCACACTCCAGCTCATTGTTCATATTGATCTCACACCAAGCAATGAAAAAACAACACATTTCCTCCCATCTGTATAACAAAACCTTTTAATAGTGACTAGTTTTTTACTCTGTCTCACAAAGAAATAAAGCAACAGAAGACTATTGACAAAAGGATCTGATCATTGCGTCTTGCATCAGTTTATGTGAAGTCTTGTAAAGGGTTGCATGAAAAAAAGGGCACAAGTAAAAAAAGGGCCCTGCTGGATAACGAATTGGCGCCGGTGGATAACGAAATCTCAGTAACGTTAAACATTGGTAACGAAATTGGTTAATGATAAATACAGTGTTAAAACAGAGTGGAGTTAATAACGAATAGATATTAACGTTAAAAATCGTTACGTAATTTAACAATACAGCTTAACCCAACCCTACTCTCACACAGAACCCTCTCCTGGTGGTACCTAAAACTAACCACTCCCACGTTGGTCCTTAACCCTAACCCCCCCTCCCCCAGTGGTGCCTAACCCTAACCACTCCCCTGGTGGGCCCTAGCCCTAACCAACCCCCTGGTGGGGCCTAACCCTAGCCCCCACCCCGTGTTGCCTAACCCTAACAGCTCCCTAGGTGGCACCTAACCCTAACCACCCCTCTTGGTGTTGCCTAACCCTAACCATTACCCTACAGAAACACCCTTTTACACATAGAAACGATAATATCTTTGATATTGTAAAATCTGTACATACAAACAAAATAATATGACGAAAACTATAACGTTGCAAGCTTCTAAAACAAGAACATACTTCAAAAACTTAAATGTTCTAATGTTTTATGCTTTTTTCACCGTATTAATGATAATTGCATTAGAGTCTATGGCAGCGCCCTTTTCGTCCACTAGCCGCCGGCGCCCTTTTTCCTTTTTTCCTGCTACCTTGTAAAGTCATACTTTGCACTAGTGTACAGGGTGGGTGAAATTACACACATGGGGGTCAATTCCTAAAACTTATTTCATAAATGATCTCACCTTGGGGTGTATTCAGTAAATGCTGGTACTGTTGCAGCGTGCAGGGAGGACACAACTTTACCCATGCTTCCGACGGCTCCGCAGTGTGCGTTATGCAATTAGTGCAACCTGTGTGACCTCTGTAAGATGCATTTAGCAACTACCTGTTGCTGACCTCTCTGGAGGACCAGGGTGGAAGGCAGAAAGCAGAGAGGAAGGCAGAGACCAGAGAGGATGCCTAGTGGCTGCAGCGGGAGTGCCGAAGCAACTCAGCTGTGGAAGAAGTCCCAGCTGTCATTGCCACCTTGCTCATTTATGGGTCTGCCACAGCGAGGGGAGCACAGGAGGGGGCCCTAGTGGAGGAGGAGGAAGGAAAAAGTCTGGGCCTCTCCTCCTCACCAGACTCCAGAAGTGTTTCAGGAAGGCCCTATTAACATAGTTAAACCCCTGGTTGCATGTATAAAGCAAGTTATTCAAACTGCGTACCATGCATTGCATGATTAGGATAGGCAGGAAACAGATGTGCAAGCTGATTGTTACAGCACAACACAGAGCAGGTGCCTGGTAGGGTTGTTATGGACACAGATTCTGGATATGCAAGTCATCCATGAAATATTATACACTCAAAGAGAGGTCCAGGGTGTGCAGGAGGCATTTTTCTAGCTGTATCTAGCATTTATTACAATGTTAGGTGTGAAGACATGTTCCAATAATCTTTCAGCTCCTGTTGGCATTTAATTAACCCCTCTCCTTCTGCCATAGCATTCGAAGATCTCATTTTGGAAAAGATTATGCTTCCACTAAGTTGCTCAAGAAATAGAGACAATTAGGAGTGCCTGCTAGGGATGAGTGGGCACAATCTGCGAAACTGATTCTACGGCAGAATCTTCAAAGCTGACTGAGAAGGAATCCCATGGAAATTGCTCCTTAAATTCCATCATGTGGTTATTCAGCCTCACTTCTTGTGCTTTCACTTACTCTCTGTTCTATCAGGCAGCTGAGTGTTCCCAGGTGTCAGTGCAAAAGCTGGTGTTATATACATATGTAAAAAGTATGTGAACCCTTTGGAATTATATGGATTTCTGCACAAATTGGTCATAAAATGTGATCTTATCTTCATCTAAGTCACAACAATAGACAACCACAGTCTGCTTAAACTAATTCCACACAAATAATTAAATGTTTCCATGATTTTTATTGAACACACCATGTAAACATTCACAGTGCAGGTGGAAAAGGTATGTGAAGCTTTGAATTTAATAACTAGTTGGACCTCCTTTGGCAGCAATAACTTCAACCAAACATTTCCTGTAGTTGCAGATCAGACATGCACAACGGTCAGGAGTCATTTTTGACGATTCCTCTTTACAGAACTGTTTCAGTTCAGCAATATTCTTGGGAGGTCTGGTGTAAATCACTTTCTTGAGGTTATGCCACATAATCTCAATTGCGTTGAGGTCAGGACTCTGACGGGGCCACTACAGAAGGCATATTCTCCTCGGTTTAAGCCACTCTGTTGATTTACTTCTAAATGCTGCCATTTGACTACATGAAATTACAATATACCTGGGAGCTCTAAACTAAAAACTGGTAGTTCCGTGGACAGGAAATGAGAGACAGCAATATAATATAATATATTAAATATAATACAGTAAAGTCACGGTTAACTGGAACACAGGCATCCGGCAGTCTCAACTAACCGGCATGCCTGGTGGTGGAGAACGGGAGCATTCCTATCAAAGTTTGTAGCGTACAGTGCAGCAGAAACGAGTTACAAATTGTCTGGGCGCCAGTCTACTTCAGTCCTGCAGCTCTCAGCTGTTTTCTGCATCCCCGTGTGGCTTGACCCGCATCGTGGCCATGCAGAGGAGGCAGCAAAGTAAATGGAAGCTCCAGGACTGAAGAAAACAAGAAAGAAAGAAAGAAAGAAAGAAAGAAAGAAAGAAAGAAAGAAAGAAAGAAAACAAACAAGCAAGAAAAGGTAATTTCCACTGCGCTGCATTTCATCTGTGGGGTAGAGGTTAGTGTTAATTTTGCGCTGTTTGTTTGTCTTATCGAGAAACCGGCAAGAACACATATCCGGCATCAGTACAATCCATGCCGGATAAATGAGACTGTACTGTAGAATGATTTTTTTCTTGTGGCTGCTGATATTATCTGAGGGATTTTCCCAACTTCCTGTCTGTAGAGGAAGTGAGGACAATTCTCACAAATGGAGAACACATGAAAGAAATAGAAACCCATCAGAGGTTCTAACACCTTCCCAAACTAATCCAAAGTTATAATGTTTTTCTTTCCAGAGATGAATCTTTGTTCTGAGTAAACAAAGGATGTTTGTGTTCTAAAGGAAAGCAATGACCGTTATTTAGTCATGCTGAAAATAACATTGACCTGATTAAGTAATCAGCATACCTAAATTTCCTTTATTTTAAGAGCACATGTGTAGTTTTATTATAGTGCTATGATGCATTACGGAAGAGTATGGTGGTGCTGACAGTGATGTTGTTCAGTATTGCATGACAGTTAATCCTTCCACACCTAGCTTCTGTACAGGTTAATCAGTAGTATGATTACATGTAAACAATACAGAGGCTCACATGACTATGCAAGGGTTAATCACTACACTTCCAGGGCTTTCCTTAAGGGCATAGGCTCAGCACTAAACAATACTGAGAGAAAAACTATTGCTGCTGTGTAGTCAGCAACAGCCAGAAATTATACCTTTCTGAGTCGTCCCGACATATTGACACATTCCTGTCCCACCCCTGACCCCATGCGTTACCCCTGCTGCACCCAAGCCGCAGCTTCTCCCTATTTTAAATACAATTTCTCCAGCATTTTTACAGGTAGCGATATTGAAAGAACCTACTCTTGTAATATTACTTAGAATAATTGGGTGATGTGGTTATAAAATTCAACTGTCATCAGGTTAGGGTTAGGTGTCAGAAAGGGTTTTATGTTAGGGAGTTAGGGTTAGGTGTCATGAAAGGGTTGATATCAAGGGAAGTTAGAGGTAAGGTGTCAGGAAGAGGTTGTTCGGTAGAGGGTTAAGGTTAGGGGTCAGTAAAGGGGAGGTTAGGTGTCAGGAAGAGGTTAATGTCAGGGGGGAGATTAGGGTTACATGTTAAAGAGCTGCAATTAGTGCAGAATGCTGCTGCCAGATTGCTAACAAACCAGCCTCGCCACTGTCACATTACACCGATCCTTCGCTCACTGCACTGGCTACGAGTAGAATGGAGAATACTCTTCAAGATGGGACTGCTGACATTCAAATCCCTGCACAATCTGGGCCCTGGATACATGAAGGACTTGCTGAAGCTGCACCACACCTCTCACAACCTCAGATCAGCTAGTTCTATAAACTTGGTCACTCCCAGAGTGCACCTCAAAAAATCTGGAGATAGAGCCTTCTGTCATGCTGCCCCTACTCTTTGGAACTCCCTGCCACACCCAGTAAAGACAGCACCATCCCTGGAGCTATTTAAATCCAGACTGAAAAGCCACCTGTTTAGCCTGGCATTTCCGGACTTATAAAATTCTTCCTCTGTACCACAATGGTCTGAGCCATGCTTATGCGCTTTGAGTCCTATGGGAGAAAAGCGCTCTACAAATGTTATTTGTTGTTGTTGTTGTTGTTGTTGTAAAGGATACCCAAACTGTAATGTGACATAATGAGATAGACATGTGTATGTACTGTGCCTAGCACACAGTTAACTATGCTGTGTTCCTTTTTTTATTTCTCTGCCTGAAAGAGTTAAATATCAGGTAAGTGGCTGACTCAGTCCTGACTCAGACAGACAGTGACTACAGTGTGACCCTCACTGATAAGAAATTCCCCCTTTTTTTTACCTCTTTCTTGCTCTCAGAAGCAATTTTCTGCTAGGAAAGTGTTTAATAGTTGGAATTTCTTTTTAGTGAGGGTCACACTGTAGTCACTTCCTGTCAGGACTGAGTCAGCCACTTGCATACCTTATATTTAACTCTTTCAGGCAGAGAAATAAAAAAAAAAGGAACACAGCATAGTTATTTGTGTGCTAGGCACCAGCGTCGGACTGACCCACCGAACTACCGACGGAAAATTCGGTAGGCCCCCTTTAAGTACTGTGACATCACAGTCACATGACCAGAGGGCCCCCCTCTCTCCTATCCAGGCGGCCAGGCCTGCGCGCGCCAGTGTTATTTCAGCCAGGTGCCACGTGGTGACGTGCGGTCCGGAGGCCTATAAGAAGAGGAGAGAGCATCAGTCACCACAAGCTCCGCTTCCGTCCGCATCATCACTTCATGCCGCCTGGCGCTAGACAGAGCCCTGGCTGGACGCCACAGCTTGCAGGGGAAGTTGGGGGAACGCCTGCACACTGTGTGACGCCCGCCGCTGCCCGCTGGGACCTGCCACGCTGCCAGCCCAGGGGGGGGGGGCTCAGCTGCTCTGCATGCAGCATCAGGTGGGCACTCTTGTGTGTTGAGGGGCCGGTTTTGGAGAGGGGAGGAGGCTGCCAGCCCAGGGGGGGGGGGGGGGGTGGGGGGTTTCAGCTGCCCTGCACACATCCTCAGGTGGGCTCTCTTGTGTGTTGAGGGGACGGGGTTGGAGAGGGGAGGAGGCTGCCAGCCCAGGGGGGCTCAGCTGCCCTGCACACAGCCTCAGGTGTGCTTTCTTGTGTGTTGGGGGACGGGGTTGGAGAGGGGAGGAGGCTGCCAATCCAGGGGGGCTCAGCTGCCCTGCACGCAGCCTATGGTGGGCTCTTGTGTGTTGGGGGGATGGGGTTGGAGAGGGGAGGAGGCTGCCAGCCCAGGGGGGGGCTCAGCTGCCCTGCATGCAGCCTCATTTTTTTGTGCTGTCATGTTGCTCACAATGCGTTTATTTTGTACTGACATGTTGCTCAACGCGTTTATTTTGTACTGACATGTTGCTCAACGCGTTTATTTTGTACTGACATGTTGCTCAACGCGTTTATTTTGTACTGACATGTTGCTCACAACGCGTTTATTTTGTACTGACATGTTGCTCACAACGCGTTTATTTTGTACTGACATGTTGCTCACAACGCGTTTATTTTGTACTGACATGTTGCTCACAACGCGTTTATTTTGTACTGACATGTTGCTCACAACACGTTTATTTTGTACTGACATGTTGCTCACAACGTGTTTATTTTGTACTGACATGTTGCTCACAACGTGTTTATTTTGTACTGACATGTTGCTCACAACGCGTTTATCTTGTACTGACATGTTGCTCACAACGCGTTTATCTTGTACTGACATGTTGCTCACAACGCGTTTATCTTGTACTGACATGTTGCTCACAACGCGTTTATCTTGTACTGACATGTTGCCCGCATTGCGTTTATTTTGTGCCGACATGTTTTCAGGTGTCTGGGGTAACTTGCTGCATTTATTAATGCCCTTTATGCTGGCCTCCCCAAAAAGGACCTGCGTCGCCTGCAATTAGTGCAGAATGCTGCTGCCAGATTGCTAACAAACCAGCCTCGCCACTGTCACATTACACCGATCCTTCGCTCACTGCACTGGCTACCAGTAGAATGGAGAATACTCTTCAAGATTGGACTGCTGACATTCAAATCCCTGCACAATCTGGGCCCTGGATACATGAAGGACTTGCTGAAGCTGCACCACACCTCTCACAACCTCAGATCAGCAAGTTCTATAAACTTGGTCACTCCCAGAGTGCACCTCAAAAAATCTGGAGACAGAGCCTTCTGTCATGCTGCCCCTACTCTTTGGAACTCCCTACCACACCCAGTAAAGACAGCACCATCCCTGGAGCTATTCAAATCCAGACTGAAAAGCCACCTGTTTAGCCTGGCATTTCCAGATTTATAAAATTCTTCCTCTGTACCACGATGGTCGGAGCCATGCTTATGCGCTTTGAGTCCCACGGGAGAAAAGCGCTTTACAAATGTTATTTGTTGTTGTTGTTGTTGTTGTCATAGTTTGCTGCTTTGGGGTTATAGTATACTATTAGCATCACACAGTTTCTGCACACCCATGATGCGAAGTCTCGTTTGACCACATTATGGCGTACACACTGCTTTCTTATGCCTCGCTGTTACATCATTACGTTAGCTCCGCCCATACAATGTCATGGCCATGCCCATTTTTCACTGCGGCGACCACCACCCCCAGTCTTCGACGCTGCGCACGCCACAGTCCCCCCATTTTTCGCTGCGCCCTCCCCCCCCCGCCCCAGGTTGGACCCACAAAAATCTGGTCACTCTACTATTTATTTATATAGCACTGACACCTCTTGCAGCACTTTACAGAGTCCATAGTCATTTCACACTGAACAATATTGGTGAAAGAACGTGGTTTCATTTTTAGTTCTGATGCTTGGGGTTGGGTATGTGTGCTCCGCCTCTGAGTCATGGGCTGGGTGGGCCCTAGACTGAAACTACTTTGGTGGGCCCCAAGGGTCCCAGTCTGACCCTGCTAGGCACAGTACATACACATGTCTATCATTATGTCACATTTCAGTTCGGGTATCCTTTAAGAAGGGGTTGATTTTAGAGGGAGGGTTAGGTGTCTCTTGACAGTTAGATGCATCTGATGATTACCACACCACCAGCTGTGCTAAACACCCTTTCTGTTAAGATATATGCAGTACTACAGGCCATTACTCCAGCACCTGTAGCATATGATTAAAAGTTCCTTCCACTGGCCTATCTTAGATAATCAGAAGTCCATGGGACCATCGTGGACCAGTAAGATCTACCCGGACCAGGTCTACAAAATTTCTCAATGGCTCTCCTAAATGTCCCCCCCCCCCCCCGTCTGCTGTTTGTAATGGAGCTGCAACAGGTAGCATCTCCCTCTTGTGTAGTGGGATGCGTACAGCTATTTTGGCCTGGTAGTGTCAATTCAAGTGGATGGCAGAAGAGCCTTAGGGGAGTCTTACCCAAAAATAAGATAGGCCTCAGATCACAGGTAAAGAGCTCTTGAACATTTCTTAAAAGAGTAAAAAAATAAATAATGTATATACAGTATATTTAGGCTTGACACTTTTAAATTGAATTTTTATTCATTTATTTTTTTTGTTTATTCACAGATTTCTCTATGCATATATTTGTGTTTTTTTTCATCCATGTAGTTATTTCTATTTGGTGTGTCCTACCTGAGGCCATTTTCATGCACTGTAGATTTGGAGGTTCTAATGCAAACCAGACAGAGTGGTGCCCTGAGCTAAAGGCTAAAATGAGGAGGACATGAAGGAGGAGACAGGATAGAGGCGAGTGACATATGCTGGTAAGGGTACCATTATACTCTTTGATAGAAAATTCAATAAAACCTCAGTGGGAAAATGAAATTTGAATTTCCCACAAGAGCTTATTTGAATTGTTTGACTGTCATCAGCCAACCTTCCCTTGCAAGGTACTTTCCCACTGCATATGGGCCCATATGCAATTCACTTTTTCTCCTGAGTTTTCTCCTAGGAGATAATTTTTAATCTTGTAGTTAAAATATTTTTTAAACCCTTTGAAAGTAAAAAAGTACCAAAAATTTGTTGAAAAAGTACTGACAAAATTATTCTGAGTATTTTCTTGCTTGTTGGTGGCTTAAAGGGCATTTTAGTGACACTCCGCATCACGTGGTCCCGCCGGCCAATCAGCGCCACTCTCACTGCCCTAATGCGGAAAGAGCCGCTTAACGCGGCCTCACTCAACGTCCTCTACCAACACCGACAGGCGTTGCGTTAGGGGACGTTATGCGACCATAACGTCCACTATAACGCAACGTCCCGGTGTGTAACTAGCCTAAATCTAAAACAGTCAATTTCCATACATGTTTTAATATATAGTAACTACAGTATAATAAACCTACATAGCAAATATTGTGGATTGTGGATTGAATAAGGATACACAAATCTGTTGCAGTTTCTTACTGTCTAGTCTATTTTAGAATAAACACATTATGATAAACCTCAGCTCAAAAATAACAGTGGTTTATGGTTACACTGTTCATACAAATAGCAATGGTGCTCAATGCCTGCCTGGTCTTAGATATAGCTAAGCTAAAAGAACAGCACAAAGAAGCAACAGTGTTAAAGGTCTTGTGTCAGGCCATACATTAGGTGATAATAGAACATTTGCCACCACAAACATGGTTAAAGGTTTTTTGTCGGGCCATATATTAAGGTGATAATAAGACATTTGCCACTACAAACATGGTGCCCATATTTGTGGTGGCAATGAATTCATGTGATGAGACATGCTTCTACGCATATCGGATTCCATGTCCCTGCTCATCCCCTGCCATTCACTGACTGCTATGAAGACATTATGGGGTTTCCCAAATAATTTTCCCACAAGCATTGCTGTTCCTCAGTTTGATTGTTTCTGAATGGAATATGCAATGTTATGAAGAATTTCAGTTTCATCCAAACACTTATATCAAGGCAGCATGTTCCGTAATTGAAGTATGAGTCAACGAGAGGCTCCAGCTCCTCCAAAGCCGATAGTTTTTTAGTTCAGCACTCTCAGTACTTCAAAAAAACATCTTTACTGTACGGATAGATCTGTTGGTTATGAAGCAAAGAGGCAGAGCCTGTGGCTTCTGTCCCACCAAAACATCTCCACCATAGTACTTAGGTATTCGTGTCATGGGTTTAATAAACCAAAAATAAACAATAAAAGGTATATACATCAAAGGCCCCGGTATCCCCACTGGTGCCGGATAAATGTGCTTGAGTAACTGGCCGAAAAAGCACTAACCTCCCCCCCCCCCATGCTAAATAAAATACCCATCAAGTGTCCAGCGAATGTCCAGCGCCGTCTTCTAAGCTTCCTGTTGCTTGTAACTGGTTTCCGATGTCCTCTGTGCACGATTCTTGGTGTGTCACCCGTGACCCGTGGCAGGTCAGGTGACACGACGGGAGTCGTGCACGGACTCCGGAAAGCTGCTAGGAGCAACAGAAAGGCTAGAAGACTGCGCTGAACACTCGCTGGAAACTCGGTGAGTATTTTAATCACAGCAAAACCCCCCAAAGAACAGTCATCATTATCCCCTCAGGCATGCCGGTCAGTTGAGACTTCCACTTCCAGGTAACCGGGACTTTGCTGTTAATCCGAAAAATAAACCCTCCCAAACTTTAAACTGATGAGTATTGAACATATGCTGGTCTATAGCACGGTGTGCTTAAACATCTTCACGGTCTTGGAAACTCAATTTAGTGATAATTCCACTCTTTGCCATAGAGAATTCAAGCAAATAAATGGGCAACTTGTTGAACGTCCCCTAAGAATAAGGAACATTATGATTTGCTGCCCAGTAGCCTTTCTGTGATCATCAGAAAGTGCTTCCTGTTGCATGTAGATGGAACAAAGTGCTCACACAGATGTGCTACAATAGTGCCACATACTACAATCTACTTGTGGCAACATTTCAGCACATCTTTAATGGTTACTCTAAAACACCTGCAGAACTTGGCAAGGATAAGCAACAATCTCTCCCTGTTTTGTATTCTATTTTTGCATTTACCTCGACTTTTCCCAGATCAAGATGCCCCCATTTGTGCTGCCGTTTATCTGTTAAAACTGTCAAGGTGCCTCTTTTTATGATAGACAGATAAGAAAACAAACATTACAAAAATAAAAATGAGTTCTGGTAGTACTTTTTTTCCCCCTAACAATATGCAAAATGACTTAGCCTGACTTGTGCAACAGACCACACTCTTTACACCATAGAAAAGAAAATCTTTCGTAACATTATGTTATAATAACTGTATCATTGCAGTATAAAGTCAGCTACTTGATGGCAGTGAAATATTCTAGACAATGCTTGATAAAAGCACATTACTTTTGTGAAAGATAACACACATAATCCAAGCTCAGATATAACTAGAATTCAATGTTTGTTCAAGTAAAGTCAACATTAAATGAGACAGCTAGTTTCAATACATGAGGTTAGCAAGGAGAGAGACAGGTACTGGATTAAAACTAGGATTAAAAAAAGAAATAGGAAGTGGAGACTCATTTTCCCAACTATTCAATTAACTTTTCTCCTGAGATTTCTAATAGGATATTTTTATACACCTTATCAATTAAATACCCTTTAAGCCAATGGCAAGCAAGGACATGCTCAAAATAAGTGGAGTCTTGCCATTTGACCTGCTTTTTAGTGCTTTTAAAATTATTAGGGCCATATTCAATTGACTTTTTCACCTGAGTTTTCTCCTAGGAGATAATTTTTCATCTTCGATTTTAAATAACTTTCCAGTGTTTTTCAACTAAAAAAAAAAAAAAAAAAAAGTACCAAAAAGTAGGTGAAAAGTACGATCAAAATTATTTTTAGTATTTTCTTGCTTTCTGGTGGCTTAAAGTGATCCTTAAGTCTATCAAAAAAAAAATGAGATTTACTCACCTGGGGCTTCCCTCAGCCCCCTGCAACCGATCGGTGCCCTTGCAGCCCCGCTCAGATGCTCCTGCACCCGCCGGCGAACACTTCCGGTTTGGAGAATCACTCGTGTTCCCATGCCTGTCGGCCGGTGACGGCCAAACTGGAAGTGTTTGCCGGCGGGTGCAGGAGCATCTGAGCGGGGCTGCAAGGACACCGATCGGTTGCAGGGGGCTGAGGGAAGCCCCAGGTGAGCAAATCTCTTTTTTTTTTTTTTTTTTGATAGACTTAAGGATCACTTTAAAAGGCATTTTATTGACAAGTTTAAAAATATCACCTAGGAGAAAGCTCAGGTGAAAAAGTGAATTGCATATAGCCCTTAATTTCAAAGTTATTTTTTAGGCAAGATAACATTTAGTCTTATGGGGGAAAACTCTGGAGAAAAGGTAACGGAATAGGGGGCCTCTGACTTGAAAATTCAACTTGCCTACCTGCTGTGGTTATCCTCTGACTCTAGCACTACCCGAGTCACTGATCCACAAAATGCATGTAAATCAGGTGTTCCAATTCTAAACTAACGTCTCTATTCAGGGCAGTTTAGCACAACAACAGTCAGGCAATTCATGTTTTTTAAGTGGAAACAAACATGGCAGCCTACATGTCCTTGCCAATTCAGATTTCCTTCAACATGGTTTACTCTAAAGGCTTGTACACACATCCAACAAATCCGCCTGATTGTCATCTGATTTTGATCTGATTTTGGTCAATAAGGCGTGTGTACACGTGACAAACTAGACAAGCGACTGATAATAGGCTGTTTGCCCGATCCATCCGGTGGATCAATTCACAGGATTGTTGGGCTGATGTCATGCAGTGTATACAAGTCATTTGGTCAGCATGCGCTTGTTTTGAATACGGCCATGTGTAGGTGTCATTGCGCCGCCAGTGTTTTTTCACCTTGCTGCTGCTCCCCCTCCAATCTGCTCCCCCTCCAAGTTGTAGCAACTCAGAGTGAGATGTAATTCGGGGTCAGGCGATGGCCGGATCCCTAAATTACCCTTGCGTAGAGAGCGCAGCATAACATTAGTGCTATGGCTCCGCCCTGCTTCAGCACTGAGCGGCAAAATGACCTGATTCGGCAGCCATATCGTACAGTCTATTTTGCTTGCGTGCGCAGTTTGTAAATGAGTTGGTCATTTAGTTGGTTAGTGGGCGGAATATACAAGTCATGTAAATGGTTCATCATGGGGTTGGTTATGTTGTGCACTTGGTCATGCACTTTGTTGGATTTGTTTACAAGCCTTACGTTATCAGTGATTTATCTGTGTGAAAATCTAATGCATAAGTTCCATAGTATTTACTGCAGAACATCCCAAAACTGAACAGTCTTATTTAAAGGCCATTTCCACTCAAAGTTAATACTTTGAGTGTTAGAAGACAAGTTAAAGGAGTTGCTGACTACTCCAAGAAGCAGAAAATGACAATGGTGATCTTCCCGCCAGAATTCAAGCTATTGAGGAGTTCAGATAACTACCCTGATCAATACAAGCTAAATGATGATGTCCTACTCCCCATTAGATTCATAATAATGTAGGATAACAAAATGAAGAGTCTGGCAGCAAGAAATAGACAAGGCCTTGTGGATGTGGACACAAGCATAATCCGTTGTGACAAAATGTAAGCAAGTCTTCAAAAAATATAACTTAGTCTCCCAGTCATGGATATCCATGGGTGGGTGGGGGTGCATGTGTGTAGGGTGGGGGCGAAGTGGGAGGCTAGAGACAAGTGTCACATCCTCACACTAGTCCTCTAGAACTCTTTACTTCCACTCCCTACTTTGGAAATCTGCCTACCACTGTACAATGCAGACTAAAAATGAGATACTAGTATTGTAAATTCAACCCAACCCTTTCTATTGATAGTTAACAATATATTTTGCACCCTGTCTCCAGGAGAATGTTCTGAAGATGCCTTTACTACCAATCATTGATATGCATTGTGTATGTGGCAGGTCTTTAACATGACAATATAAGGTCTTGAACCCACAGGATCACTTTTTTGAGCGTTGAGGGATTGTTTTAAATCGCTAGCGATTTCCCAAAGGGCTCTTTCACACCAGAGCCAGTTTTCTGTGGAATAACAAAGTCGAAACTTTGCGTTAACCAAGGTAAAATGAAAGTCCATAGACCTTCATTTTACCTTTCCCAGGAACGCTGCGTTTTGGTGCACTGCGGTTCGATGCACTCAGGAGCTTTTAATCGTTGGGAGCTGGCGTTTTCCCGTCAGATGAAATAGCAACCGCCGCTGATTGTGTTGCACCGCAACATCCCAACGACACGCCGCTGGCTATTCCATGCGTGCAGAAGAATGGCTCCTGTGCACGTGTTGTCAGAGGCGGATCTAGAGGGGTGCAGGCATGGCTAGTGCCATGGGCGCCATAGCAACGTGGGCGCCATGCCTGCCCCCCCTTCTGTGCTCTCACCGATGCCCCTCTGTGCGTGTCACGCCTGTCACTGCTGCTCCCCCATCCCCGCATCTCTCAGACCTCAGAATAGCGGAAAACGAAGTGAAGAGACAGCGCACAGTACCTGCGGACTCAGAGCACTGCACACTCCCACATGCGAAGTGCAGCCATCTGGTGGGTACTGTCTGTGCGCCCTCCCTCTACTCACTTCAGTCGCCTTTGATTCTAAGCGATTTGGGTAAGGGGAAGCAGCGGCAATACAGTGTCAGTAAAATTCTCGTTTCCCCGCTCCACTGGCGTGCTTGCATCCTCTTGAGTCCATTTAGTTTGTAATCGCCATCATTTTCAGTTTCTAGCCCTGCTCCCTCCCTGGGCCATTCGGAACAGGAGTGTATGGATCTCTTCCTGTCTTTAAGACCTGCCCCTCTCCCGCAGGGCCAATAGAAAATTGATACCTGCCGCCTCTTCCTCCTGCCACGAGTTCCTGACTGTTGATACTGGCAACGCTGGGAGACTCCACTGCGGACATCATCCTGGGATACTGTGTGGTGGCGATCCAATGCATAGTGACAGGCAGCAAGCAGTCCAGGACATGTAAGCTGACCAGAAAGCAGCAGCAGCAGCAGCAGCCAGCTGGGACAGCATGGGTGCAATACTGAGTGTGTGACTCACTG
Organism: Hyperolius riggenbachi; assembly: GCF_040937935.1. Taxonomy (NCBI): domain Eukaryota; kingdom Metazoa; phylum Chordata; class Amphibia; order Anura; family Hyperoliidae; genus Hyperolius; species Hyperolius riggenbachi. The sequence continues at coordinate 78,369,331 of NC_090650.1, forward strand.
CACTACATTGTGCTGCCCAGCTTCTGCTGCTGCAGACAGTAGACTGAGAGGTGATCATTTACAGTATTCTATTATTTTTCCAATTAAATGTAAAAAAAAAAAAAAGTGTTTTAAATTTTGATTTCATGTGCTACCTTCCCTTAACACCCTACCACTACCCTAGCAATCTACTGTACTACTGTCTACTTTTGCTTTTGTATACTGTGAGGCCCTTATGGATTAAAGGGAATTGTGAATTAATTCCTTAAGTGAATGAAAGCTGTATTCAGTTTAATTTATCTAGGGCTTCTTCCAGCTCCCTTTCAATCAGGTCTCCAGCTGTCCTCCCAGTGTACTGTGCTTTTGTGCCCCTCTGAATGCTGGTCCACTGAGCCCTATCGTGGGCAACTGCGCATTCCCAGTGCAGCCCTGTCCTTGCTCGCACTCCTGTTGCAAGGAGCGTTCTGCACCTTCGCTGTTCATAAAGCTTGCAAATGCTCATGCACTGAATGCTCCCAATCACAGGAGCTCAATCAAGGCTGGGACCGCACATGTGCCGTAGCCTGCAACAGGAGTCAGTCGGCCAGCATTTGGAGGGGCACAGCAGCAGACTGGGAGGAGAGCGTGGGACCTGATGATCTACAGAGGACTGGAATATGCCCTAAGTAAGTTAAAATGAATGCCTTTCGTTCACTTAGGGTTCCCGTTTGGGTGGACTGTCCTCCATTGGGTTGCTCTGCTCCCCATTTGTGGCTTCAACTGGAAGCAGTTGAATGGAAACCAATCCTCTGTCCACTCCATATTCACTTTATGTCATAGCAGCCCCCTGGTTGTGCAGGTGTGGCCAGGAGCATTCTAGCCGTGCATTTAATAAGATTATACTGACTGTCACCAGAAGCACTTGCAATTTAATCTTTACCATAGCCACGCCATATTATTATAATAGCAGTGACATATCCTGCAGCAATTTACAGAGTACATAGTCTTGTCACTGACTGTCTTCAGAGGAGCTCTCAGTCTATAGGTCCGTACACACGCCAGACTGGAGGAAACGACGGGTCCGTCGTCACCTCCCGCTGGGTGGGCGTTCCAGCGACAGTCGGCGTGTGTACAGTCTATCGGCGGACTGATACGGCTGTTTCTGAGCGATCCGCCGGGCGGATCGCTCAGAAACAGCCGTATCAGTCTGCAGACAGACTACACACGCCGGACTGTCGCTGGAACGCCCACCCAGCGGGAGGTGACGACGGACCCGTTGTTGCCTCGAGTCCGGCGTGTGTACGGACCTTAATCCTACTGTTGTCATAGTCCAATGTCCTACCTATTGTGTATCTATATAGCACTGACACTTTTCACAGCTCTTTACACAATATATAGCCATGTCACTGTCACCAGAGGAGCTTACAATATAATTCTTACCATAGTCATACTCAAATGTCCTATGATATTATTATAATGTATGTATATAGCACATCTCCTGCAGCACTTTACAGACTTTTGGTTGATAATCTGATCCTGCAATGTGAAGGACACGGTGTGTGTGTGTGTGTTTTTTTTTCTAAGGGACATGATGGCAACATGTATTAAAATGGTGCATGGTCTATATATCATATGGAATATGTTAGTGTGTGTGTACTGTATATGACATGGGTTGGGGACAGGTTTTCTTGCCTGGGGTGACAAAAAATGGTTAGAATTTGCCCCATCTGGATGTATGTGACTACTTGATTCTTTTATTAATTTTGAGGCACAAGAATACTTAATAGTAATGTAACCTGTGACAGGTACCGGTATTTCTGAAAAAACAGGCAGCAATAAGCAGCAAAAAAACAAAAACAAAAAAAACCTCAACAACAAGGGTATGTAAGGAATGGTGCTGTTTTTACAGGGAAAGGGGGCTCTGATTGAGGAAGGAAGGGGGGGCGCATTTTCAGTGTTTGCCATAGGCGCCATATTACCTAGATACGCCACTGCGTGTTGTTAGATGTGAAAGAGCCCTAAACACTTAGCTAATGTAAATAGATGGGACAAATTCCACAATAGCGATTAGCCAAATCGCAATCTCAGGACATGCGGCATTTTGGGAGCGTTTGCGCTCCAATGTAAAGTATATAAGCGCTGGCCAATCGGTCATGAATACACATAGTGATTTGTGTGTAATTTTGAATGACTGCAAACTGTAAAAAAATGTAATAATAATTTGAAACGAGCAATCAGAATTAAAATCGAAAATCGAAAATCACAATCCCTGGCAAAAAGCTTCCAATTTTTAAAATTGTTACCAAAATCAATGGAAAACGCTCATGAAATCACTTACTAAATGCTAATTCAAAAACGTTAGCGATTGCGATAGCGATTTGGGACTTGTAGTGAGTTCCAGGCCTAACAGGCATCTTCTATGTCCAATGCAAAGTGCAGTTACGCATAATAGAATTTGGATAGTCACATCATTTGAGTGATAAATACATTTTAACCACCCTAGCGTTCTGGACGAGCTGAGCTCGTCCAAGAAAAAGTTGCTGTTAGTGTTTAGGACGAGCTCAGCTCGTCCAGCGCTGTCCCCACTCACCAGCGTGCACAGCGTGATCTCCGCCGCCTCCTCTGTGCTGCTGCGGCTGCTGCGGGGCTCCCTCTCCCTCCTGCTGGCTCTGATCGCCGGCGCCAGGCTCCCCAGGCTCCTCCGATCCTCCGGTCCCCGCTCCCCAGGCTCCCCCGATCCTCCGGTCCCTGCTCCCCTCCTCTCCGCAAGCCTACGGAGATCCGGCAGTCAGGGAAGATGGCGTAGCCCAGCCACTTCCTCTGACGCCGGCTCCTGCGCCCCCTAGTGTCCGTCGCGGCGACAGCATCATTGGATTACATAGGTACACAAACTCTATGTAATCCAATCATGCTACTGTATTTCAAAAAGTTGTTTGCACAAACACAAACACCTGTCAGCTCTCAATAAAAGCCCTGAACAGTTACTGGCTCTCCCTCTTTCAGAGTCCTCAGCGTCCAGTGTTAGTCTGTTTACAGCTATCATCTGTGATTTCTGTGCGATTTCTGTGCGATTACTGCTTTTTTCCAGCCTTAGCTTCGTTCATATTACTGTCAGATTGCGTATTGCTTTCCGTCTTTTTCAAGACGCTGTGATCCCTGTGCGTTTGCTTTTGCTGGTTTTTTTTGTCGCTGCTCGTGACCCCGTACCCTGCTTGGGGTCATGGCCTCGTCCTCCCGGAGGCGTGTGCGTGACGAGGAGTTGTTGGATGTCCTCGAGGCAAGCGACAGCGAAGACGAGCTCCTAGAGGAATCGACAGACAGCGAGGTTCCCGGTAACCTGTCTTCGGAGACGGAGACCAGTGATGAGGAAGCCGAGGAGCCAGTGACGGTCGCACGCACCTGGTGTGAGCTGGGGAGCCCCACTCAAGCTCCGCCACCCAGGTTCCCCTTCACAGGGGCACCCGGGCAGAAGATCGCGTGCGACGAGAGTCCGCTGTCCTTTCTGGAGCTCTTCCTGACTGATGAAGTCATCCGCAAGATTGTTGAGGAGACGAATCGCTATGCAGCGCAACATCAGCAGGGATCTTCTCTACCCAGGTTCTCGCGGAGCAGGAAGTGGGAACCTGTGACCAGCAACGACATCTGGGTGTTCCTGGGGCTCGTCATCCTCCAGGGAGTTGTTGGTAAGCCGCTGCAGAAGTGGTACTGGACCACTAATAAGATCCTCAGTACGCCCTTCTTTGGATCTGTTATGTCCGAGCCACGGTATACCCTCATCATGAAGTATTTGCACTTCGGAAACAACGAGGAGTTTGATGAGGCCACCCATCCCGCACCCAAGCTGAAAAAAATTTGGGACATATACCAGATGATTGTTGCGAACTTCAAGGCTGTGTATGTTCCAGATCGCGACATCACGGTTGACGAAAGCCTCATGGCATATAAGGGGAGACTGAGCTGGGTGCAATTTATTGCCTCAAAAAGGGCACGCTTTGGGGTGAAGTCGTATATGCTCTGTGAGGCCAACTCCGGGTACATCTGGAACTCTGTAATTTACACGGGCAAAGGCACCAAATTTGCCCCTCAGTTCAGCCAGTTTGGGTGTGCCACCTCCTCTGTCCTAACCCTAATTGAGCCATTGCTGGATCAGGGGTACTGCCTGACGACAGACAATTTCTACAGCTCCCCTGAACTTTTTGATTACCTGGTCCAGCATAAAACCGATGCCTATGGTACCTTGAGGGCTAACCGTCGGAATCTGCCGCCGGCCTTTTCTGCCAGGAAGCTGAAAAAGGGGGAGGTCGTTGCCTGGCAGAAAGGCAAAATGATGGCTCTAAGGTGGAAGGACAAACGTGATGTCTGTGTCCTCAGCACTATTCATAATGCCGAGACTGTCCGCACCACCAACAGGAGTAAACAGGAGGTGGATAAACCCAAAGCCATACTGGATTATAACAACACTATGGGGGGTGTGGACAGGGCTGATGGAGCCATGACTTTCTATCCGGCTGTCCGCAAGCAGCAGCGAAAATATTATAAAAAAAATTTCCGCCACTTACTTGAGCAGTGCTTGTGGAATGGCTATGTGCTCTACAAGAAAAGGTGTGTAAGGCCTGTACCCCACCATGACTTTGTCTGGCAGCTGACGGAAGCAATCTGCACGAAGTACCCCCCACCAGAGTCAACATCTAGACCGGGGCGCAGGGCATCATATGTCGTGAATCCGGCACGGCTTTCAGGGAGACACTTTGTGGAGTACTTGCCACCGACCCCACAGAAAGCAAACCCTACAAGAAGGTTCGTTGTTTGCTGCAATAAGAAGGACAAGGATGGCAAAAAGATGCGGAAGGAGACCCGCACTTACTGCCCAGATTGTGACGTGGCACTTTGCGCATTACCATGCTTCAAGATCTACCACACTAAAGAAGTGTTCTAAGGTACACTTGTAGCCTGTATAATTTTGTTTCTGCCTTCATTTATTTATTTCTGCATTGATTTATTTATTTCTGCATTTTCTTTATATTTCTGCATTGAGGAAAAATGCAAGGTATTTCAGTTAGTTATTCATAAATTTTATTTTATTTTTGACAAGAATTAGTGTTTGACACTTTTATTATACTCAGAATGTATACTAAACTCTTGCTTGGCTCATTTTGGTAAGTTACAGGAAAAAGGTGCTGAAAATTAAATGTACTGCTTTTTGCACAGAAATCCTTGGGAATCAGAACGCCGAGGTGGTTAATTGACTACCTTAGCTGACTAGACATTGCTAGACACTGCATATAGTGAGCGCATTGTACACCGTTTTATTATATAAGCAAACGTATTTGTCCAAGTAATCATGTACAACAGCCGTGAGAAAAACAACAACCAGCTATACCAAATCAAACCAACTTTTCCTTCAAAGTTGTATACAGAGTTTGCTCTCCTAATCATAAACTAGTTTGTAGACGATGGCTTTGCTAACAAGTGTGCAAGGTGATCACTCACGTTATGCATATTCGTAGTGTTAGCTTTCTGCTGTCATAGGAGCTTAAAGTATTATATTTTGTCAATCAAATAACCCTATATACTTGAACAGATGATGATGACTAAATCAAATACAACAGCTGACAGCCTCGCCAGCAGTAACACAGGGAGAAGGAGATGAGTAGACTTGTCACTTTCAGCACGCTACATATCCTATTATAGGTGATGCTGATGCATGTTCTGTCACAAGCACTTACTGTAAATCAATAAAAGATGAAGTACAGGGTCTTACATGGGTAATGTGATAGCCTTATCCATTGCTTATACAGGCATTCAGTCTTAGATTCTGAATCTTTGATTATAGAGCCTTGGGTAGCATTTTGCAACAGCTCAAGGCAAAGCAAGCTCAACTTGTACTGAGAGAGATCTTATATTGTCTTTCTTGGAGTGCAGCAACCGGACTGCATTTTTATCAGCTGCAGGGAGAGAGCAGGAGTGGGATAGCATTTCAGCAATCAGATTATTACATTTCTGCATATACTGCACGCCTAGAGAGAAAGGCATATACTGTAAGTCCAGAGAGAGACACCTATGCTGCAAGCCTATACAGAGGCACAAATACTGCAAGCCACAGAGGCACATATAGAGAGACACATATACTGCAAGCCTACAGAGAAGCGCATATACTGTAAGCCCAGAGAGAGACACCTATGCTGCAAGCCTATACAGAGGCACAAATACTGCAAGCCACAGAGGCAGATATAGAGAGAGACACATATACTGCAAGCCTACAGAGAAGAGCATATACTGCAAGCCAAGAGAGAAATGAATATACTGTAAGCCTAGAGAGAGGCACCTATACTACAAGCCTATAGAGAGGCAAATATACTTCAAACCTACAGAGAGGCACACAGAGAGAGACATATATTGCAAGCCTACAGAGAGGCACATATAGAGAGAGAGACACATAGTTAGAGGCACATACAGTATATTACAAGCCTAGAGAGAGGTACCTATAATGCAAACCTAAAGAGAGGCGCATATACTCAAAGTCTATTGAGTGACATATATACCACATGCCTATAGAGAGGCTTATATACTGCAAGCCAAGAGAGGCACCTATACAGAAAGCTTATTAAAAAAAAAAAAAAAAAAAAAAGCTACAACCCTATAGAGCAGCACCTATACTACAAGGCTGGGGAGCAGCACATATATTGCAAGCATATAGAAAAGTGCATATACTACAAGTCTAGAGAGAGAGGCAACTATAATGCAAGCCTATGGAGAGGCACATATCATGCTAGCCTAAAGAGAGACACCTGTACTGAAAGTCTTTAGAGAGGAACATATACTGCAAATCGAGAGACATACACTGCATACCTAGAGAGGCGCATATACCGCAACCCTTTAGACAGACACCTTTTCTGAAAGAATATAGAGGGGCAAATGTACTGCAAACCGAGAGAGTAACACATATACTGCACGCCTATAGAGAGGCAAATATACTTCAAACCTACAGAGAGGCACATATACTGTAAGCCTAGAGAGAGAGACACACAATATACTGTAAGCCTAGAGAGAGGCACATACTGTATACTGTAAGCATTTAAAGAGAGACACAATACACTGCAAGCTGAGAGAGATGCTAGCCCATAGAGAGGGATGCCTGCAGTTCAGCACCACGAGTTTGGGGACAGCTCCAGTAACTTTACTAGCGCGCTGATGACACTTCGTCCAACACAATTCACTTCAAAAGAGGAAACTGCTGACAAATGATCACTCACAGCCGCTGCCAATAGCATTAGCTTCCGGAACACGGCTGGTTAAATAAGAAGCCCACAGTATAAAAATCATCTCATCCTACCTTGGGCCCTTTGCTGGAGGGGGGGCATCTGACGTTATTTGAAGCTCCAGCGGTTTGATTCATCGTGGAGCAATTAAGAGTTCCCCTTCAACTCCTTCCTTCAGTCCCAGAGGGGTCTCCCAGGTGTGGCAATCCTCTGTCGTGTGCTGAGAGTGCCACGCTGTGCCAGTGTGACTGGGGAGCCGGAGTGGAGGGTATTCCGCGCACAAGGCTGCTGGATGTCGGTGTTACAGCTGTAAGCAGCAGCCGAGCTCCCGATGGATGTAGCTGAGAGAGGGATCTCAGCAGGAGAAGTTGGAAGGCGTGAGGTCGCTGGCCGGACTCTCTATGTATGTGCAAGACTAATAATCAAGTGGATCCGGGCAGTGCAGCTCCACCTCTAGCCCAGATCACTGGAGATCGCTGAACTTGGCTCAGCCTGGAGATCAGCCAACGTACTCAGCAGAGTTGTTTTCTTGATCAAACTTCCCAGCTCTATTGAGCAGCAGCAGCAGCAGCACCTGTCACTAAGCTGAGTCCTACACCCACTTTCATTGTACACAGTGCAATGCTCACGTGTGAGACTGGCATGTGTACTACTACTGGCACAGCCCTTGTATCCAACACTGCCTATTGCCCTGGGGCTGTGCTGCTCTTTTGCCTGTAGTTTACTGCATCTTCGATTATAGCCTCCTGCTGCCATTAAAGTATATTTCTTTACTTTGCTTTTTTTCATCATTTAGAGCAAAAGCTCCAGTTCAATATGAATTTATGCTGTGTTTTGATTAGGACTAGGCATGCAGAATGAGTGCAATATATGATCTTAATAAATAGAATATTCCTGTTGCACGATGTGATGTGAGTTTTTTTCTTTTTAATTAGACCAGCTCAGCTGTAACTTGTTGAAGATTTAATTTGGACTAACAGAAGTGCATTTTTTTCGGTGTTTCTAACAGGTGATTGGCAGTTACAGACAAAGGAAGTCCACTTATTTGATACAAGCATGAGTTAGGCCTCTTTTCCACGAACTGGCGGGCTGTGTGCTCAGCGTGCAGTCGCCAGGCAGCAGCGTGCAGTCGCCAGGCAGCAGCGTGCAGTCGCCAGGCAGCAGCGTGCAGTCGCCAGGCAGCAGCGTGCAGTCGCCAGGCAGCAGCGAGCAGTCGCCAGGCAGCAGCGAGCAGTCGCCAGGCAGCAGCGAGCAGTCGCCAGGCAGTAGCGAGCAGTTCCCAGGCAGCAGCGAGCAGTTCCCAGGCAGCAGCGAGCAGTCGCCAGGCAGCAGCGAGCAGTTACCAGGCAGTAGCAAGCAGTTGTGAGAGTTTGAGAGGCATTTCACTGCCTGTAAACAGTTCGTGGAAAAGAGGCCCTAGGAGTGGGACCCACAAGCACATTTTGGCAGCATTTTAGGATCACCCAAAAATATTTTGCCAATTAAAATGAGTGGTGGGGAACTCACTAGTGCGATTGCGATTAGGGGTAATTGCAATCTCAGGACATGTAGCATTTTAAGTGCTTTTGCGCCAGTGATGAGCGAAAATATTCTTTTCGCCGAATTTTTGTGAAAATAAGTGCTATTTTCGTTTCGAAAGGCGAAAATTCGCCGAATATTTCGCATTAATTTTCGCCTAAAGTCCGTTTTTTTTGCGTTTAATATCTAAGCCCCCTTACAAACTAGAATCACTCAATCAATTTTCAGGGTATATTAATGAGATATGTGGGTACAAGAGGAAAAAAAATTTGCAAAAAGACCTTATAGTTTTTGAGAAAATCGATTTTAAAGTTTCAAAGGAAAAAAGTATACATTTAAATGCAGTAAATGACAGTTACTGTAGCAAATCTAGCGGTAGTGTAATTTTACTAATATCAAAGGGCCTTTGCATGGCCCTTTGCACATGGCGCTTGCACTTGACACTTCGCGCTTGCACCTGGCACTTTGTGCTTGCGCTTGGCCCTTTGCACTTGCACTTGGCCCTTTGCGCTGGCACTTGGCCCTTTGCACTTGGCAGTTTGCACTTGGCACTTGCACTTGGCACTTTATTTTGATATTAATAAATTTACACTACCTCTAGGTTTGCTACAGTAACTGTCATTTACTACATTTAAATGTAAACTTTTTTCCTTTGAAACTTTAAAATCGATTTTCTCAAAAACTATAAGGTCTTTTTGCAATTTTTTTTCCTCTTGTACCCACATATCTTCTTAATATACCCTGCAAATTTGGTGATTCTAGCTTGTAAGGGGGCTTAGATATTTAACGCGAAAAACGCACTTTAGGCGAAAATTAATGCGAAAATACTCAGGCGCCTATGACCTCTTCCTTTAGGGAGCGGAGCTACAAACTGTAGCCAGACACCTGGTAAGTATAATAAAGTTTTGTGAAACTAACTTAGAACATAGCTTCTAAGCGCTGGGTAATCGCGAGCACAATCGCCCTAGGAATCGCTGCACAAAGTTTTGCAGCAATTCCCAGTGGATTCCAGGCATTATGCTTGGTACAAACTTGCAATTATGATTGGCAAATCAATGACTTATTTTACCACCTCCATGTCTTATCAGGTCATCTCAGTGCCTGATCCACGCAGGACCTGACTTGGGCGCCACTATAGACTGTAAGGTTACTGCTATAGCAGCGCAGTGGGATTTTGTTGCCGGCCATAGCCAGAACCCGAATTACGTCTCCCCCTACAACTCAGAGGGGAGTAGTATTAAACGCTGCCCAGAATTTCACCAGGAGCCGCCTTTTGGCTCACCCTGCGCCGAACTGAGCGGGCAATGGAATAATACGTACTCCTCCACGTAGTATGAGGGCAGATTGTGTAGATAAACCCTCTTACTACATGGAGGTGCTAAAATCAGTGATTGGCCAATTATAATTGAAAGTGTGTACCAGGCTTTAGATTAAATATAGCATATCCAAGGTGTGTATGGAGGAGGGAAGAGATTAGATTTACTTACCTGAGGCCTCTTCCAGTGCCTAGAAGTCTGTCCAGCCCCTCTTTATAGTTCAACTGCCCTCCAGGGCGGCGTTGTCCGATCTGAATGATCCCCGTTCACAGATGTGGTTGCAGGCTACTGCGTGGGTGCAGCCACGTGCCTCTCAGTCATGCTCCTGTGCCTTCTGCTGATGGTGACCACTAACGATCCAATCTTTTTCATCCAATCTTACCATTTTTATGTAATATAAGGGAACTGCCTACACTATATAAATACTAAATAATAATAATCAATTCAATGGGCTTGATTCACAAAGCGGTGCTAACCTAGTTAGCACGCCTAAAGACGTTTGGGCGTGATAAGCATTGCACTAAGTAGGTTAGCACCGCTTTGAGGGAAAAGTTTTGCATGCGCAAACTCCGGTGCACGCGAAACGTCGCATGGGGTTTAATGGAATTGCGCGCAAGTTTATTTTATCAAGCCTAAACTGAGTTTAGGTGTGATAATAGGCTTTTCACCAGCGTGATAACTGTTAGCACGGCTTTGTGAATCAAATCAAGCCCAATATATTCATTTAGCTTACCCTTCTACTGCATACTGTAGATTTGGTAAAATTGGATGAAAAAGATTGGATCATTAGCGGCCACCACTAAATTGCACAATTGCAGGATGCTCCCATCTGTAGGAGTTCAGTCAAGAAAGGGGTGCAGACACGGGTCACACATTTGCAGCAGCCTACAGCTGTGGTTGCAGATCTTTCTGAGAGGACAGCAACACCCTGGATGGCAGAAGAACTATAGTGAGGGACCTGATAGAAGGGCTGGAAGAGGCCACAGGTATATAAACCATTTTTCCCATCGAAAACTAGAGATAGTCTGAAATGCCCATTTACGATTCCACAGAAATACTGATTTCCGCCAATGGCAGTTTTCGATTTTTCCGATTCCCAAGGAATAATTTAATTGCATCAGAGAATCCAAAAATGACAAAAAAGTTGGAAAAATGGCATCTTGTGATTGGTCTAAAATGAGTGCGGTAATCCAATTTTTGCAGAAAAATTCTGCATTCTCCGATTGGTCCAAAGCGGTAATTGGGCTAAAATAACTAATTCGGATTTCTGCGGAAATCCGATTTCCGTTTTCCGATTTTCAAGTTCCGATCAGAAATGCTGATTCTCAATCATGAAAAGTGAAAATTTCATTTCTGCAGAATCCAAACGAGCCTCCCTATCAAAAAGTACAGAGTTAATTTTTCCCCTCCTTGTTCCTGCTGTTCTGTTTAACGTACCCTAGCAAATCTGGTGATTCTAGCGTGTATGGGGGCTATTTTTATTAACTGCTAAATTTGGTAACCCCGCACCATCTGTCTGCTGCTCTACTACTCGACCTCCATTCATTTCCAGGGATCCCATATCATACCAGTATTATACACTAAGCATACCTGACCCTACAGCCACTCTGTGCAGGCCAGGACTACCACCTAGGGCAACATTCCAAGCCAGGTGGGTCTAGTTAAAAATGGTGCAGGGTGAAAAATAGCACACCATTCCACTGATAAATGTATCATAAAACGCTATTTACCGTTTTAATGTAAATGCATTCAAACGGTAAATAACATTTCATGATACATTTATTGGCGGATTGGTACATTAAAAATGCAGGGGGGCTAGTGTTAGGCAGCGGGGTTGGGGGGAAGAGGCAGCTGGACACTGGTGTTAGGCAGCGGGGTGGAGGGAATAGGATTAGGTGGAAGGAGGATGTGTGCATAAGCATACATTACCTTGTCCCAGCCGGCGATCATCATCGCGCCTTCACTTCCTAGTTAGTTTGCAGGAGTCCTGCAGTCAGCCAATCACCATGCGGGGACTGAAGCCACATGGGGATTGGCTGGATGCAGGACTACAGCAAACTAACTGAAGAAGTAAAGAGCGATCGCCATACAAGGTAATGTATGTGTATGCACACATCCTCCCTCCACCTAATCCGACTCCTTCCACCCTGCTGCCTAACACCAGTGTCCAGCATTCCTCTCCCCCCCCCCCCCCGACCCCTGCTGCCTAACACTAGCCCCCTGCATTTTTAACACGTATAACGCTATTTAGAGTTATAAGTGCAACAAAGCACCCTGCATGTGCCATTTTTAACTCTTATAATGCTAAATAGCAAGGGGTCGAGTCAGGCATGGACGTCGTCCACCTGCTTTTTTCAGAGAGTGGACGTTGTCCACCCTAGCATGTGTGGAGTGAGAGAGCGCAGAGAAGATGGAGCGATGGGCACAGCGGTGGGGAGGGGGGGAAGTCACCCCCCTTCCCTCACCTTGGGGCTCCCTATCCCTCGCTCTCCCCTTTAGAACTAAAATGTGCGGGCGGCTGGCAGCGGCCGGGACTTACCTCCTCCTCGATCCAAGCACCGGGTAAGTTCTGCGTGCCGCTGCTCCGGTCTAGACCACACCAGACTAGCGGCAATGGAAAGCTCCCTCTCGCGCCGGAACGAGGGAACGAGGAAGAGGTAAGTCCCGCCAGCTGCCCGCACATTTTAGTGTGCGGGTCCATACGAAGGCTCGTGGAGTGCAACTAATAGCACAGGAGCTGGATCGACAGCCTGCTTTGCTATACAAGGAAGGTGGTGGTGAGATCAGCTGTTTGAGGAAACATGTGCTGCACGCCGATCTGCTTGAAGAGGACCCTACCTGATTTAGGTTAAAGCAACAAGAGTTATACCGGATACACAGAGGAGTTACTAGAAGGAAAGATAAAAAGCAAAGGTGTATCTAAGTTGCATTGCCCCTATAGATAGAGAAGGGAAAGCTACATGCCACAGCATGGGGTGTATGCGATTGGTGGTGGTTAACCAATAAGCTAGTGTGACAGTGGTGTGGTCGTTTTGCATAAGGCTATTGCTGGGTGATCGCTACACACAATAACTGCCTAGCTTTTGGTAATGCATAAAGCGCACTATGCTCAATAAGCGATTTTAAATGTTTTTAATGTAGTGATGTGGAACCCTGCTATGGCAATATTAAAGTGTTCTATTGTGTATGTGCAATTGAGACGACTGTGAGACTTATTTTTTTGTCAGTTGGTAATTGTATATCACAATCCGGCTCCCACTGAGCAGGTGGTTGTACCACACATGAAAATGATGGCTCTCCATAATTTGGTGTAGTAATTGCCATATTATCTGTATTTTGGAGGAACTTCTGCCAGACTATGTGTCTTTTTGGTGAAATGCTGTCAGATTACATCTATTTTGGGGGGATACACTACGGCAGAGCTCAAACTTCCCTGGCAGACCTTTTACACCACTGCTAAGGTCATGTATATTTGGCCCCACCCATGACCACACCTATGCTATGCTTGACCACGCCCATTTTTGGTGCAGGGGTTTTTAGGGTGAGTCCACTCACCTCTTTTTCCAGACCTAGACCCCTGTAAATAGTGTTATATAATGTAAGTCTATGTGGTGCCATTTCTTTTTTTTTTTTTTTTTTTTTTTTTTCAATAATTAAGAGTGAGAAGCATTAATAGCCGGGCAGGACTTTTTTTTGTAGGAGTGTGCGCCATTTTTATCTGTCCTGAAGCCAGGTCCCCGCTAAAGAGAAACAAGAGCAGGAGAGCTGGCCAACCCATAAGGGCTCTTTTCCACTAGCAATCGCAAAAGGAAAACACAAATGCAAGTGATTGTGATTTTTCATCAATTTTGTATTGCTATTGCGATTTTGCATTTAATTTTTTTTAAATGAGGTCCAATTGCAGGTAAAATCACTCCAAAAAGCGATTGCGATGTACAGAAAAATGAATCGCGATAGCATAAAATACTTTTCACAATTCCTATGTTAAAGTAGCAAAGCTACAGATATAAAAATCGCTAGCGTTTTGTGATTTGAAGCAAATCGCTCTCAGTAGAAAAGGGCCATAAGGTTCACTCCAGCCACTTCAATCAGGGGAGACCTTTCCTAGTGGGCCTTGCTCCTCTATCGCTGAACTCCCACAGTGGCCTCACCCCATGTGACTGCATACCTGCCGGCTTCCCCTTACCTTCCTAACTCCACTCTTACCTCTTCCATTAGTGCTCAGGCTGTGTGTATGTATGATCGCATAGGACCCACAGGGCTGCATAGAGAGAGACAGTGAGGCCCCCTGACATATAAGAGAGATGGGAAGCATTTAGGAGAAACAGTAAGGCCCCCTTTCCACTGGTAATCTCAATTGGAATAGCAAATCCTGCTAAGATTGCAATTTTCTCTATTTACATAGTGAGTGTTGTGACACAATTATTGCATGTGCAGGTTTAACTTCATGATTGCATTCACAATTTATGACCCATGACAAAAAAGTGTAGAAATGTTTAACTCATAGAATGCAATAAAGTTGCATAGCACCACGTTTACTGTCCACTGTTCTTATTCTTTCATTGCCATAAATGAAACCCTAACACAGAAAAATGCTGCATACATTTGTGTTTGTTCAGTAAGCCAGCACCTATTCAGTAGGAGACCTTGGGCAAGTTTCCCGAACACTGCTACTGCCTATAGAGCGCGTCCTAGTGGCTGCAGCTCTGGCGCTTTGAGTCCGCCAGGAGTAAAGCGCAATATAAATGTTCTGTGTGTGTGTGTTAAATGGAACAAGTGGAAAAAGGGTAACACAGTCACTTTAATCATGGTGACCTTGCGATCAGAAAATTGCATGCGATCCAAAAATCAGATCAAAACATGATGAGTAGAAAAGGGGCCACGATTGCTAGAAAATTGTGTAGCACCATGTTTACTATGGGACTTTCTCATACTTTCATTGCTATAACCATAAACCAAACACAAACACAGAAAAATGCTGCATGAATTTGCATCTGGGGAAAAATAAAATCGAACCTGCGGAAAAATGGTAACACAATTACTTTTAATCATGGTGACCTTGCGATCAGCAAATCATGTGCGATCTGAAAATCAGATGAAAACATGATAAGTAGACAAGGGGCCTAAGACTGCTCGGATGCCACCCCTGCTGTTTCTCCTGGGCCTGTAGATCCAGGGCTGGGTCTAGACTTTTTTCCGCTTGAAGCAAACATTGTAAGGCTGGCCCCCATCCTGCTTCTACACATTTGAAATGCAATAGTTACCCCACATAAGACACACACCAACCACCCCACATATAAACTGCAACAATTGCTCCCAATGTATCAACACTGATGTCAGTGGGCATTATCGATCAAAAAATACCCCATCCATGTGTGTGGAGGATGGGGAGAGTGACTCCCAAGATGTTTACACATACACAGCAGTTTAGTAATCAAAGCTTCTAACAGGCAGTCATTACTTTTGAGACAGTACCTCTTGAAATGGCAAGCATTTTGGCAGTGTCTGTTACAGTAGTGCCTGCCATACGAGCACCAATAATTTGGCCTCTTTGAAAGTCTGAGAGATCTGCCATTTTTATAAATTATAACAAACTTTGGTCTAAATATCTGTAAAAAAAATTATTTTAATTAAACATGTCAAACAAAAAAGTAATAAACAAAAAAAATTAACATGTGTCAAGTTTTGATTGCTTAAAACATGTTCAAAGATTGTGATGCCAAAATGTTAGGTGTTTCCATTATTTTGTCCAACCCCTGTATATTGCCTGCCATGTGCTTATTTTTAACATTCATTGTCGAATACTAACATAAATAAAATTGTGATGATCCGCTCAGTTGGCTGCACAGGCAGACAGCTGTTTGTCCATTCCTCTAGTCTGTGGGCTGCAGGTCTCTGGAACAGAGACCTGTCTTTCCATTGCAAGTTTCTGGTCTGTTCTCTTGCTGGGGAATTTGCATACATTCGTTATGCAAATCCCCTACCTGCCTTCTTTGATGACTGGCACTATAAGAGCTTTATGTTTCCCAGAAGGCTTTGCTGGTCATTTCCTTTCCATGGTCTGTACCTGATGGACACTGCTGGAGTGTCAGCCATTGCTATCTAGTATAGTTAATTCCTGGGGGGTGCTTTAGGCTTCCCTTCTAGCCCAGTCAGGTTGTATTATCTGTATTGCCTGTTCTGTCTTGTCTTGCCTGTTGCCATTGTCTTGTCCCAAAGGTGGTCAACAGGAAATGGTTCTGATCTCTGTTCTTGGAGTATAGCTGGTGCAGCGGTTGCTACCAGCTATCTCTTCTGTTCTGTCTCCTGGGATCGCGCTAGCTACTTTTCGCTAGCGCTGGGGATCCTTCTGTTCTGTCTTCTGGGATCGCGCTAGCTACTTTTCGCTAGCGCTGGGGATCTTTCTGTTCTGTCTCCTGGGATCGCGCTAGCTACTTTTCGCTAGTGCTGTGGATCCTATCTCTCGTTTGTCCCTGTTTTCGTGTGTCTGTCTTGTCCGCTACGCTTGCTGGAGGCTCGGTGAGGTAACCGTTAAGCAAGCGCTCGCATCCTCTGTTTCATGTTTGTCTGTTAATGGTTAGTTAGGCGTGCTTGTCTCTATTGTGCTTATCACGTGGAGATCGCGCATAACCGCGTGCACTGTTGCGAATGAGTGCGGTATTCGCGGTTAGCTAGCGTTTGTTATTTTCCGTATCTCCTTATTGTATTATTTGCTGTGCCTTTGCTACCCTCGTATTCTATTCTGATCTGCCTTGTGTCACGTCTGGCGATCGCACCTCTCGCGATCGCGTTCCTATTTCATATCTGCTGTTTGTGCGCGGTTGCGGGGTGGCGACTGGATTGGCGCACACACATACAACCTGTCCCTTTGCTCAATCTCATTCGCAATCGCCTCTCTTGCGATTGCGTTCTGCGCTTCGTACAATTCCTGTCTGGCACTTGTGGAGGTACAGAGGATTGGTTCCTCTGCACTTCCCAGCGCCATCTGCCGACAGGAATTTCCCTCTACAGGTGCGTAGCACCTTTTGCTGGGTGCCTGCAAATATACGCTTGTGGAGGATTTCCGCCGTGTCACCGCACGCGTTGTGTGCTGATCACGGAGAAAGTTCCACAATCGTTACAAAAATTAACAATTTCTGATAGTTCTTTGTGTTTATATTTATAAAAGGTGCCCATACATTTGTCAATATTTCCTGTCAATTCCATCCAGATCCAATCCCTCTGATCTCTAGACATGTAATACAGATTGCTCTTACCCCCTACGCTGTGTCTGTAATCAGACACCATAAAGCCTCTTCTACAAGGGTAGATGAGGCGGCGATGTGGCTTATCAATCGAGCCGCTGATGCGGCTCGATTGATAAGATCCAACAGGTCGGATCTTGCTACCGCCGATTCCCTGCTCATTCCCCGCAAGGGGACAATGACAGGGAATCGAGCGGAAGATAAGCAGTGCGGGGACGATCGGGTGTCAAATCCGGCGCAGGCGAGCGGGGACGCGGCGGGGACGCGGAAGAGGCTATCTGGCGGCTAATCGAGCCGCTGGATCGGAGCCTCATCTACGCGTGTAGATGAAGCTTAAGGTCACTAGCCTGTGTGTAAATCTAAGGAATGTCTTCAGAGGGCTGGGTGATTATAGGGGCAGTCTACAAGTTTGTGACTGTCTTGCCTGTAACTTTGTACATGAAGTCATCAGAAAATTGCTGCAGACTGAGAGATGTTTTTAATGAACCCTGGGAGCAGGGACAATGTACAAATTCATAAGTTTGTATAATTCCTTATCTGTGTGGTGGGCACATGCACTCATTAGAACAATGGTACAGAGAGCAGTTGTTTTTTTACAGACCCTAAAGGTGCTTACACACGTACTACTAAACCCTCCTACTGGGCGGTCTTTCTCCCGACAGTAGTGCGTGTGTACAGTCTATCTGCAGACTGATAAGGCTGTTTCTGAACGATCTGTTCTCTTTAGTAGTGCCTGTGTATGCACCTTTAATGTTTTCAGGACCTTTGTTAGTTTGCCGCCTCTAGAAAGTACTGTCCTGAAATATTTGCTTCAGGTTGCATCATGGTAGATCCGGTAGAGTGTAGCTACTGGAAATCTAGCAACTGGAAAGTACAAAAAAAATATGAAGTATGAAAAGCAATAATATGCAAATGTTGGACACCCTGTCTTGACTACGTCGCTCGCTGGCAGCTGAAAAAAATGTTTTATTGATAAGACATGAAAACATCTCCTGTGAGAAAACTCAGGAGAAAATATAATTGATTCAGGGACGCAGACCACTGAAGCAAAGAAAAAAAAAAAGGAAAATAGCCAAAATAAACAGCAAATTAACATAGAGATAAGGGAGTTAGGAATGATGCCTCCAAATTTCTCCCACCTTGGGGTTCCTAGAAAAAGCATCCTCTCCTCATCACTGGGATTCTAAAACAAACATCAGAGACAAATAAAAGGATGGATGTTGCCTTCTTAATTGCAACAGTTTGTTTCAGACTAATTTAATGGCCTGTTTATTACACATTCTTTCCAGCGCAGTCCAACAAATTACATTTTACCTATTATCAGTGCTGAGTAGTAACAACAATAAAAGATGATTGTTTTGGGTTACTACACGGTGCTGGGCTGCTGCACATTACTGACTTAGCACAGCAATCTTCACATGACTGAATAAGCCCCACTGCCTATCATCCAGACTTATTCACCAAGTTTTTTCCACAAATTCTCATGAAATATCCCCTCCTTAGCAGTTTACCTTAGCAATATAAAGCAGACCTGAACTAAAAATAAACTTGTGAGATAGACGATTGTATCTATCCTCCTACTCATAAAAATTTTTATTTTATCCTGCAACAGGCTTTTTTTCTGTTTAAAAGCTAAAAACGTCAATTTCAGATAACAACACAATCTATTACTGTCTGAGAGCTACAATCTAAGAACTATTGACCTTTTTTATTTATTCCATGTACTCAGACGCTGTTCTCTGCCAAGCAAGGATTTTAAGGCTGAAAAAAGGCAGTGAGGGTTACTGTATAGTCCGACTAGGTCCCGACTAGAGAGAAGATGTCATTTGCATGCTTGAATGTTTAGCCTTTTCAGTGAGAAAACAAATAACAGCCTAGTTATAGGCAGGAATTGCACTGTACATATGCATGTTTATCTCATCATGTCATTTCAGGTACCCTTTAAAACCTATAAAGCAATCAGCAAAGACCTACTGTATGTACTAAAATTACGTTGAAAAAAGTAAAATGTAGCTTATGTCAGTTTGTAAGAAATACAAAATCACAGAGGCAGCTTACCTGCTGCACACACACTCCAAACACTGACTTTGCAATATACATACAGTAGTAAACCAGGGGGTACAGGGGCTGTCGGGGTACTGGGGCTGTCAGCGCACTGACTGACTTGCTAAAAATGCTAGGCTAGCCTGGCGTGCTCAGTGTCACTGCATAATCAAACTCTGTGTAGATAAATGGCACTGTCAGGTGAGTATCTTGCATTTACTTCTCTTGTGCAAAATGTATTCAAGAAATTGCACAGCTGTTATAACTTAAACTTACCATCATTGATTGCTGCTGGGTACATAGGGAACACATGGCTAACTATCACTTCGCCTTCCACTTTTTCCCGGTCAAAGTGTGTGGTTAATACAGCTGGTGCAAGGCTTTGAAGTGGCTTCCACAGACATCACAGCAGCACCGCCTTTTCCACCCTGTGTAACCTATCGTCAGTTTGCTTGTTACATTGTAACATGTAAGGTGGCAACTGAAGTCAACTCATGCAGGGCAAAGAAAGTGGTGCTGCTGTGACAGTGCATTAAGGGCTCTTTCACAAACTTTGCGTTAACCAAGGTAACATGAAAGTCTATAGACTTTCATTTTACCTTTCACACCCGACGCTGCGTTTCGGTGCGTTGCGGTTCAACGCACCCAGGAGCGTTGAACCGCCGGGAATAATAGCTACCGCCGCTGATTGCGTCGCACCGCAGCATCCCGACGACACGCCGCAGGCCATTCAACGTGTGCAGGAGAACGGTTCCTGCACGTTTTGTCTAATATGAAAGAGTCTTATGAGAAGCTTGTGGGCCCCCCTCCAGAAGGTGTCCCTCCAGGTATTCGCTTGATTTGTCTATGCCTTAAAGGCAGGGTCGGACTGGGCCACAGTAGTACATTTTTTTCCCTCGGTGGGCCCCGCCTCCAGGTCTCTGGTGGCCCCCCCCCCCTTCCCTCCTTGTCTGACAGAGTTCCAATTGCTGCCTGCAGCACAAAAATTCTCTTCTTAGTGCTGTAATCACTCATGCTGAGAGCAGTGGCGAAGCTAAGGAGCTGTAGGCCTTGATGCAAGTTTTACAATGGGGCCCCCCAAGCACTCTATACATAACAATTGATACAACGCACCAAAACCTGCCAATGGCAACTACAGTGTCAGAGGTGCAAGAAGGGGATGGGAAATAGCTTGTTAATGATTACCACTGTTCAAAGTATCTATAGAAGTGATTATTATGAGCACAGGACCAATAGAGAGCTAATACTGTAGTTGAGGGAGGGCCCTTCGGGGCCCCTTTGGCCCAAGGTCCCCGATGCGGTTTGTAACCTCTGTGGTCGCAACCTCTGCAAAGTAGGACATTACTTTATATTGAAGGAGGGGACTCTATGCAAAGTTTTGCTGGGCAGCAGTGTCTCTGAATTACAATGCTGCTAAGATCATGTACATTTGGCCCTGTCCATAATACATCATGACCACTCCCACCTTCCGGTGCATGGTCACGCCCTTTTTTCACCGCAATCGTGGGATGTGTGGGCCCCAGGTTGAAATTTCTTTGGTGGGCCCCCAGTGTCCCAGTCCGACCCTGCTTAAAGGACAGGTGCGAGCTCCAAAAGAAAAACAGATCTACTTACCTGGAGCTTCCTCCAGCCCCTGGCAGCACGGCCGCAGGCTCGCACAGGTGCAGGAGATGCAGACCTGGCAAGGTCAGCATCTGCAACAGAGAAGATCCGGGACACCGGAGCTGCGGCGCGGGAGAGATAGGCTGAAAAAAGCCCCAGGTAAGTACATCTGTTTTTCCTTTTATTGTTCTTTGGGGGGGGGGGGGGATTGCACCAGTCCTTTAAATCGGCCCTGGTGTGGGGTCACCAGTGGGGGAGAAGGGGGTTTAGGTGCCAGATTGTTAAAGGGAAAGAAGGCTGTGAAGACTGCACAAAATTTTGACCTGGGGTGTCAACGCTGGGGGTGGGTGGATGAATAATGTGGAGGGCGCCTTCAAATTTTCACTGGTAGTTGTAATTACACCCCTGTAGGCAGGGGCGTAACAAACAGACCCTGCAAGGGATGCCTCTGCAGGGGGTCCCAGAAGCCTCAGGGGGCCCCGTGGGGGAAAAAGTTTGAGAGACTGACAAGCAACTAAGGGCATGGAGAGAAAACATATTCTACTCTCGTACCATTGTTATGTTGATTGCATGTGTCCACTACACAGATAAGGAATCATACACACTTTGCAATTTGTTCACTGTCCCTGCTCCCTAGGGTTCGTGAAAAACATCTGTCTCACACTGCAGCAGTTCTGATGACTTCATGTACAACATTACAAACAAAGAAGTCACAGTTGGAAAAAAAGTTGTAGACTGTCCCTCAGAAGAGATTCCTAGATTCTTATCACACACACACACACACACACACACACACACACACACACACACACACACACACACACACACACACCCCTCATGGTGTCTAATTGCTGAACACAGTGGAATGGGAAAGATTGATATCTGATTGTTGCTGCCTCCAGAGCTTGTTGTCTCACACGGAGTTCCAGATCCTGTAATAACAGTATCAATCAGTGACATTCTTCTTTGCCAAAGTTTCAGTGAATACTATATCGTATGTTCAGCATGTCATTGTTGTTCCTCCATATAGCATGTGCTCTCATGTAGTAAAATAATACGGCTGTGTGTGTATGTATGTACTGGGAACAGAGCTGCAACAAGTCCTTGTCAGCTGCAAGGGGCTGGAGGAAGCCCCAGGTAAGTAGATCGGGGGGTAGCATAGAATGCCTGACATTTCCTTTAAGTCTAAAGGTGGTCATACATGGTACAATGTTTCTTTTTTTTTTATTAGATAATTTAGTTCGATTATTCCGTTAGATCGAATATAACGATTTTTCCAGCATGTCCGATCTGATTTTTCTCGAAAAAACTGGATAATTGTTCAAATTTCTTGTTCTAGAAAAAAATATTTTCAACTTTCATTTGATTCGATCATTTAGATCAAATAAACGGGGTAATTGAACATTTTTATTGTACCATGTATGGCCACCATAAGTGTTTTTCTCTGCATGGGGAAAACACATTGCTCCTCAGTTTTCCCGTGCAGAAAGCGAGGGGACCCCTTCCAAAGTTTTGCAGGGGGGCCCAGTGATGTCTAGTTACACCCCTGCCTGTAGGGTACACTTCAGTTTCTTTTCGACTTCTGGTTCTACACCATGTAAAGGTTCAGAGAAAACAGATTATGCATTTTGTGTCTCCATCCTGAGCTCCAGGATTGGGTTTCTCCCAAGTTATAAATAGAGTTCCATTATTGATACCGTGTTCTGTTACACGCCATATTTTGCTTCATAACTCTCACAGTTTTATTATCAATCTGTTTTGTCGTATGCCTCCTTTTTCAATTACAGAGATATATACTCACTGTATACACAGCAGAGGGAGTAAATAACACCAATTTTGCACAAAAAAAATAAAAATGTATATATAAAGTCGGAGTCATTTTTTCTTCCGGACAGAATGCCGCTTTCAACAGAGCAAAGTGGATTTTGAACTTTTCAATTTAAAGGAGAATTGTGTTGTTGACAGCAGACACTGAGAAATGTCTTCAGCATCAGTCTGTGTGCTCCTGGTGTATCTCTCACTGACTGTGAGCAGTGGCTGCACTGAACGCTACAAGTCACTGCTCAGCACATATGGTCAAGACCAATGGAAGTCTATGGTTTGCAGTCACAGTTCCTGGATGGAACTGCATTATTTGAAATGGAATGTTAGAACCTGTAAATTGACATGTTCACAAGATGTTTGAGATACGGCACATTTCCTGAAATTAGTAAAAAGCTTCTCACATGACTTATTTACTACTAAATATTGTAGTTTCCTCATTATCATTAGTTAACCAAGACAAATACAAACAACCTTCAGGTGTAGAACTATGATTATTATTATTTAGTATTTATATAGCGCTGACATCTTTTGCAGTGCTGTACAGAGTATATGCACAGTCACTTAACTGTTCCTCAGAGCTCACAATCTAATGCCTAGCATAGTCATGTGTCGTGTATGTATCATAGTCTAGGGCCACATTTCTTATTTATTTATTTTTTAGGGTTTTTTTGTTCGTGTTTTTTAGGGGGTAAATAACGTATCTGTATGTTTTTGAGATGTGGGAGGAGACCAGAATGCCCAAAGGAAATCCACACAGACTTTAAAAAGTAGTGCAAAAATGCCACTATATACCTCACCCACTTCACCTCCCCATTGCAGCTGTTTCTCTGAAAGAGAAAAAGTAGTCTACTTATGATGGGCTGTCTTCTTTGTGCATGTTGAGCACAGCTGTAATGAGAAGAAATGCTGCTGTGCTGGTTGCTGTCCCCTAGTTGGCTGGTATTGGTCATGTGAGGCTGTAAACATCATGTGACCAAGTAGACCATTGTAAAGGTGATGGCATCAAATAAGGCCTAAGGGGCTACTGAGAGAGCTTGCATTTTCAAGTAATCATAGTATGTAGATAAGAGTAGATAAGATAGTAGTAGATAAGAGTACCCTTCGCTGTATCTATTCTTCCAAGTAGATAAAAGGGATAATAGCAATTTTTAGCCTTCAAAAATGCAAACTAAAGGGGCCCATACACTAGTCGATTTCAGCCTTTCATCAATTGATCAAATCAAATTGATCGATTGATTGGAAATTGATTGCCGACCGATTGGTCGATTGATCGATTTGTGGCCCATTTTGATGAATTTCGATCGATTTGATCTATCTGACAGGATGGAAAATCTAGGCCGATCTGCTGCTGGCAGCAGATTGATGGCCCATAGAGTTGCATTGTATCTAATGGTCCAATAATGCATTTAGATCTATTTTCATTCTGAAATCTATTGGAAATCTGTTCCTAGTGTATGGCACACTTTAGATAGATTCCTGTCAGATTAGACTTGACAGGCATTTGACAGAAATCTTTTCTGATGGTCGAATCTTCTTTAAATCTATAAGTATATGGCCACCTTTACAGTTCACATTTCTGAGTTATAAATTGGCCCCTTATGCTGAGCTGTACAGCACAGAAGAAAATGCTTGTCTTAACACGGACATGTATGCAGAAGGGGTACAGTCAATGGGTACAGGTAATAATCAAAGGGTAGAAAGGGCCTTAAAGGGAACCAGAGACGAAGCATAGGTGAAAAATGGACAAAGATGTTATACATACCTGGGGCTTCCTTCAGCTCCATAAGCCTGGATCGCTCCCACGCCGCCTGGCATTTCCAGATTCATAAAATTCTTCCTCTGTACCACGATGGTCGGAGCCATGCTTATGCGCTTTGAGTCCCACGGGAGAAAAGCGCTTTACAAATGTTATTTGTTGTTGTTGTTGTTGCTTCTATCGCCGGCAGCGGGTCCCGTCACTTCCGCCGGACGCGACCTGTTGTACGCATGTGCAGGGGCTCCCTCCGGCTTTGTACACATGCTCCTGCACAGTACAGAGGGAGCGCACTGCACTTGCATCGACTGGCCGAAAGTACGGGACCCAGTACCGGCAGACAGAGGCAGCGGAGGACGGCGGCAAGGGAGCGATCCACGCTTATGGAGCTGGAGGAAGCCCCAGGTATGTATAAATCTATTTATTTTTCATCTCTGGTTCTCTTTAAAGGGTCCCATACACTGAGCCGATTAGCGGCCGATCGATTGATTTCAATAGATCTGACATGCTGGAAAATCTAGGTCGATCTGTTGAGATTGCTTATCATTTTGCATTGGACCTAAAGGAAATCTGATGGTGCATGGACACGGGGAGGGGGGCGCAACTGCACATGAAAAAGGAGCCATAACATACTTGGCCTAGGAGCACAAAAAGTATAAATCCGGCCTTCACTGTATATTCCCTGTCATACAACACGTTCTATAGGGCCACTGTGGATGATCATGTCTGTCAACTCCTTAGCTCCTCTTTTGGTGAAAGAGTGTCCCAGTTCTCAGAGAAAGATGCAGAAGTCTCCCCCCACAGCTTCCTGGTGTGATATATTGATATATGTCACAATACTGCTTGTGGCCCTTGTCATATAAGCTGGCATGAGCCTGCACTTTGGAGACAAGCTCCTCCATGTCTATGTACATATGAGCCATGCTCCCAGAGGGGATAAACAGGAAACAGGATGTATCTACGTACACAGGAAACCATTTTTTCTTGGGATTTGGATATAAATTCAAATTGATAACATATCCAGGACCACTGAAAAGCGTTGTGTGTGATCCATCTGCGATATCTGAAATTCTGAAGCAGGGACTCAGAATGTTTTTCCAAACATGAAAATTCGGATGTAATAGAAACCGACTCATTACTTTGTATTTTCATCAGGTAAATCCGATTTTGTATAGTGAAAAAACCGACATTTTCAGCTTTAGTAGAAACGAGCCCTTAAAGAAAACCTGTAACTAAAAAAAGTTCCCCTGGGAGGTACTCACCTTGGGTGGGGGAAGCCTCCAGATCCTATTGAGGCTTCCCCTGTCCTCCTGTGTCCCACAGCGGCGATAAAGCTCCCCAAACAGCAGGGATGTCAATATTTACCTTCCCGGCTCCAGCGCAGGCGCAGTATCGGCTCTCCGCTCGGAGATAGGCGGAAATAGCCGATCGCTGTTTGTCCGCTCTACTGCGCAGGTGCAAGTCTCCTACGCCTGCGTAGTAGAGCGGACCTGACGGAGATCGGCTATTTCCGCCTATCTCCATGGGAAGAGCCGCAACAGCTGGAGCCAGGGACGGTAAATATATAAAGCTTTGTCAGGCTTGTCCAGCCAGGATTGTGGGACACTTCGGGGGAGCCAGCGCTGGATTGCCTGCAGCTACAGGGATGGGGGAAGCCTTATTAGGACCCTGAGGCTTCCCCCTCCTGAGATAAGTACCCTCCAGGGGACTTTTTTTTTATTACAGAGTCTCTTTAAGACAGTTATAGCAACTGCAGAATGAAAAATGATAATTTGTGGAATTAATCTATGCTAATTATTCCTCTCCATGGTCATGTTATCTTCAGCTAGCTAAAAGCCAGGTGGGAATTGTAGGCAGAGCAGGATCATCCACCAGGCACCCTAGGCAGGTGCTTGGGGCCTTATGGGTCAAGGGGCCCACCTCCCACCTTCGTTGACCTCTCTCCATTTCAGCTTACCAAAAGGACCACAAGTGGGCCCCAAATCTACTACTTTGCCTAGGGCATCTTAATCCATCTCTGACGGTAGGGGGGTTACTTTGTGATTGAAACTTTGGGGAGTCACTGGTGGTCTGTAGAACCCCATTTGTGAGAGCCGGCATTGCTGCTAGTTTAGTAAGGTTGCCTAGTGTGCAGTCTTATTACAAGATAAGAATGCACGCACCCCAGCATTCCTTTACAACTGACCATAAGAAGAGCACTTGCCCATTGAAATTCACAATTTAAATAACTGTATACGTATCAAGGAGCAAAAAAATCAGTTTTAAGTAAAATAATTAATTCTAATTACTGATAATCAGTTAATAAGATTTGAAAACTGTGTTCCATTAAACAATGTTAATAAAACTCTTGAAAGTGTTCTTGATACAATCTCCAGAGTAATCACAATCATGTGTTTAAAGGGAATCTTAAAGGACCTCGCATTTCCCAACTCTCTTTGAATAACTTTCACATTACTTTAAATTATTCTCAACACGTCGAAGGAAAAATAGGAGGCGCTTGGGGACCCTTTTTAAGATCACAAGGAAGTCTATTTTTCAGATTTCTTGAAAGTATCTCCAATTGTTAATTTTAATGACTTTCAGTACTGTGAATGCGTCCCCCTTCACGGGTGTTTACTCCTCCAGGCTAAACGCACACTAATGGCTGCAAGGCAGACAAACTCCAAGAATGTGTCAGTTGCCTGTACATAAGTTTGTTGGGCTCAGCTTACTCTTCAGCAACTGGAAAGTGCATTCTTGCTGGTGGTGATTGTAACCTGCTAATAACGATTATGTGAAGTTTCACATCAAATTTAGCAATTATGGCCACACGTAATTAAGATTTGGAAATTAAATTGATTTCGCATAATCCAGTTGTAATTTCATGTTATTTTGGGCCAACTTTAGCAGTTAATAGCATATTGTACATGTTATAGTTACACAGTACACAACACACATACACAATTGCTATGTATGTTAAGTGTAATAGTGGCAACAAGTCACATTTTCTGGTGCCCGGATCAGTGAGAAGGGCGCTCTATCAGAACACGTGGGCATTTTGTTCACTTTAACATTGATTGATGGCTACTCAAGGCCGATCAGTCCAGTGTCCCCTCCAGGGCCGTATTTGTACTCTTTACCACCGAAGGCCAATGTCATCAGCCATATAGTATAGGTAGCCAGATGATCCCTGCCCCTCTTTCCCTCTAGTATAGGTAGCCTGATGACCCCTTCCCCCTCTGTAAATGTAGCCTGATGACTACCATAAACTCCCCCTTTCCCACTCCCACTCTTTGAGTACAGTTTGCCTCCACAGCAGCCATCAGTGTCACTCACTTCACTGCTCATCTCCAGTGCAGAAGCTACCTCTTCCTCTCTGTCTCCAATGCTGCCCAAGTCCATAGCTGCTGACGTGCACAGAGAGCAAGGTGGCCACTGCACAGGTGGCCGGCAGCAGGGAGATCAGGCGCTCGTCTGATCTCCCTGCATTGCAGCATTTGCAAGTTTGCAAATGCTGAACCAGTTTAGCCTGCTGCTTTGGTGCCCCTGTTCCTGTGGTGCCCTAGGCCATGGCCTAGGCGGCCTTGGCCTAAATCGGGCCCTAGTCCCCTCCCATTACCCTCTATGCACATAATAGAACCCTTTTTGTGTTCAGTTCTGGATGATTGTAGGTTTATATGAGTTCTTATGTAATTTTGTTTCATTTTTTTTTTTTGTAGATTCTTGCCTTGAGCAGGCTTTACCTGGAAAACGGGACCCTGTGCAGTCCCAAAACATTGGCTTTATTAATGATTTCTATCAAGCAATAAAGATTGTTCTAGAAGTTCCAGCGTTTTCTTTTTTTTATATTTTCAAAAAACCCTTGTAGTTTTAGAGAAAAGCTATTTTAAAGCTATTGAAAGGAAAAATGTTTTTTAAACTGCTGGTACCACAAGGTGTCATTTTACCGAGCTGAAAAAAAAATCTCTAAAAAATGTTTTTGATTTGTTCCCACTATTCCCTTTGACATATGTAGCACTTTTGGTGATGATAACATGTATGTATTAGTGCTTTGCAACTAACCGCTAAAGTCGGCGTGAAATTACGAATAATTGCAAAATTAAAGTTCCTGATTATTGTTAGGAACTAAATAATTATGTTGTTTTTTTGGGCAATTTCGCATTCCGATTTCATATTGTTATTGCGATTTACGATGCAAAATTACAATTATGTAAAATTTGTGCTCATTACTAAGGGATCTTTCACACTAGGAGCTGATCCGTGTGCTTTGAAGGATCACTCCTAGGATGCGGTTAGAAATGTAACATGGGAAGTCTCTATTTGACTTTCATGTTACCTTTCACATTAGACAAAGCATTCCAGGGCGTTTTCCCGTCAGGTGAATTAGAACTAGCATTGCTGATCAGCGTCCAACCTCAACTACCAACATTACGCCGTAGGTCATAATGCATGCACTAAATCGGGTTCATGCGCGCGTTATCTAATGTGAAAGAGCCCTAAGCCTTCCTGCAATATATAAAGGGTAACTTACTAAACTGAAAAATTGCACATTTTTATCCTTCGGCTTAGTACAATGCTGCAGCCATGAAATCCTGTGAGATGCCCAGAGATAATGAAGCCCTGATTTTAGGAGTACATTGGTTCCTGCAGCACTGTGCATTGATCATATTGTCTAATAAACCCACTTAGGAAGTGTTGCTAAACACAATGCCACCCTAATTTCCTTAAAGGGTGCCAGAGCTGTTAATAAAGTAAGATTCGGTGCTTACCTGGGGCTTCCTCCAGTCCCATAAGCACATGTGAGTCCGTTGCCATCCTTCCACGGTCTGCGGTTCAGCCGTGATCAGCTCTGGTAACAGGTTACAGGTTGCTGTTACCAGGGCTGATCGTGGCTGGACGGCAGACCACGGGAGGATGGTGAGGGACTCACTTATGGGGCTGGAGTAAGCCCCAGGTAAGTATCAAATCTTACTTTATTCACAGTTCTAGTTTACTTTGAAACTTGAAAGCTTGTAACGCAATGGTCAGACTAAAGTCTTCTAGTCTAAAAAGACCTGAGTTATATACAGTAGAAGGAATGCAGAGCCATCAAAAACCCCAAACATAACTAGGGTTATACAGGTGGCAGCCATTAGCAGTTCCTCCTTTGCTGGACACCACCTACTCCACCAGTCTGCCGGATTCTGTCCCGAGAATATGAAAGGAAGGAAGGGGTTCCTCCAATAAATGTAAAATATTTTATATTTGTCATCATGCAGCTGAAAAAAGGCTGCTATTTATTATTATAATTTGGAAAATAGATTTCTGAAATCTTGTATTTTTTAATTTGGGTCCACTTTAATAGGTTTGGCAACAAATTAGCAGGTAAGGATCAAATAATAGGTATACAGGAATCAAGGAACAGGTACAGGAGTGCCCAGATACTCAGGCCTGGAAGCAACAACAAAGTTCTGGCAACTGACAGGAGGAAGAGGCAGTTCTTAAATAGTCCATATAATTGGTAACAGGAAGCAGCTGGTGGTGTGCTTCTGCAGACAGAAGCTCCTGAATCACCCAAAGGCCAGATTGGGAACTGCAAATCCTTCTTATCGTCACTAAAAGGACACCTGCTGGTGGATGGTGGAAGTCCAGGATTGCCAGGATAAAGGTATAGCCCACCTACTGGTGGATAGTGGAAGTCCATGGAAGTCAAAGTCAATACTGCCATGAGCAGGCAGGAAATAACAGTTCATGATACCTAACAAAAATGCTTACCTATTGTACGCCTATCCAACCCCCAGGATTCGCTCCATTTCATGTCTCCCATTTACCCTTGATTTGGCAATGCCTGTATGTATGTTGGTCATCATGCCAATAAAGCTATTTTCGATTTGGTTGGGACATAGCACTTGAGGTGCTACAGCTGTTCAATACTCGATCCAATGACATCTCACACAGTTCAATTTAGAAGTTTGTGTGTGCCAAACGTTCT
Organism: Hyperolius riggenbachi; assembly: GCF_040937935.1. Taxonomy (NCBI): domain Eukaryota; kingdom Metazoa; phylum Chordata; class Amphibia; order Anura; family Hyperoliidae; genus Hyperolius; species Hyperolius riggenbachi. The sequence continues at coordinate 78,399,798 of NC_090650.1, forward strand.
ATGAAAACTGAGAATGTCTTTAGTGCTGGTCCACACACAAATCCTTCTAGCATGCAGTTTTCAATACAAACTTTGAATATGTAGTTTTCTATTTCATGTTTACTTCCTACTGTTCAAGTTTGTAACAGGTTTCCATTCAAAACAATTCTTCTAGTAAGAAGCCCTGAGATCAGAGAGCATTGCTCCGCAGGACGCTTCTCTGAAAAGGTAAAAGGGACAATGTTGATGGCTCACTCTTGAGGAAGCAGATCAGTCAGCTCCAAGGTTCTCCTTTGTATGCCTTGAGGCACTCTTTAAGGTTCACATACCACCAACGGAGAACCACTGCATTACTTAATATTCATATATTCTTTATTCATTGTTCCTACTTCATGCTTAAAAGCAAAACAAGACCTTGATTGATTCTGGAATGATTCTTTAAGCTAAGTCTGTACATATCCCAACTGTTGTGTGTACAAAAATGCTACCACAATGGCCATTAATTCAGTTTATTACATTAAAATGTATGGCGTAGGGATGAGCGACAACGTCTGTGGCATGCATCCTACATCTTATGCTTTGCTTATTCTTGTTGCATGCATCCTGAATCCTGTTCAAAGTCCTTGTTACCTGCATACCTGTTCCCAGATGTTACACCTGTGAATGAAGGATCCTTCTGTCTAGGGATGAGCAAGATTGCCTCTGACAGTCTCAGACAGCAGTAAAAACCCCAAAGAGGTTCTAACCCTTCTCCATGCTGTTAAAATCTATTTTTGTATCTTGTTGTTGTTTGGTCGCTATTATTATATATATATATTTGCGTCCCAATGGAACACAGCATGCCAGGCCCCTCTATCCTCTACTGCCTCTCGAAGCTTGTCCAAGCCCATGTTTGTTGCTTCCATGATACTTTATAGCCATCTCATTCTCTGCCGTCCTCTTGTCCTTTTGCTTTCAATCTTTTTTCACATGGGTTTTCATCAGTCCTGCCTTCTCATTATGTGTCCAAAGTATTTCAGCTTCAGTATTCCTCTTTCAATGAACAATCAGAGTTAATTTCTTTCGATTGCCTGATTGGATCTTCTTGCAGTTCAAGGGACTTTCAAAAGTCTTCTCCAGCACCACAATTCGAAGGCATTGATTCTTCGGTGCTCAGCCTTCCTTATGGTCTAAAACTCACAGCCATACATTACTACTGGAAAAAAAAAACATGGCTTTGACTATACAAACCTTTGTTGACATGGTGGTATATTTGCTTTTTATTATATTGTCCAAGTTTATCATTGCTTCCCTTCCAAGGAGTAAACATCTTTTGACTGCATTTTATGTCTGCAGTTATCTTTGAGCTCAAGAACGCAAATTCTGATACTGCTTAAATGATTTCCCCTTTCTATATGTCATAAGGAAATGGGTTTTGATGCCATAATTTAGTCTTTCAATACTGAGCCTTAGGCCAACTTTTGCACTCTTCACCCTCTTTCACCCTCATCAAGAGGTTTCTTAATTCATCTTCACTTTCTGCCATAAGAGTCGTGTCATTTGCATATCTGAGGTCATTACTAAATTCAGCATGAAAAAATAAAATAAAATGTTAGTGTTGACCTGCAATTCTCACTCCTCCAATATTCCATATTATAGTGGGGTGTTTGACATCCTTCCCCTGCCACATATTGTTCACGTATCCCTTCTTGTCATTAGGGCCACAACATCCCTGTCTATTTGGCCAGATGGGCAGCCAGAAAAAGATTGAAATATTTTGGTCTTAGCAAAAAAGAGGGATGGACTCCTGGAAAGGGAAGAGACAGCACACTTAAAAACACTATGGAAAATACACTGAGAGGGAAAAAGTGCCCAAGGAAAAAAGTAATACATTTACCCGGCCATAATTCGTATATGTGGGATAAAATGATATGCTTATATCAAAAGACAGCATACGACTTGTATGAGGCAAACAGATTTTTAATAGAACACTTTGCAACAACTCGTTTCATGGGTCTCTGCCAATTTCATCAGGTTAAATGACTTTTAGAAAAAAAAAGGTGCCCTGAACTGCTAAAAGTTTTTCTTTTTAAAGACAATGGGCTTGATGCTCTATGGCCATCATGTTGTAACAGCGCAAGGTAAATTTTCTTACGCCCGTTATTTAAACTAGCTGCACTTCCCGACAATGGCCTTTTACCAGAGAGAAGAAAGTTTCCAGGCACCAGATGAGTTCAGGCAACTGATTGGTCTCTGAGGAAGTGAGCAACGCTCGTGAAACGGCTGTCAGGCCGTGATCACTGTATCTGTTGTTTGTACCTGGGAAGATATAAAATAGTGTTTTGCTAATTTCAACTTATCTGGGGCCTGGAAACTTTCTTCTCTCTGGTTAAAGTCATGCTGTCTTGTCCGGAAGCACAGTGAGTCACCAGCTTTACCCAGGAACCTGCCAAGTCCAGCATCTACTGCCGAGCTTCTTTAAAGGAATACTGTAGGGAGGTCGGGGGGAAATGAGTTTAACTTACCCGGGTCTTCTAATGGTCCCCTGCAGACATCCTGTGCCCGCGCAGCCACTTACCGATGCTTCGGCCCCGCCTCCGGTTCAGTATGGTCTGTGCCTGTGCAGTACGCTCCTGGTGACATCAGCGGAAGTGAGGACACGGCAACGCAGGCGCAGTGGTTTTCATACTTTAAAGTCTGAAATTCCAGAAGTGAAGAGAGGCGGGGCCGGAGCATCGGTGAGTTGCTGCACGGGCACAGGATGTCTGCCGGGGACCATTAGAAGCCCCAGGTAAGTTCAACTCATTTTCCCATTGTGCCTCCTTTTGTTGCCAATTTTGCCTCCTTGTGTCAACATGTGCCTCCTTCTGTTCTCTTGTGCCTCCTTCTGTCCTCCTTTGTGACTTCTTTTAACCCTTGGGCTTCCTTCTGTCCCCCTGTGCCTGCCTATGTTACCTGTGTGCCTTATTCAGTCCCCCTGAGCCTCCTTCTGCCCCCCTTTGTGCCTCATGAAAGTGGAGCCCTGCCTATGTGTATTTTCTGGTGAAACGCTGCCCGCATTGTGTATTTTCTGGTGAAACGCTGCAGCCTTTATGTGTATTTTTCTGGTGAAACGCTGTTGCAATAAGTGTAATTGCTGGTGAAACACTGCCACATTATGATTATTTTTTGGTGAAACATTGCCGCATTAGGATTATTTTCTGGTGAAACGCTGCTGCAATACGAATATTTTCTGGTGAAACGCTTCTGCAATACGTGTATTTTCTGGTGAAACGCTTCCACGATACGTGTATATTCTGGTGAAACGCTGCCGCAGTACGATTATTTTCTGGTGAAACGCTGCCGCATTACGATTATTTTCTGGTGAAACGCTGCCGCATTACGATTATTTTTTGGGGGGGGGGGGGGTGGCGCCACAGGTTTTCTCACCTGGAGTGACAAAATGGCTAGAGGCACCCCTGCTACATGGAAGGGGGTAAAATTGTTCTGTGATCTTTCATTTTCCAAAGACTATGGTCTGATGTGTGTATGAGCCTTTAGAGTGGGACCCTTCTTGTCCACAGAAAACCAAAGAATCAGAGTGAGGATGGATTTTCCTCATACACCCGATACTTTGGTTGCAACCCACACGTGTGACTACCAATTTTTTTATGCATACTAATTGCTTTGCTATCCTAAATACAGCAATTTATAGGGCTCCAGGATCTCTGTGTTTTTTTTCTCCCTTTCTGGAAGGTTCTATGGACTCCTCCAGACCCCTTGTAGAAAATAGGGAGTTGCAAGAATTGCACGGCAGTGCCAAACTAGTTAGCATTTGCCCTGCTGTTGTTCATGTACTGTAGGGGGGACAGGGGAAAATGAGTTGAAGTTACGCGGGGCTTCTAATTGGTCCCCCACAGGCATCCTGTGTGCCCACGCAGCCACTCACCAATGCTCCGGCCCCGCCTCCGGTTCACTTCTGAAATTTCAGACTTTAAAGTCTGAAAACCACTGCGTCTGCGTTGCTGTGTCCTCGCTTCCCCTGATGTCACCAGGAGCACACGGCGCAGGCACAGACCATACTGGGCCTGCGCAGTACGCTCCTGGTGCCATCAGCGGGAGTGAGGACACGGCAACGCAGGCGCAGTGGTTTTCAGACTTTAAAGTCTGAAATTCTAGAAGTGAACCAGCGGCGGGGCTGGAGCATACGGGAGTGGCTGCGCGGGCGCAGGATGTCTGCGGGGGACCATTAGAAGCCCCGGGTAACTTTAACTCATTTTCCCCTGACCCCCCTACAGTGTCCCTTTAAATAAGGCTTCACAAATTACCCTATATAAACTGCCTTTTCAACTAATCCAACCAAATTATCATCTTATTTTTGCCATGAAAAAACTCCCTGTAAATACTCCCTGTAAATAAGAAGTATTACTTCTAACAACAGCTGCCTTGGAGAATAACTCACGAAACATATGAGTAAATTCATTTGTCAGCTCTGTGAGTTTGATGTGTTTTTTATTTTCAATTGATGTGGAGTCTGCGGAGAAAAGTCGGCATCTCCCCCGAATACTGATCAGCGGACCATCGTACTTCAGATATGCAAAATCCGCCTCCGTGGAAAAATTTCATTTAAAATCAAAATGCCAAATTCTAAATTAATATCACCTTATACTTCAATACATTCTTACTGATGCCGCAATAAGTTCTCTAATGCACTGACTTGTGACCTTGAGTGTGGGGCAGACACACGCTGATCTTCACAACTAAATTCTGCGATACAGGAAGCGGCGTATTCCTCACGATGTGTCTGCATGCCTAAATGATCGCATTTTATGCCGCCTCATTCCTTCTATTAGTTTTTATGACCATTATTTCAGTGATAAGGCTTAATCATTGGATGGAGTAGCCTGAAAGTTTGGGTAATTGAATACTGCATTTATGGCTGGGAGTAAGGACTAGATTAAGGTGTTTTGCTCTGCAGTAAATAAAATAGTATTTCATAAATTGGTCAGAATGAACGTCTGACCTCTGTTGACCAATGTCTGAATGTAAAACGAGTCTTTGGGCAAAGATATAAATATATGTGTTGATCAGAGTGCCCCAGTGTTATATTTTATTAGCAAAAATGCTGATACTCAGGGGCGTAACAATAGACCCTGCAAGGGATGCAGCTGCAGGGGGGCCCAGACACTACAAGGAGCCCTGTCCTGAGAGACTGACAACTAAGGGCAAGGAGAGAAAAACTTTCTGCTCTCTGCACAATTGTTCTAATGACTGCATCTGAGCCACTGATAATGAATCATACAAAGTTTTGTAGACAGTCTCTATTCAGTGTGCTGGTGAAGGGGCCCCGCCCAAAGTTTTGCAGGGGGCCCAATGAATTCTAGTTATGCCCCCTGCCGATATTCTTTTTGCAATTATTTTTGCGAAAATGTTACATTTGACTTTCAAGCGAAGATGCCATTGAAAATCATTTCATAATAATTTTATGTTTTTTTGCATTTTTGCAAACTTTAGCACTAAAATAAAAAACAAATTAAAGTTTTCGTAAATTTTTGTGCTAAAATAAATGATTTTCTGCAGTTTTGCAAATTTTCACCATACTGCAAAATTACAATGTATCTTTGTAAGAATTTTCTCAAAATTGGAATGCCATTTTTGATGCAACCCTAAGGGCCCTTTTCCACCTGCAGTCGCTAGCGTTCACGCTGAACGCTAGCGATTGCTGAATCGCAAAACCGGCGATTCCCCGACGTTTTGAGGCCGCGATTTTGCTATGCTATGCACTGCATAGCAAAATCGCGGCAAATATCGCTCCGCCTCGCGTTCGGGTAAAAAATGAATCGCGGTAGTGGAAATGACCTACCGCGATTCCTATGTTAAAAAGCAAACCGTAGCGATTGTAAAATCGCTAGCGGTTTGCGACTTTGCGATTCAGCCAGCGCAGGGCCCTTACTGGGGCGAAAATTTGCGAGCAACGCTGAATAAGGATTTGCCAAGCAAAAATATCGTTTTATAATTTTGTCCACGTGACCTGAAGATGCTCTGCTGGAGTGATTAATGGCAGTCTAGGGAGAACGATAAAAATTGAACTCTGTAAAAAGACTGCAGCTTGCAGCCACGTTAGTCTGTGCAGCATGAAGTGACTTGTAAAGCTTCCTCTGAACATAAATAGACTTAGAGAGGAACTCCAGTGAAAATAATGCAACAAAAAAGTGATTCATTTTTACAATAATTACGTACAAATGATTTTGTCAGTGTTTTCCCATTGTAAAATATTTCCTCTCCCTGATTTACATTCTGACATTTACCACATGGTGACATTTTTACTGCTGGCAGGTGATGTTAGTGGAAGGAGATGCTGCTTGCTTTTTTGACAACTGTTAACAGCTGTTATTTCCCACAATGCAATGAGGTTCACAGACAGGAAACTGTCAGGACCATAGTCCTGACATCCCACTGTGGGAGGGGTTTCACCACAATATCAGCCCTACTAAGCCCCCCGATGATCCGTTTGTGAAAAGGAAAAGAGTTCTCATTGGAAAGGGGGTATCAGCTACTGATTGGGATGAAGTTAAATTCTTGGTCACGGTTTCTCGCTAACCGACATCAGCCCAGTGACATAGGAACTGCTGTAGCGACTGGTATGGGACGGTAAGCCACAGTCTCTTCTTTCTCATCTTTAATGTGTCTGATGCATGTCTCCTGATGCTGCTTCCTCTTCTTAGAGTGGTTCGGGCTCTTTCCTTTATTGTAGTGATTGACAACTCACCTGTCCAGCTGGGTCCAGCATCACACAGCATACAATGATAGACTGAGTGTTATATCCTGCATCATGCTGTATGGCTCAAGAGTATGGGGCTTTATATCTCTCTGCTTACTACTCAGCGCTGGACCTGACCAAACAAGACAGGTGTCAATCACTAGGAGGGGGGAGTTCAGGATTAACAGAGAATGGCATGGCAGGATCTTCACACCCATAACATGTGTAGCCACAAAGACACCTGATCTGGAGTATCGGAGAAAGGGAAGGTTAGTAGTTGGGGCCCGTACACCTCTGGCTCCGCTGCAGTCACAGGGGCTGCTTCCCCCTAGTTACGCCCCTGGTACATTAAGTGGGGCCGCCAAACAATTTTGACCTGGAGCCCCCATTGCAACACTCATGCTTCTTGGCAAACACTCACCAATACCTGCGTCGCTTACTGATTGTTCGTTGAAACACCCGTGTTTCTTGGACAGGAAGAGCCGAGATATGAACCCAAAACTCCTGTGTCAAATCGAGCAATTAAAACAATCGGGCAGGATGAAAAATATTGGTCAATGGTACAGGAATCAGCTACTGTTTGCTTGATTTTGACTGGTTTCAGAGCATGAAGGCACCAATTGCCCCATTTGCCTCTATGGTAGTGCCGGACATGGCTGTCCCCCATTCAAGTTGTATGACCTGCAGCTGCCCCATATTCAAGTTATTTTAATATGTCTTTAGCCCTCCTTGGGCACCCTTCGGAAGTACTTGTGCTGCTAAGTATTTCCGAAGACAAGCTGATCCATACTGCGCACGTGTGAGACTGAGCTTGCAAATGCACAGTGTTTCAGAAGCCTTCCAATGACTCCCGAAGGTGAGGGAGGGGTAAAACGATGGAACAAGGGGACATAGTGAGGATTGGGAAGCCTCTATGGGATCCAGAGCCTTTCACTCTCCATAGATGATGGTAAAACTCTTTTTTACTGGCGTCAGAGTTGCTTTAAAGTTTACCAGAGATCAACTAAAGTAAAGAATCAATACTTCCCCGGGGCTTCTTCCCACCCCATAAACACGCGTGAGGCCCTCGCTGTCCTGCCATTCAACTGTGATCAGCCCCGGTAACTTGGTCAGTTGCACCCAGTCTGGGTCTTCTGTGCATGCGCAGTAGACCCAGACTGACGTCACTGAGCAAATTACCGGGGCTGAATGCAGCTGAACTGTAGACCGCGGGAGGGCGGCGAGGGATTTGCATGTGTTTATGGGGCGGAGGGAAGACCCTGAGAAGTATTGATTCTTTACTTTAATTGAACTCTGGTTTCCTTTAAAGGATACACAAGGTAACATTTTTTTTTGCCTCAGCTTTAAAGAATCAGCTTTAAAAATCAGGTATGCAAGTGACAGTTTCTGACTGGGTTGGGACCAGGTCATAGTGTAACCTTTACTAATTGGAAACAGTGCTGCTCATCCGGATTCTGGATATCCGGGTAACCCGGATATCCAAACTTTTTTCAGCTATCCGACCGGATCTGGATTCCGGATACCTGGGCCCAAATCCGGATAGCAAACCACGGATATTTGGTCGCATACCCGAATATCCGCAGATACCCATCGGATATCTGAATCCGGGTACTGTAACCATGGAGATGACATCCATGACGTCATTGTGCCAATCAGAGGGCTCCCAGCCTAAGCCCAAGCAACCAATCACAGAGGGGAACCTTGGCCATTCCCTCCTGTATATAAGGAGGGGGGCCATGATGAGAATCTCGTCCTTGCTTTGTGACTGCCACTGAGAGACACTCGAGTGTGTTTGGCTAAAGCAAGTGCATTGTCACACTGTGAAACCCAGCGTTTTTACACATAAACACCATCACTACACTACTGTTATATTGTGATGTACAAGTTGGCTAGTCTGTGTAATTTGTTAGTGTCAGTCAGTCTTTGAGCTGCAGCAGCTGCCTGCTAGTTAGGTCCTGTGTTTGTGTCTGTGTGACCGCACCACTCAACCCCAGGCCCCGCCCCCGACCACCCAAAAAATCAGCAGCAGCATCACCCCAGTGGGTGGTGCCACCCCGCAGCAGGGTCAGGGGAAGTGCAGCAGGTTCCAGCTCTGATCCGCAAACCCGCCTCCAAACACCCCCGCCTCAGCAGCAGCGTGAAGGCCCACCACTGCCAAGCACTGCTGCAGATGGTCACCCTGGGTGAAGAACAAACTTACGGCAGACCACGTCCTGGCCAAACTCCAAGAGCAGGAGAGGAGTTGGCTGACCCCCAGAGGCCTGAAAGTCGAGAGGTGGTGGCCGACAATGGGGCCAACCTGGATGCCGTCGTCCACTGAGGAAACCTCACCCACATCCCCTGTCTGGCCCACATCCTGAACCTGGTGGTGCAGAAATTCCTGCGCACCTTCCAGGGGATGGACACTCTTTTGGGAGTGGCAAGGCGAACCATGGGTCATTTTCGCCGCTCGGGTGGTGCCACAGCATCCATGGAAGCACAGCAGCTGGAGCAGAACCTCCCACGGCACCGGCTCATCATAGACGCTACAATGATGCTACATGCCTCATTTACCCTAAAAGACGTTTTTAAAGCAATTTAAAGGCCACTTCCGGTTTTTCTATCCGGATATCCGAATCCGCCCAGATACCCCGGATACTGAGGTTGGATATCCGATTTGGATTCGGATCAGAAAATTTTGAACTCGGATATCCGACACGGATCGGATATCGGAGTATCCGGATCCGAATCGGATTTTGAAAAGGGGTATCCGAGCAGCACTGATAGGGAATTACAGCCATAAAACACTTTTCTGGCAGAAAAAAAGGCTTCTGATAGCAGGGAAGAAATAAAAAGGGTCAATAGTTCATAGATTTGAACTTCAATGCATGTGTCATTGAGCAGAGACAATGAAATAGTAAAAGTTTAAAAAGTAGGTTTAGAAACAAAATAAAACTGTGGAATATATATATATATATATATATATATATATATATATATATATATATATATATATATATAGTCATTTTTAGGAGGAGGACAGATCCAATTTTTTATCTCATCAGTTTATTTTCACCTCATGTTTCCTTTAATGTGTGTTTGAGAGGTCCCTTTAAATTTTGTTGTGAGTTTATAAACTTCAAAAAGATTTCACTTGTGTCGTTTAAAACTGAGTAAGTGCCTAATTCATGGTTTAGCATTGTTTTTACCTTGTACGTGTTATCACTGTATTTAATTTGATCTTGTTCTGTAACTAAGTGCTGTGTATCCGCAGAAACCTCTGGGTTTAACTGTACTCACATTTGCCAGCTGTCATAAAGAACAGCTCGACTGCAGCTTACACCGTAGTGGAATAATTCATGTGCACTGTCACTGCAGAAGGCATGTGAAATCTCTGAGGACACTCTGTTTTTATTGCATGGATAAACAAATAATAGAATACAACTGCGCTCTTCAGGAAGAACTGTTGAGCAATGATGGATACCGGAGCATGATAAAGGTCGTAGTTAGGATCAGCGCTTCCTCGTGGGACTGTGTTGTGTAATTAAACCGCTGAACATGAGTCAAAACCTGCAGCAAAGTGCTGTTGTGAAGAAAAATCTCTGATTTTGAATACTAAAAAGCAGCGGTGGACAATGGTTTAACTACAATTCATGGGGCCCCCAGTAAAACTTTTCATACAGCCTCCCAATGTTCACACCACGTCCCTTGCCTTCCTTGATGCCCTTCATGGCCTTGGGCCCAACACACAAGGGTCATATACAGGGGAGGACTGGGCCAGGGGGACGGGGGGCAATTGCCCCCCGGGCTGCCCAAATCTTAAGTAATTAGGGCCGGCCGCTGCTATACGCAGCGGCCGCAGACATACCACAGGTGACAGGTTCGCAGTGGGGATCGCAACCTCGCGCGATATTTCCCGGCAAGTTGAAGTATCCAATCAAAGAAGGGGCTGAGGCGGCTGGCTGTGGTGTGCCCTTGTGCGTGGCTGCGCCTGCGGTGGATGTGAGCGGCACAAGGACACAAATAGCTTAGGTCCTCTCCGGCCAGGTGGGTTGACCCTGCTTGACTCCGCCCCCCGCCTGGAGCCATTGCCGCCCGCAACGTGCTGCTGTGCCTGCGGCGTCATCGGAGTGAGCTGTCCCACTCTTCAGCTTTCTGTGCTGGGGGGGCTGGGGGCCTGGAGCTGTGGCTACGAGTGGCTGGCTGGAGGAGTCGGACACAGTCCTCCCCTGTGCTGCTGTGCCTGAGGTGTCATCGAAGTGAGCTGTCTCACTCTTCAGCTTTCTGTGCTGGGGGGGCTGGGGGCCTGGAGCTGCGGCTACGAGTGGCTGGCTGTCCTGGCTGGAGGAGTCGGACACTCTGGGGGCTGGGAGTCAGAGATGCCACCTATAGCTGCTTGCTGCTGTGGAGGAGGAGGTGTAGGACTGAGGAGACAGGAGGATAGAGGAGGTCGGGTCCAGGTTGCCAGAGGAGAAGGTGGTTTTTATAAATTTTGTTTCTGTACTTCTTCTCCCTTCTTGTCACTGAGTTACTCACACTTTGCTGCCTGCCTGCTACTGCTGTCAAATTCAATTCTCTGCCCAGGCCAGTGCCCTCTTGAGTTTTTTTTGTGTGATAATCATCCCCATTCTGACCCTGGCCTGAGGGGGAACGTTTTTCCTTCTTGTGGTGTGATTGGCGGCAGGGGAGGGGGGAGGCAGGCAGTTAGGCACTGTCAAACAGGTAGTTGGAGGGGGGGGGGGGTAGGTGTCAGACAAGTAGTTTGTATGGTGGGTGGGCAGGAGTGGGGTTAGGCATCACCAGGTAGGTAGGTTTGTGTGTGTGTGTGTGGGGGGGGGGGGGTTGTTTAAGGGAGTTATCAGGCATTTTTAATGAAATAAGTGCTACTTACCCGGGCTTCCTCCAGCCCCACGCTCCCAGCATGTCCCTCGCCGCAGCTCTGCAGTCAGCCATTCGCTGCCGCTGCCTCCCAGTCCCCCGGCGATGGCACCAGTCCGACCTGGATGTCGGCCTGTACTGCGCCTGTACTCCGCCTGTGCGAGCAGCACTGTCAATCACTGCCACGTGGACCGGAGTGTACTGCGCAGGCGCAGTAGTTCTGCGTCTGCACAGTACGTTCTGGTCCATGTGGCGGTGATTGACAGCGCCGCTCGCACAGGCGCATTCGGCCTGACGTCATTGCCGGGGGCTGGGAGGCAGCGAACGGCTGACTGCAGAGCTGCGGCGAGGGACATGCTGGGAGCGTGGGGCTGGAGGAAGACACAGACAGGTAGATTGTGCGGAGAAATGGGGATAGGCATCAGGTACATATTGTGTGTGTGTGTGTGTGTGTGTGTGTGTGTGTACACAAGAAAGATATGGCTTTGGGCTGGGGATGCCGTGAAACGGGCCTCTAGTTTGTGTTGTCCCCCTAGGCCAAAAGGTCCCAGTCCTCCCCTGGTCATATAACAAGTGTAGAAGTAGGGACAGTTACTGTAAGGGAACCATGGTAGCCTGTGTGACAAGGACGAGACCAGGAGCCAAACGGTGCAGTATCGTAGGTCAATAAAGTGCCTATAGATTGTGTCATGGATTTGTCATTTTTGTGAGTCTTACATGTTTGTTTAAAATGCTAACAGTGTTTAAAATGAAAACCATTAATTGCATATTGTATATTGGAATGCTAATATTCAGTTTCAGCGCCAGTACAGATGTATATATGCTTTTCTTATAGGAACTTTATTGACCTGAGGAAGCGGGGAGAGACCCAAGAAATGCATTGTCTTTTTTAATTGTGCCTGAATAAACCTTACATGATCTACACCCTTGTTTTCTGGGTTGGTTCATCTGGAGACGTAAGATAACGCATGTATTTATTTATGTCTTTATAATGTATACACTGAGAGATTATTATTTTTCATCTCCTCCACCCTTCTTCATAAAACAAGTGTGGCCACAAAAACTCCTGATCTGGAATATAGCTCCCTGTATCAGAAGAAGGGAAAGTTAGTAGTTGGGGCCCCCACAGCTATGGGCCCCGCTGCGATCACAAGTGCTGCCCCCCTATAGTTGCCCCTGGTGGTGGATTTACATCTGAAGAGCCTAGAGACACAGAAGACGCAGAAAACGTAAACCTAAACTCCCCCCCCCCTTGGCAGATGCCACACATTAGGTCACACCCCTTATGCTGATAAGCATAAGTATCAGTGCCACACATAAGCTAATATCTGTGCAGCCAGGACTGTATCTAATCTCTTTAGCACCCCAAGTAAAGATTTCTGTCGTCCCCCCCCCCCCCCCCCCCCCACACACACACACATTGACACACACAAGCACACAAACAAACACACATACATTACTACTACACATATACTAATATAGGCCAATCACTTACTTATTTTAATTGTAAAATACTAATATAGAGCGGCAGGTAGTGACAGGTAATGGGTGACAGGTAGTGGCTTGCGGGTAGTGGCAGATAGTGTGCGTTGGGTAGTGACAAGTAGAGATGTAACGAACGGTTCCCGAACCGTTCGCCGGCGAACCGCTCTGCTACTCTGGGCCTCTTACTACTTCCGGGTCGCAATGACCCGGAGTAGTACGCCTGCGCTGCCCGGCGGAGCGCGTCCTAGATCGCGCTCCTGTTGCCGGGCACTCTCTGCGCATAAGCGTGACGTCACTAATGACGTCACGCACATGCGCAGAAAGTGCCCGGCAACGGGAGCGCGATCTAGGACGCGCTCCGCCGGGCAGCGCAGGCGTACTACTCCGGGTCATTGCGACCCGGAAGTAGTAAGAGGCCCAGAAAGGTTCGCCAGGCGAACGGTTCGGGTCATCACTAGTGACAAGAAGTGGGTGGTGGCTGGATGGCAAGTAAGACATATAGGGCCCTATGCAATTACCAAACTCGCCAGCGCTAAGTGCTGGCGAGTTCTTAAATTAGGCGTCAGCAAGGTCGCCTAATGCAATTGCATTTAACACCCCCCAGGGCGGAAAATAACTCGCTTGGGCGATATAATCGCCCAGCAAGTTCCTTTCCCCCTATGCAATTGCATTTTGCACCCCCCGGGAAGCGATGCTTCCCGCCAAACATAGGTGCTAACTTTTCACCTCCTCAGGTGAAAAAACCTATCGCCAGTGTCTGCGAGCTGTTTTTGGCATCTGGGAGCCTCCTTTACTAAGGAAACCCCAGATGCCAGGGATTTAAATAGGTAAAGGAGTCAGTTTTGACTCCTTACCTATTTTAAATGTAACAAAAAACATACCTCCATCGTTCCGGCTCGCCGCATGTCCCACGCCGCTCCTCCGCTCATCTCTGTCTCTGTGAGTATTCTTGGAGCCCGGCAAAGCATCTTTGAGTATCCCGCCGGGGCTCCCCATTCATCCACTAGGTGGCCCAATGAGAATCATCCTGATTCTAATTGGACCAATGAGAATCAGGATGATTCTCATTGGGCCACCTAGTGGATGAATGCGGGAGCGGCGTGGGACATGCGGCGAGCCGGAACGATGGAGGTATGTTTTTTCAGAATTTCCCAGCAGCGACGAGCGGCAGGAGGCGACGGGCGGCGGGTAACAGCCTTGCGACGATGCGAGCATCTCCCGTGGAGCGAGGCTGCAGTGGTGTGGTGCTGAAGGACAGCTCCACGGCACTAATGCCTCGCTCCACATCGCTGGCCACACAGGAGCATCGCTTAGCGAATATCTAGTATTCGCCTGAGTTATGCTCCTTTACGCAAGGACATCGCTCAGGTGAAACTGGCAATTGAATTTGCCGGTAAATCCTGAGCGATGTGAGGAGATAAGAAGCTTGCATGTTTTCAGCTTCTTATCTCCTCGATTTGCATATGGCCCATAGGCCCATATGCAGTTCACCTTTTCTCCTGAGTTTTATCCTAGGTGATATTTTCAAATGTGTCTATAAAATGCAATTTAAACCACCAACAAGCAAGATAATACTCAAAATAATTTTGGTAGTACTTTTTCTCCTACTTTTTGGTACTTTTTCAATTGCAAAGTGCTGAAAAAGTATTTTAAATAGAAGATGAAAAATATCACCTAGGAGAAAACTCAAGAGAAAAAGTTAATTGCATATAGACCATAGGGCCATATGCACCTTTTCACCTGAGTTTTCTCCTAGGTGATATTTTAAAACTTGTCAATAAAATCCCTTTTAAACCACCAGCAAACAAAAAAATACTTTTTACCCACCAGCAAACAAAAAAAGTACTTTTATCTACTTTTTGATACTTTTTTCCAATGCAAAGTGCTAAAAAGTTATTTTAAATCAAAGATAAAAAATTTTCTCCTAGGAGAAAACTCAGGTGAAAAAGTGAATTGCATATGGCTTATAGTGGTAGATAACAGGTAGTAACAGGTAGCAGGTGGCGGGTGGGTGACAGGTATTGGGTGAAGGGTGGTGGGTAGAAAATCATGGGTACTGAGCGGTAACATGTAATGGCAGGTAGTGGCAGATAGTAGTTTTTGGGTAGTGACAGGTAGTGGGTAATGGCTGGATGACAAGTAGGATAGGTAAGTGCAGGTAGTGGCAGATAGTGGATAGCGGGTAGTGAGTGACAGGTAGTGGGTTGCTGGTAGTGGCAGATACGGGATGGCAGAAAGTTACAGGTAAGAGATGACAATGCAGGTAGTGGCAGATAGTGGGTAGCCGGGTAGTTACAGGTAAAGTATGGTGACTGGATGATGAGTGTGTGTAGTCCGGTAATCCGGTCACCATTAATACCTCTCAATCCTTGCAAGATCCCTTGTAATTAATGTATCTGGATGACACATAGATTTGATTGTATGTTCTAACATTGCCAGAGTATGAAGAATGCTAACTAGCTGAGAGCTCACTGTTTTTCTTTTAAATTAGCTAATAAATGGTATTATCACGATACAAAACTTCCTGTCTGTAAAATACAAACTCTAGTCTCCAGAAGCGCTTAGCTACTAAGATAAAGTATTACACACAGTGTTTCACTCCCTCCTGCCTCTCCCCCATCCCCTTGCTTGTACAGTTGTCAGACACAGGCTGAGGGCTGAAATGATTTGTCTGTCATCTGTCCACACAGGAGCAGCTTGCTAGCAAGTAAGGATTAAAGGATGCCAGCCAACAAGACAACAAGACAAATACTGTACATCTGTGGGTAGCTTTTCTCCTACAATAGCACCATCATCTGCACAATCTGCTCTGCTCAAATGTTCTGTTTGTGATGTTTACATTTGGTTCCTATCACTGCTGAACTAATTAGCCTTAATTTCATCACCTGAGTTTGGCAAAAATGTGTCTAAAGCATCAATTTTGATCACCCAAATGGACCCCCCAACCATCCATCATGCCCCCTTTCTGTTTTTCGACCCACCTCAGCCCCCCAAACATTTAAAGTCTGAGCTGTCACTGCACAGGCCACATGCCCCATGCAGGTTACTAACTCAAAGTATTGAAAGTAAAGTATGAATATGACTTTTCGCACATAATATCCCAGCTAGGTTTCCTTTAACTCTCTTTGCCGTTAACCGAGAACATCAGTACGCAAAATGTGGTGAATAAGCAACGTCAGCTAATCTACATTGAATAGATCAAGGCTGAAAAGGAAAAAAAAAACTCCTTACTGTAGGGATAGCTGGAAGGAAGAAATCAGCTGCTGTCACATGGGCTTAATGGGAACCTATAATGCACGCTGCCCTTCTTTGTCTTTCCCGCATTTGCATGCAGGGCTCATATAGCCGGGCTGTCATTCAAATGAACACATTATCAAAATGGACCGACACCAAAAAGAGCTCTTATTATTTTTTCACTTGATGAAAAGTGCTGCAGGGCAGAACAGCACTCATTCTGTACATAAAAGATGACTGACAGCCCTTAACACTGCATTTTTAGTACTATGTTACAGTGTATTTGCATTGTTTCTTTTCTGTTTTTTTTTTACTTGTATTATCTTGTGTATTGTATAATCAGTGACAGCCACCATCCATACAGCTCATGGCTCTTTACCATCTGTGTGCAGCATACATCACACTGACAGGCCTATAGATATACTCTCTGCTTCAAGGAAGCACTTTACACTTCGCTTCTCAAGGGTTACATAAATACTATAGCAGGCTGTAGCCTTTATTCAACAGTTCTCCTATTATGCTGATTGATTATCTGCTGAATATTAAAAGGATGTGTCTGTTAGAAAAAGAACCTTGCTCTGTTTCAAGCCCACACATCATACAGCCTCATGTATGATCATCCAACCCAGACAGACAACTGGCATTGAGGTTGCTACGGCCACGTGAGTCTTGTCAAAGCCGCAACCATGGCCGGATTTCAGGCAAGGCCACAAAGGCCATGGCCTATCGCACCAGGAAGGCAAGGGGCGGGCTGTGGGCAGCAGGGCTACAGTAGCAGTTAGACTGTCGAACATTCGTCCTGCTACACAGAGTTTGCACATAGCTATGGGAGGGCTACCAACAGCCAGATCTGGCACTCAGGGATGAAGGAGCAGCGAACTGACACTTACAGTTATCTCTGAGCTGCCTGTCACTCACTGAATGTGCAAAGGAAAGGAGTTTCAAATCTAATACCTGCCATCATGTCACTAACTGTCCTCAGAGGAGATTATAATGTAATCCCTGCCATCACTTCACTAACTGTCTTCAGAGGAGCCTACAACCTAATCCCTGCTGTTGGGGGGGAAGTTTAGTGTGCTGTCGGTGCAGGGGCAGCTGGTGATAGTGGGCCATTGGCAGTAAAAAGTACAAATCCGGCCCTGGCCACCAAACAAATTCAGTACATGAGGCATGTGAAGACACCTGTAAGGCTTGGTGGTATAATCTCTGAGTCAGCTTGTATGCCTAAGCTAAGTCCCAGCTGTCCCTGCCTGGCACACCACTAGCTGGCCCTAATTAGGATTTAGGAAAGCAAGGCATACCAGCTGATGTAATAACAGATACACCACCAAGAGCCCCACTAAGGCTAGTACACAGTTCAATAGTTCAGCAGTATCACACTGGATTATTACCTTGGTTCAGAAGGATGAAGCTATCAGCGTAATTTGTCAATGGGAGTGAAGGTGATGAAGAAACATATGAGTCCATATGCAATGAGCAAACTGGAAGCAACAGTTCAGGCAGTCTCAATGCAAAGTTATTCAACAGGTTTTTCAGATGATATACAGTTTGTGAGGAAAGGTAGATGATCCAGATAACAGAGATCCAATATGCATGCAAGATGTAGTAGATGATAGAGGTTTCAGGTATAATGAAGTTCAGATAAGTTTGTATGCAAAGTGGTTCCAGTAGCAAAGGATGGTTAGACAGTATGAATGTAGTTCATATGCAACTGTAATCAAGATGGTAATTTGTAAGAGTATACTTATCGTCCAAATCAGTAGTATGCAAGAAGTATCCAATATCCAGGCAATATCCAGGCAATGGTCGGTCCAGGCAGCAGACAAGGGGTTATCCAGTAAACAAGCAGTGGTCGGTCCAGGCGGCAGGCAAGGGGTTATCCAGTAAACAAGCAGTGGTCAGTCCAGGCGGCAGGCAAGGGGTTATCCAGTAAAAAGGCAGAAGTCGATTCCAGGCAGCAGACAAGGAAAATCTAGGAAGCAAGCAAGAGTTAATCACAGCAAACAGGAATAGTCAGAAACAAGCCAAGGTCAATATCCAGGTTATCAGAAATCAAGAGTGCACACCCAGCAACTAGCCAAAGCTATGCTTATCATGGGCGATGACTGGGAGTACTCTGCACATTTAAATATCTTTCAATATCCAATCAGTGGCCGGCCACCTTCCGCACAACCAATCACACAGCAAGGCCCTGTGAGCAGGTCAGCTGACTATTGTTTACCTATGCGGAGAGCGTACTGCGAACGCGCCCTCCGCCTATCAGCCAGTGCGCTTTCTGAGTCATCGGCAGGGACAGCAGTGGGGAACAACCGCCGAGACCCCGGAAGTGCCAGCTTCCGCCCCGGTCTCAGCGGCATTCTCATGCACCGCAGGCACCTTCCTTATAACACCCTGGCACGTTAACTCATTTTTCAGTCAGGACACATTTAGGTATTTATGTATTAGCCCGCCCACCACAGCCTTGGTAAGAACAGCTGATTCAGTAGCACTCACTCCTGTCTACTCTGTTTAAAGGGGTTCTGTAGGGGCTTCCTGTGGATAAAAACGGCCACTTACCTGGGGCTTCTATCAGCCCCCTGTAGCAGTTATGTCCCAAGCCGTCCTCCTCCGATCACCCGTTCCCCACCGTCGACACCGGGCATTATTCGTCTGGCATAGCCGAATAATGCGCGCTGCCGTTTGCTTCCGTCATCGGAAGCTTACTCCGCAAGCGCAGTACGAAGGTTTCTTGTACTGCGCCTGTGCAGTAAGCTTCTGGCGACGCGGGCTGGAGCAAGCAGGCCGCGGCCATAGCCGGGCAGCCGCAGTTGGACGGCGTACCACGCTAGACCGGGGCCGGCGGTGGGGAACGGCGGATCGGAAGAGGACACTAACCTCTCTTCTTCCAATGCCTAACACCATCTTCCCCTCTCCGATTCCTAACACTTACCTCCCCCTACAACTCCAACTCAGGGCAAATGGAGGTGAGAAAGAGCCAATATTCCTAATCCTTTCAGATTATACTGCCTCACAAGGAGTGGAATATTGTACCCACCAACGTGGAGAGCAATGCGGGTTCGCACATACCACCTTGCTGGCCACCCCAACTTCTATGGTGAATAAGACGTTACTAAAGCTTGGGAGGAAAGCCATCATACAGCTTTTTTTTTTTTAAGTAATTTTTTTTTGTTTACACACACTGTGCATACACATGGGTAAATTCTGAAAGATAGTTAATGGCAAAATTATTTAAGCAACTGCTGACCAAGCAGCATAGCATTCAGTGTGGAATAGGGATACATACTCTATGTGTATTGTTTTCCTATTCATTTCACTGGAAGGCATGGTTTCTGGCTGGTAGGCATGATGCACCAGCGTGTACATTGTTTGAACCAACTGCAGATTACAACCTCTCAACTTTAAAAATGTAAATCAAGCCCCTCATGTCCTTGAAGATGCTATAAACCAAACAGACAAGTCCAGGTTTTTATTCTAGTTGAAAAATTGCCCAGAAAGAAAGCTGCAGGCTGTCTCAAATTCAAGACAGTTTTCCAGTCTTAGAACTAGATTATGCTACATATGCTGCTTGTTTCATTGCACAGCTATACACATCATTAATGCCTAAGATAAACACTTGATGTAAGTATGTAACTTTTTTTTTTTAAGTTACAGGAATAGGGAAACTATAGAGATCTAGCAAGTCATTTAAAAACCCCTTTATGGCTCTGCCCCCACCCCCACCAGCCACAATGTCAGCGACTCCCTGTACTGTGCCCATGCAGAGGAGGACACATGGGGAGACAAAGGGGCATAGGGGGGGGACACATGGGGACACAAAGGGGCATAGAGGAGGTCACAAGCAGGACAGAGGAGGACATGGGAGACAAAGTGGCATAGAGTTGGACACAAAGGGGCATAGAGTTCACAAAGGGGCATAGAGGGGGATACAAAGGGGTATAGAGGGCACAAGGAAGACAGAGGAGGACACAAGGGGGACAGAGGAGGACACAGGGAGACATGAGGTACAAGGGGGCATGAGGTACAAAGGAGGCATAATCCTAAACAGGCCTCTTCACCATGGATGCACCAGGTTTAGTATATATTTTTCCCCTGGTTTTTATCCTCTAAACCTAAATGCATCTTATAGTAAGGAGCGTCTTATAGTCCGAAAAATACTACTTACAACTTCCCATTTATTAACAATACTACACCCTTGGGTTCCTGGTCTCTCTGTTTACCTAGGTATTCTTGAGTACGAGGTTACAACAAGGATCACCACTCCCCTCCTATATTCTTAATTAAAGCACATTTTTCATTTTCCGATAATATTTTATCACATATCATCATCATACATACATAGTGCCAATCCTGAATTCTTAATGTGTGCTTTATTAGAAGCCACAGGAGAATATTCCAAATGAGTGCATCAGTGACACAAATAATAAGGGCAGCTACTGTATGTGGATTCTGCGATATGTGTTTAATAACAGACTATAATTGCTCTTTCGCATACAAAGACTTTTCCACTGAAACTGTAATCAAAGGCCTGCACCCTGTAATATTAATAATTATAATGATGGCAATGGGAAAATTCACATAATTAGCAGAACTCTTGCTACTTTAACAGTTTAACCAAACAGAAGGAGAATTGAAAACCCTTTTGCCGTTGGAGAGTAAATTAAACTGCTTTGTGTTAAATTTCAGACTGAAGGCAAGATAGGAAAAAATTTAATGAAAAAAACACGCATATAAAAATGTAAAAAGCGTTATACAATGCAAGTAGTTCATAAAATAAACCTGAATAAAGAGACACACTTCTGGTACAAACTTGCACTTGAACACTCTATTTTGGAATGTTTGAGGGCATCTCAATAGAGAGTCTAGTGTGTGAACCGCAAAATCAGGTAATCTGGGCCCTGGAGGTGCCACCGTAGTTCGAGTGCCGCCACAGATGCCCATGTTAATAGCCACGGTTAGCGTCTATAATTGGAAGTTTTGGTGGCAGGGGCACCTGATAGCAGGCATGCTATTTGTAGCAGCAATTTGTATATGCTCACTATTTTATCGGGTGCCTCTAGCACCCAAATTCCCACTTTCAGCCGCTAATTTCACCTATTAACATGGGGCATCTATGACAGTGCCCAAAGTAACACAGTGGATATTAAATGGAGAATTGGCGTGGAATTGGTGGGCATTGTGGCAGGGGGCCGGTTAGGCATCGGTTGTGGGTCGGTTAGAGCTAGGCATTTTGCAGCAAGGGGATTGGTTAGGATTAGGCATCGGTTGGGGGTCGGTTAGAATTAGGCCTTTTGCAGTGATGGCATTGGTTAGGGTTAGGCATCAGTTGGTGGGTCGGCTAGGGTTAGTAATTTTGCAGTGGGGGGATCGGTTAGAGTTAGGCATTGGTAGAGGGATGGCTCATGTGAGAACGGGGTTAGCTTAAGTGTTAGTAAATATCAGTAACAATTACCAATATTTTACAATCGGAATTAAGTAGTGGCATATTGTCATTCTACCAATATTCCACTAGCAGCTTTCTCTGGTGCCCAAATTACTGCAGCGCAGGGTAATTCAGGGACCCGCCGATTGCGGAACATCAAATTACATCTCCTTCTGAGCTGCGATGTCGGAGGGAGATGTAATTTCCCTCATTTCCCTGCCCCTCACAAACCAATCCACCATGCACTGCACCAGTGTTGGCAACCGCCCGTAAATTTACGGGCATACCGTATATTTAGCTACAATTTTAGCTGCCCGTGAATTCCGTAAGGAATTCAGCAGCGTCCGTAAGGGCGGCCAATCAGCCGCCCTGTGAGCAGCGCAGAGAAGAGGGAGAGCTGTGGGGACAGCGGGGAAGGGGGGCCATCTCCCCCCTCCCTCACCTTAGGGCTCTCCCTCCCTCGCTCTCCCCTCCAGAACTAAGTGTTGTGCAGTGGCTGGCAGCGGGCGAAACTTACCTCCGTCTCGCTCCAAGCGCCAGAAGTTCTGGTGCCGCTGCTCTGGTCCATCTCGCGCCTGCAACGAGACGAAGGTAAGTTCCGCCCACTGCCAGCCACCGCACAACACTTAGTTCTGGAGGGGAGAGCGAGGGAGGGAGAGCCCTAAGGTGAGGGAAGGAGGGGAGAGAT
Source organism: Hyperolius riggenbachi (assembly GCF_040937935.1). Taxonomy (NCBI): domain Eukaryota; kingdom Metazoa; phylum Chordata; class Amphibia; order Anura; family Hyperoliidae; genus Hyperolius; species Hyperolius riggenbachi. The sequence continues at coordinate 78,422,178 of NC_090650.1, forward strand.
GGCCCCCCTTCCCCGCTGATCCCACAGCTCTCCCACTTCTCTGCACTGTTCCTCTCCTGCTGGGGGGACACCTGGCTACCTATTCTGTGGACATATACCCCTGCCTACATATACTGGGGACATATACCCCTGCCTACATATACTGGGCACATATACCCCTGGCTACATATACTGGGCCCATATACACCTGCCTACATATACTGGGGACATATACCCCTACCTACATATATTGGGGACATATACCTCTGGGCACATATACCACTGGCTACATATACTGGGCACATATACCCCTAGCTACATATACTGGGAACATATACCTCTGGCTACATATACTGGGGACATATACCCCTGCCTACATATACTGGGCACATATACCCCTGCCTACATATACTGGGCACATATACCCCTGGCTACCTGTTCTGGGGACATCTATACCGCTGGCCACCTATTTTGGGGACACCTATAGACCTGGGGCTACCTATTTTTGGGGAACCACTGCTGTCAGATTAAGTGTATTTTGGGGAACTACTGCCAGATTATGTGTATGTTGGGGGAATCGCTGCTGCCAGATTACATCTATTTTTAGGGAACCACTGCCATATTATCTGTATTTTTACCTGGATTTTTGGTGAAATGCTGTAAGATTACATGTATTTTGGGAGAAGGGGGGAAACACTACGACAGAGCTCAAACTTACCCGGCAGACCTTTTACAGCACTACTAAAATCCTGTATATTTGGCCCCACCCACGCCCACGCCCACATTCTGTTGCATGACCACACCCATTTTTGGCGTGGTCATGCACGTGGGATTTTGTCAGTAAAAACAATCTTTTGTCAGTAAATTTTTAGGTATTTGTCAGTAAAAAATAACGTGAAAGGTTGGCAATACTGCACTGCGCTGGTTGTCCCTCCTCCCCAAAACAGCACACATTGTTTAGCTGTAGCTGTGTGATGTGTCTGTATTCCCCGTTGCCCAGAACTGTCTTCCCAGGAATTGGATCCTGACAGGTGACCGATAGGGAATGTTTGCACTTGTCCTTGCATTTAATGCATGCGACTTTCTGTATGTGCGATTCTGTATCTCACAGCATATCATTTGGCTGCCAGTGGCTAGGAAGGCGGGGCTGCTTCAGGGGTGACCGTCAGCTCCACCCCCATCTATCATTAAATAGGATAGCACCGTCTAAAATCAAAATTTATTTGAACATTTAAAATCTATAACAGGCAATACCCGGCTCACACTCAGTATTGCCTGTTATAGATTTTAAATGTTCAAATAAATTTTGATTTTAGACGGTGCGGATCCTGCTATCCTATTTGATGTAATACCCTGTGCACTCCAGGGTTGATCGCTGCACATCAAGCCACATTGGTGCTGTCACAATTGAAGATTACCCCCATCTATCATTGACATGGACTGTTCCTTTGACCTGCCCAACAACTGATTACAGGAAAGGAGGGGTATGCAGGCTGTTATTTCATGCCACTTCCCTAAAGATTCTCATATTTATAAAGTGGTGATCAGACTGATTGATACTTTATAGATCACTATGGCATCTGCACCTTTATTGTGCTGAACACCATAGCAAGCAATTATGAATAGCATTGTTTGTTCAAAATACTCTGCTTATCAGGTTGACGTGGATCCCCACTTTATAAAGTAGTGGTAGGCAGCTAAATAAAATGGGCTGCTTACCACTACTTTTTCTGGCAAGTGATAATCATACATGAGTAACAATTGGTTACACAATTCAAATAAACAGGGGTCTAGGGTAAATACTGTGCCCTGCCTACCACACCAATCAGTAGGCAACTGATTCTGATTGCTCTTTGTAAGGCTTGGTGGTGTATTCTCCACAGTCAGCATGCAACGCATGAGCTGACGTGGAGGAGGTACACACACTAGCACAAGGAAACAGGCTATCCCTAGTATAGTGGAGGGGAGGACTGACTCCAAAAGGAGATTGTGGCGCACAGAGCCGGTGCAGATCCGACAGCCACAAACAATACTTTTGCGATAACGTCTCAGCGCAAGGTAGCGCTGAGCTCATAAACCAGAACTGAGGAGATCAGGACAGGTAGACAGAATGAACGCTTGCTAGCTAGCCGCTACTTAGTGACAGCAAGCGTCCACAACAAGACAGACTGGAATGAGGCAGCCAATGCGTTAGCAGCGATGGCGTGCCTCACAAAGACAGGACAGGATAGTCAGGAAATAGCAGGATCAAGATAGATGAATGTAACACAGACAAATATACAATAAGTATGTTTTCCTAGCGTATTACAATTACAGCTATCAATGAAACTATTTGTAACGTCTGACTAACATATGTATATATCGGCAATGAACCGATATATGACATAAGCAGGAACGCTGACTAGGACTGGAGTAATACAGGGAACAGGACTCAGAAGGATTCGCTATCTCTTCGCAGAGATGAACGCAATCCACAAACGGTAACAGAACAAGATTCAGAAGGATTCGATATCTCTTCGCAGAGATGAACGCAATCCACAAACAGTAACAGAACAGGATTCAGAAGGATTCGTTATCTCTTCGCAGAGATGAACGCAATCCACAAACAGATTCAGGAGCAGGGTAACTAACTCAGCACGGGTGATCACGATACGCGCAACCTACCAAAACATGCTGGAAAGCTGACTAACTGCACACAGGATATAAACAGTACGTGTACGTATACATCAGCGACACTGATGTATCAACGTAACACGAATACAAGGAAAATAATAAACGTGCTGGTATGCATATATATTGGCAATGAACCAATATATGATGCAAAGACCAGCAAAGTATCTTTAGAACAAGAAACACGATCGGGGGCTGAAGCAACAGCAAGACAGGCTTAAACTGAAGCTATGGTAACCCGAGGAGTCCTGCAGGAAGCAGATCTTTATACTGAGGTCATCCAATGGGAGCAGACATGCAGATTCCCACACAGGTGAATGATAATCAGTCACAAGCTGACAGCAGGGAAAGGCAGACAAAGCTATGCAGCTTGCATGGAAAGAGATCAGAACTGCCTGAGCTGCAGCACTACTACTTCCAGCAATACCTGCTGCAGCAGCGATCATGACAGTACCCCCGCCCTTAAAAGCGGATTCCAGACGCTTTTCAAAACTGAAATTCCCAACAAAACAGTCTGACTGATAATTCATGATGACCGGGACAGCCCGGCAAGACCAAATTCCAGAATCAGTCATCACAAGACTGGACCCATCAGAACCAGAACCTACAGAACCATGCCCATCAGTACTACAAGCCTCAGTGTGACACCCATCAGAACCATGATTTCCAGAAGAAAGCCCCCCGAAGCTCTCTGAGCGATACCCACTGCCTTCCAGGGACCGTCCAAAAATGCCAAAGCCCTTGCAATGCCCACCGGAACTGTCTTTACCAACACAAAACCCACTGTTGAACCAGTCCAAGGTACCAGGACAAGCTTCCTCAGAGATCTCCCAGAACACTTTAAAGCTCCAAAGAGATCCCAAAAGGTCAGAACGCCCTTTAGGCTCACATGGAGAACTATCAAGAATCCCCATGGAACCTATGGCAATTCCCGAGTCAGGGTTACAAGGACAAACATCAAGATCAGGGCTTTCAGGGATCAGAACCATCTCTGGGCATGCAGGCAGACTGGCAACATCAGAACATGTCTCCCCTAAGGAAGCATCTGAGTACGCTAACACCTTAGACACACTTGGGCATTCTGGCACACAAAGCACATCTGGGCACACTGGTACAAGAGAAACTTCTGGGCATGTCAAGGAACTGTGAACCTCAGGGTCAGCCAAGATAGGACCGAAACCAGGACTGGACAAAAATTCATCATGTCTAGACTTCACAAGAACTGGACTCTCACTAAAGAATGCAGGAACAGACTTGGATGTCGCTGATTCTAGCAAGGTTGTTAACAAATCAGGTTCAGGGGCATAAACAAGACAGGACAAGTCTTCTGATGTACGACCTGAGCTAGATAGGAATTCCACAACTTCCTCTGGACTGGACAGAGACTCATCTAGTACCTGGGATTGGGGCTCCAAAGTAGCTGCAAAACAAGTCAATATTACAGCATCCCCCACTGAACTGGGCAAATCTGAGGAATTCCCTGGACAGGAAGGGAACTCCGGAATCTCTGCCACAGCGGCCAGAGAATCAGAATTTTCCAAAATACAAGGCAGGGTTTCAGGAACGCTTACTAAATCAGACTGAAATTCTGAGACTTCTGTTATTTTGACCAGAGAATCAGAATTATTCATGTTACAGGGCAAGACTTCTGAAACATTCAGAGGACAGGGCTGGAGTTCCTCGGCTGTTACAACACTGGAGAGGGACTCCACAATATTGGTTAAATCAGACTGTGTACAGGGCAAGGTATCTAAGACACTTGCTGACAAGGACAATATTTCAATGACTTCTGCTTCCTTAGACAAAGATTCATTAAGTTTATTTAGAGTGGACTTTAATTCTAAGACAGCTGCTAAACAAGTGAATATTACTGCAACACCCACTGAGGTAAGCAGTGCCTCAGAGTCTTCTGCTAGAGGGTTTGAAGTATCCAAAGTACTGGGTGAAGCATAGGACTCTGCGACCCCAGCTTCACTGGACAGGATCACTGAACAGTCCATATTGCAGGGCAAAACCATGGGAGCACCTGCTGGACAGCATAAGGATTCTGTGACCTGAGCTTCATAGGAGAGATCTACTGCACAATTCATGGTACAGGGCAAATTTACTGGAACATTTTCTGAACAAGGTACTAATTCTGCGATTTCAGGTTCACATAGCAGATGCTCTGAGCTATTCACGATACAGGGCAAATTTACTGGAACATTTTCTGAACAAGGTAATAATTCTGCGATTTCAGGTTCACATAGCAGATGCTCTGAGCTATTCACGATACAGGGCAAATTTACTGGAACATTTTCTGAACAAGGTAATAATTCTGCGATTTCAGGTTCACATAGCAGATGCTCTAAACTAGAGCGAGGTGTAGAAACAGGAAGATCAAGACACAATGTTTGCGCATCTGAATCACCATTCATTTGTAAAATTGAGAAATTCAGATGCTGGGGTTCTGAGGTTTCTAGGCAGGATTGCTGGGACTCAGAAGATAATGGAATGCATCTATTGGCATCTGCTGGATCAGACAGGAGTTGAACTTTATTAACACAGGTAATTTCTGCAGAAGTGTTTGCAGAGGCAGGCAAGATTTTTCTGATGTCTGTTTCACTGAACAAAGAGTCGTGAGTACTGGCTAGACTGGACTCGGAAGTCAGCAGGACCTCTGGATTCTCTGCTGAGAAATTTGCGCAGGGCAAGGTTAAGAATGTATCAGTGGCCTCTGTTTTACTGGTAAGTAACACTGAGTTATCCATGGTACAGGGTGGAATTGCAGGAACTTCAATTTCACACAAAAAGAGCTCCGAATCACCTGCTGAATCAGCCAAAGGTGCTGAAGCAGGCGGGTCAGAACGCCAAATTTGCGAATTCGGAGTCACATAAAAATCATCCAAAATCAGTTCCCACACATCAATCAAAGGAGCCACACAGTCATACCTACACACACCAGTCTCTATTAGGTTATAGGCCGACTTAATGCATGCATTCAATACCATTTCACTTTTTGCACTGTAAAATTGACAAAATGAACTTGAATCATTCTTCCATTCACAGACCAGGGCTTCCATCTCTCCCTTCTCGAATGGAGGATCCCATGCATACTTAGCTGAACATTCAGGCTGATTACAGTTTGCAGATATGATTGTGGCAGCGACATGTATTGGGTTAATTAGCAGGTGATTGGCAGATTCCTTATTCTTAAGAATCTCCAATACCTGTAGCAAGTGTTGAACTGTAGTGTATGCAAACTTCCCTTGCTTCACAAATAAGTTGATTTGTTCACTACTCTGTAATATCTCCTCATAATCATACTCAGATAATTCTTTTAAACAAAAATCTTTATTTTCCCTAGCCAGTGATGAAAGTTCATTAGTAGTTTCATAAGTCCATTTAACTCCCCTGAAAGACAATTGCATTTCATTATCTGTTAATGGCAGAATCTCATTATAGGTCTCAGTCGCTAAGGATAACGACTCTGCAGATCGGACACGTTTCTTATAACGTTTGCGTTTGCGTTTGGCCTTAGACCCTGCTGCCTTTGGTGATTTATTCAAAGCTGCAGGAAAATTATCAGGAACACTCTCTGCTTGCTGATCATTTTTGCAAGCAATTGAAGGAGCAGCTGATTGGCCTGCTGCCAGGAGTTCATTAAAAGGGTAAGGCAAATTAGTTTTGCGCAGCCAGTTATGGATCACAAACGCTAGAAATTCCAGCGGTCTCTCTTTCAAATTAGTATGATTGAGGACATCAAATGCCCACTGAAACAATTCCCCTTTAAACAAAAGATAACTTAGCTGGAGTGCCCAGGTTGAAACAGGAGTCGCTTGGAGATCGGGATTGGCCAGGAACCTGGCACATTCAGAGAAAAACTCATTTTCTGTTTCAGAGTTAAGTTCTTCAAATTTCTTAAAGGAACAGGAACCATAATTAACAGTGTCACACTTTCTGGGAATCCCCCCCACAATGGGGATTGGTAATGGGGTTTTCATAATGTAAGGCTTGGTGGTGTATTCTCCACAGTCAGCATGCAACGCATGAGCTGACGTGGAGGAGGTACACACACTAGCACAAGGAAACAGGCTATCCCTAGTATAGTGGAGGGGAGGACTGACTCCAAAAGGAGATTGTGGCGCACAGAGCCGGTGCAGATCCGACAGCCACAAACAATACTTTTGCGATAACGTCTCAGCGCAAGGTAGCGCTGAGCTCATAAACCAGAACTGAGGAGATCAGGACAGGTAGACGGAATGAACGCTTGCTAGCTAGCCGCTACTTAGTGACAGCAAGCGTCCACAACAAGACAGACTGGAATGAGGCAGCCAATGCGTTAGCAGCGATGGCGTGCCTCACAAAGACAGGACAGGATAGTCAGGAAATAGCAGGATCAAGATAGATGAATGTAACACAGACAAATATACAATAAGTATGTTTTCCTAGCGTATTACAATTACAGCTATCAATGAAACTATTTGTAACGTCTGACTAACATATGTATATATCGGCAATGAACCGATATATGACATAAGCAGGAACGCTGACTAGGACTGGAGTAATACAGGGAAGAGGACTCAGAAGGATTCGCTATCTCTTCGCAGAGATGAACGCAATCCACAAACGGTAACAGAACAGGATTCAGAAGGATTCGATATCTCTTCGCAGAGATGAACGCAATCCACAAACAGTAACAGAACAGGATTCAGAAGGATTCGTTATCTCTTCGCAGAGATGAACGCAATCCACAAACAGATTCAGGAGCAGGGTAACTAACTCAGCACGGGTGATCACGATACGCGCAACCTACCAAAACGTGCTGGAAAGCTGACTAACTGCACACAGGATATAAACAGTTCGTGTACGTATACATCATCGACACTGATGTATCAACGTAACACGAATACAAGGAAAATAATAAACGTGCTAGTATGCATATATATTGGCAATGAACCAATATATGATGCAAAGACCAGCAAAGTATCTTTAGAACAAGAAACACGATCGGGGGCTGAAGCAACAGCAAGACAGGCTTAAACCGAAGCTATGGTAACCCGAGGAGTCCTGCAGGAAGCAGATCTTTATACTGAGGTCATCCAATGGGAGCAGACATGCAGATTCCCACACAGGTGAATGATAATCAGTCACAAGCTGACAGCAGGGAAAGGCAGACAAAGCTATGCAGCTTGCATGGAGAGAGATCAGAACTGCCTGAGCTGCAGCACTACTACTTCCAGCAATACCTGCTGCAGCAGCGATCATGACACTCTTAATATAAAATCAAAGTAGAAATCAGATTTGTTAAAACAATAAACAGGAATTCACATAAATATGCCAACAAAGTGAAAAGGGGGATCCTTCTTTCAGCTGTCCTTATGTCAGATATTGGAAAAGGACAAATGGCCTCAATTCACTAAGCTTATCTCTTGTCTTTAGTAACGTTTCTATAGTTATCACCATGGTGATGAGGCATGTCGTATTCAGGCAACATTTTATCTCAGGCAAACCTAAAGTTAACTCTTCTGTCTTTAAGTTAACTCTTCAATCCTTAAAATAACTCCAAAGTTAAAGACAGGGGGCCATATGCAATTAACTGTTTCACCTGAGTTTTCTCCTAGGAGATAATTTTTCAACTTCAATTTAAAATAACTTTTTAACACTTTGCAATGGAAAAAGTACCAAAACAAAGGTGAAAAAGCATTGTCAAAATTATTTTTAGTATTTTTTTGCTTGCAGGTGGTTTAAAAGGCATCTTATTTACAAGTTGTGAAAATATCACCTAGGAGAAAACTCAGGTGAAAAAGAGAATTGCATATGGCCCAGGCTGTTTATTAACTGCTGGTGAAAATAACTACAGAAAAGGTAAATTAACTACAGAGGAGGTAAATTAACTACAGAGGAGGTAACTTAAGGAATGAAGAGATAAGATAACTCTCTTACTAGTGGAGGTAAGTTTTCTCTTGCCTTATTATCTCCAGCATGATCTTAGTGAATTGAGGCCTTTATATTTCAGCTGCTGTTTCATAAATAGTGATGCTAATTACGATTATATGACATTTTGCATACATTTTCACAGTTATGGCCATATGTAATTACAATGTGGACATTCAATTAATTGTGTGTAATCCATTCGTAATTTTGCACAAATTTGTGCCAATTTTAGTGGTGAATAGCAAAGGCCCCATACATGTCATTGTGACCAAACAAACATAACAAATAGAATGGTATGCTTTTTATTGTAAGAATTTTAGAGTACAGATTCTCTTTAAATGACCAGAAGAGTTTGAAAAATATGTCAAAATGTTTGCCATAATGGTCTGCCAGAAGTAAACAGAGGAGAATGAGAGTCCTCCAGCTAGGACAGGGCCTCATCTTCCTAACCCACACATTACTTTGAATAGTGCTGTTGAATAATTATGCCAGTTAATTACAGAAATGAAACGCTACTGCAGAACATTTACATTTTCTGGCTGGCAAGTCTCCTATTATTCTCAGTCACCAGTTCATACATCGGCCAGACATGTCATAAATATCATTGCCAGCTGTTCCGTCACCGATCCTACCCATAAAACTGACTTATAATATTTGATATCACATGCAAATATGTTAACGTAATCAGTTTGTTGGGATGTGCTTAATTATCTAATGCAAACCAAAATCATCCTAATGCAAAGGCTTTCACAGCTCTCTTCCTACTGAATTTTTATCGAGTTCTATTCTTCTGCTTCCTTGCGCTCGGCAAAGTCCTACAAATGGCCTTGAATTCACAACTGCCATCATGGAATAAAATGTAAATGATATTTAATGATTTGAGTAAATATTATTATAGTGGAGTTTACTCTCTGCAGAGCGATGCTGGCATTAGGCGGGTTTGAGCGAGCTCGCATCGTTTTCTGCTCTGTAAAGTCCGGACCTCGGGCTTTGTGTGTCTGGAACTTGTATGGTACATTTGATGTTTAATCCTGTTAAGTGTGAAATGAAATCTTGCAAGTTGTATGTACTTTATCTTCTCTTCCTGTTGGGCCTTTTAAATGAACTATCTATGTGTACCAAGCAAACATTTAAAGCTGAATCATACCATTGTTTTTACATCCATCTAGTAGTTTCCTTACATTACTCTTACAGTACAGGTAATTGCCAGTTACCGAACGAGATAGGGACTGAAGGTTCGTTCTTAACCTGAATCTGTTCTTAAAGAGAAACTCCAACCAAGAATTGAACTTTATCCTAATCAGTAGCTGATACCCCCTTTTACGTGACAAATCTATTGCATTTCACAAACAGACCATCAGGGGGCGCTGTATGACTGATTTTGTGATGAAACCCCTCCCACAAGAAACTCTGGTACCGCGGTACTCTGGGCAAACTGCCACAATGTAACAATGTTCACAGACAGGAAATGGCTTTTTAAAGCTGTCTGTAACAGCCAGAGCAGCTAGAAACAGCTACATAACCTGCCCACAGTAACAATGTCACCATGTAATACATGTCAGAATGTGAATCTGGGAGAGGAAAGATTTTACAATGAGCAAACACTGACTAAATCATTTATACATAATAATTGTAAAAATGAAGCACTTTTTTTATTAAATTATTTTCACTGGAGTTCCTCTTTAAGTCTGGAACATTGTGCCATCTATGTCCCCTGTACCTCTTCTGTGCCCCCTGTGCCTCCAGTGTCCCCCTCTGTGTCACCTCTGCCCTTTGTACCTGTTTATACACGTTTAAAAGCCATTTTTTGTTTGATTTTTTAAAAATCTATTTTCTCAAAAACTACAAGTCCAATTTGAATTTTTTTTTACTTGTTTCCATGGAAACAGAGTATACATGCCATTCGTATCGGTGGGATGTTCGTAAGTAGGGCGTTCGTAAGTCAGGGACTACCTGTACTACAAACACAATGGCCCTTATTCAATTCACTTTTTCTCCCAAGTTTACTCCTAGGAGATAATTTTTCATTTTCTGTTTAACCTCCCTGGCATTATAATTATTCCCAGATTGAGGGCTCGTTCACACTAGAGGCGTTTTTCACTTTTTTTAAGCACTGGCGATTTTTCAAAATCGCCCTGAAAGAGCTTACACCATTATTGTCTATGAGACAGTTCACAACTGAGCGGTTCGTTTCCGATCCCCTCAGAAAATTGATGCATGGGCCATTTCTTAGGCGATTTTGCCTCAATGGAAGGTATAGGAATAACGCAAACGGTCACAAAATCGCTTTGTGCAGCGATTGCGTTTGCATTTTTATGAATGAATACATTGTATTTATTCTTTTCCGGATCAAAGAGTTTCCTTTCCAGTGAAAAAACGCAATCGCTCGGCAAAACCGCTTAGAAAACAAATGTGAATAATAAAAATCACCTCAAAAAACACCAAACACGGACGGACACGCAAACGGAACACAATGTGAACAAGGCCTGAGGGTCTAGAAGCCGTGCAATTTTTTCACAAGCTTTTAGACCCTAAAAACAAGAAATAAAAACCACACTGCAGAGAGATCTGCAGCAGCTAATGCATGTAACTCACTCAGGCTCAGGATTACCACCCTGAGCTGCGGATTTCTGCCTGACTCGGGATTACCACTTAGAAGGTTAAAATATATTTTCAGCACTCTGCAATTGAAAAAGTACCAAAAAGTAGGTGAAAAGTACTGCTAAAATTATTTTCAGTATTTTCTTGGTTCTGGCTTGCTGGAGATTTACACTGGGGCTGCGTTGCGCTGCGATTTAAATTCGCATGTGATTTTTATCGCAAAGCCTTCATGAACAGTGTCGGACTGGGAGGTGGAAAACATGAGGAATGGATATCCACCTGCTGGCCAAGCAGCAGAAACCCTGTGTTATCACTCCCAATAGAAACCTGTAGCAAGTCTTTACTGTGAGCAGCAACATCTGATTACTGCTGCTTGGCCTGCATGTGGACTTCCTCAGCTTTTCCACCTCCCAGTCCGAACACTGTTCAGAAAAATTGCATTGCACCACTGTGTACAGGTCATCACGATTTTCATGACTCTTCAAAAGACCTTGCAATTAAAAAATGCATGTGATTTTAAAAAGCAGCACAGCACAGCCAGTGTGTACAGGCCTCACATGACAACTTAAAGAGGAACTTCAGCCTAAACAAACATACTGTCATTAAGTTACATTAGTTGTGTTAATTAAAATAGATAGGTAATATAATCTCTTACCCGCCCTGTTTTAAAAGAACAGGCAAATGTTTGATCTGATAAGGGCAACCATCTTTTTGGTTGAAAGGAGGTGACAGGGAGCATGAGACACAGTTCCAACTGTCCTGTGTCCTGATCCAGTTGCTAGGCAATGTGAATAACAACACAGGAAATCCCATCATGCTTTGCCCAGCATCTGGGAAAAAAAGCCCGGGCAGTTTTCTTTGATGGGTCGAGCTTAGCTAAAAATGCAGCTAAAAATGATGCTTTGGTAAGAAAAACAAAGTTTTAAAGAGAACCCGAGGTGTGTTTGAAGAATATTATCAGCATACAGAGGCTGGATCTGCCTATACAGCCCAGCCTCTGTTGCTATCCCAAACCCCCCCTAAGGTCCCCCTGCACTCTGCAATCAGACATAAATCACAGCGGGCTGTGTTGACATCTGTAGTGTCAGTCTCGGCTGCTCCCCCGCCTCCTGCAGAGCTCAGGTCCCTGCCCCCATCCCTTCCCTCCAATCAGCAGGGAGGGAAGGGATGCAGGCGGGGACTGGAGTTCTGCAGGAGGCAGGGAGAGCAGCAGACTGACACTATAGAGATAAACACAGCCAGCTCTGACAAGCTGTTTGTCAGCAGCGAGGCTGTGATTTATGGAGGGATTGCAGAGTGCAGGGGGACCTTAGGGGGGTTTGGGATAGCAACAGAGGCTGGGCTGTATAGGCAGACCCAGCCTCTGTATGCAGATAACATTCTTCAAACCCACCTCGGGTTCTCTTTAATGCTGTGAAACTGTTAAAGAAACACCAAGCCTTTTCAGTTCTGCTGAGTAGATTTTTAGTCCAGAGGTTCACTTTAAGTGAGAAGAACATGGAGGAGGACAGATTTATTTTCCTTTTAAAAAATACCAGTTGCCTGGCAGCCCTGCTGAACTATTTGACTGCAGTAGTGTCGGAATAATACCAGAAACAAGGGAAATGGGGGATCGGCTACTGATTGGGTTGAAGTTCAATCCTTGGTTACAGTTCCTCTTCAAGGCCTATGTCGCTAAAAATATTTCAAGTACTTATGTGTTTTTTGTTCACTATTTCTCTAGCAATGAAAAACAACAAAACCAGACTTGTCTATTCCAGCGTTTATGAGATTTTCCTAGCACATTTACAAGTGAGGAATTCATTGAGCAGTTGTGTGCCATCCAATATGTAATGTGCAGCCGGCCGCACTCCTGAGGACAGCAGATTTGTTCGGATCAGCTGTGCTGGCCGACACACGGGGCACTTAATAAACCGAAAACTTACCAACAAGTCAGCAGAACGCTCCACAGCCGCATTAGTAATTCATAAACGAGACAGAAATCTGTACATCAGTCTTATGTTCAGGGAGGGCAATTAGAAGAGCTAACAATCTAACGGCACACCGATTGCAGAAGTGTGGTACTTTCCAGCCAAGAGGCACTCTGGTTAATAATTTAATAATGCAATTTTGTAGATGGGGGTTTGCAGGTGGAAAGCGACGTCTCAGTACAAATATTTAATGAAAGAGCGCACAGTGGCCGAAAAAGAAGAGCTTATGGTGCAAAATATCTTTACTGAATAATCCTTTTAACTTTTGCTAACACGCTATAATGCCTAACCTGGCACGCTGATACAGTCGGAAAAAGTTGGATTTATTTTAAAGCTTTTGAAAGCATGAGACTAAAACTAGATATCATTGTGGAATGCAGGAGCAGAACTAGAAATCACTGGGCCCCCCAGCAAACCCTGCCTCTCCTCGCTTTCTGCACAGGTAAACTGAGAACCAATGTTATTTAATTTTCTAGTGCACGCTTGAATATGCTTTCTCCATGCAGATAGAAGCACACAGCAGTGAAGCACTGCACACATTTTCTCTATCAATTACATTAGCTTCTGTGATAAAACGTTGACAAAACGAAAATGCATACAGAAAACTGACAGAAGAGTGTGCTCCCAGCCTCAACTTATTACACTCACTCTGCCCACCTCTGATGGAGCAGAACCGGCGCTGCAGACTCCTCCAGCATCACTAAAGTATAGAGCACCTGGGGAGGAGTAGATTGGGGGCATAGCAGTGCTGTACACAAGATCCTGCTGCACACTGAATAGGGACTGTCAACAAAACGTTGTACAATTCCTTATCAGTGGCTGAGCAGATGCAGTGATTAGAACAATTGTGCAGAGAACAGAAAGCTTTTTCTCTCTGTGCCCTTAGTTGTCAGTCTCTCAGGACAGGGAAAAGAAACTTCTTCCCCATGGGGATCCCTGCTGCTTCTGGGCCCCCCTGCGGCTGCATCTCTCGCAGGGTCTATTATTACGCCCCTCATGGAATGATTGAAGGTCTCCGAACTCTGCTGTACTCCTGCTCCCTCATCCCTAATCTGTGCAATTGCAATTCTACCATTTTTAGCAAAATCAAGATGCAAAATTAAATTCAATAATACAAACCTCATTAGTGAGAATCCTCTGGATAGTCCAGAGGCTTCCTTGATACTTATAGGCGTATCTACAGGGGTGCAAGTATGGCATGTGCCATAGGTGCCTCGGACTAGATCGCTGCTGCATAGCATCCCTGACGTGCTCATAGATTCATACTGTGTTGGTCCGCATTTGGTTAAAGGGAAGGTCCAAGGTAATTAACCACTTAAGCTCTCAGTCGTTTTCACTTTATGCATCTGAGCAATGTTCACCTCCCATTCATTCGCCTATAACTTTATCACTACTTATCACAATGAACTGATCTATATCTTGTTTTTTCCGCCACCAATTAGGCTTTCTTTGGGGGGTACATTTTGCTAAGAGCTATCTTACTGTAAATGCATTTTGACAGTAAGAATAAGAAAAAAAAGGAAAAAATACATTATTTCTCAGTTTTCGGCCATTATAGTTTTAAAATAACACATGCCTCCATAATTAAACCCACGTATTGTAATTGCCCATTTGTCACGGTTATTTTACCGTTTAAATTATGTCCCTATCACAATGTATGGCGACAATATTTTATTTGGAAATAAAAGAGCATTTTTCCTGTTTTGCATCCATCACTATTTACAAGCTTATATAAAAAAAATATAGAAATATTTCATCTTTACATAGATATTTAAATAGTTTAGACCCTTATGTAAATATTTATGTGTTTTTTTTTTTTTATTGTAATGTTTTTTTTTTTTTTTTATCAAACATTTTATGTAGGTATTTTTGGGTGGGTGGGAAGTAAATAGTGTTTTATTTAGGGAAAAATTTGTGTAGTGTCATTTTTTTTTACTTTTAGATGTAGTTTTACTCTTTGGCCACAAGATGGCAACCTTGAGTTTGTTTACATGACGTCACTCTAAGCTTACAATGTACGCCTAGAGGGACATAGACACAGAAAAAGCAAAGCTTTCGAGAGAAGCTGTCGCTTTTTCTGCGGGAGAGAGGAATCAGTGATCGGCACCATAGCCCGATTTATTGATTCCTGGGCTACCGAATCCACGGCCGGGAGTGCGCGTGCACGCGTGCGATCGGCCTCGGGAGCGCGCATGTCCTCCTTGACGTTTTTATACGTCAAGGAGGACAAAGTGGTTAAAAAACAAAAATCTACTTACCTGGGGCTTCCTCCAGCCCCTGGCAGCCAACCTGTGCCCTCGCCGCAGCTCCACTCCCAGACGGTGGCCCGGGGTCCCCTTTGGTGCAGATGCCAAACTCGCCAGGTCGACATCTACTGCGCCTGCGCGAGAGCTACTCCGGGTCGTTCTGGTGTGGTCTGGAGTGTACTGTGCAAGAGCAGTAGTCCTGTGTCTGCGCAGAACACTCCAGTTGCACGACTGCGAGCAGCTCATTTCTCCTGTGTTTTCTCCTAGGTGATATTTACACACTCTGTCATAAAATGCCTTTTAAATCACCAGCAAGCAATAAAATACGGAAAATCATTTTGATAGTACTTTTTTTACCAACTTTTAGGTACATTTTCAATTGTAAAATGCTGAAAATGTATTTTAAAGAGAAGATGAAAATTATCACCTAGGATAAAACTGACCTCTGGCCCAAATGCAATTCACTTTTTCACCTGAATTCTCTCCTAGGAGATATTTTTCATATTCTATCTAGAATAACTTTTCAGCACTCTTCAATTGAAAAAGTACCAAAAAGTAGGTGGAAAAGTACTATCAAAAAATATTTTCAGTATTTTTTTTTTCTTGCTGGAGATTTAACCACTTGAGGACCACAGTCTTTTCGCCCCTTAAAGAGTAACTGTTAGCCCCCAAACTGAAAATTAAATCTCTCTTGCAATCTTTTATTTACTATTTAAATGAGCCAAAAAGGCATTGTAGAAGTTAAAAATCAATATAATTTTTTTACTATGTATTCTTTTAACCAAGCTCCGGACGCAAAGCCGCATATCAGATACTGCTGAGCATGCATAGCATGCCTAGCTCTGCCCGACCCCCCTCTCCCCCCCAGGACCAGGTGCCGATATATGCTCACTCCAAACAGTTGACCGCTCTGACACGGAGAGAGAGTGGGAGCACTTCCAGCGCCGCCACCGCAGAGCAGCCGCCGCCGAGTCACATGTGAGAGATGCACGTGCAGGTGAAAAAGTGAATTGCATTTGGGCCAGAGGCCAGTTTTATCCTAGGTGATAATTTTCATCTTCTCTTTAAAATACATTTTCAGCATTTTAGAATTGAAAATGTACCTAAAAGTTGGTAAAAAAAAGTACTATCAAAAATATTTTCCGTATTTTATTGCTTGCTGGTGATTTAAAAGGCATTTTGGGGCTAACAGTTACTCTTTAAGAACCAGAGCCTTTTTTTCCATTCAGACCACTGCAGCTTTCACGGTTTATTGCTCGGTCATACAACCTACCACCTAAATGAATTTTACCTCCTTTTCTTGTCACTAATAAAGCTTTCTTTTGGTGATATTTGATTGCTGCTGCTAGTTTTAGTTTTTATTATATTCATCAAAAAAGACATGAATTTTGTCAAAAAAAATGTTTTTTTTTACTTTTTGTGCTGACATTTTTCAAATAAAGTAAAATTTCTGTATACATTTTTGTCCAAATGTATTGTGCTACATGTCTTTGATAAAAAAACAAAACATTCAGTGTATATTTATTGGTTTGGGTAAAAGTTATAGCGTTTACAAACTATGGTGCCAAAAGAGAATTTTCCCATTTTGAAGCATCTCTGACTTTTCTGAGCACCTGTCATGTTTCATGAGGTGCTAAAATTCCAGGATAGTATAAATACCCCCCAAATGACCCCATTTTGGAAAGAAGACATCCCAAAGTATTCACTGAGAGGCATGGTGAGTTCATAGAAGATTTTATTTTTTGTCACAAGTTAGCGGAAAATGACAAAAAAAAAAAGTTTCCATTTCTGCTAACTTGCGTCAAAAAAAAAAAAATGAAATCTGCCACGGACTCACTATGCTCCTCTCTGAATACCTTGAAGTGTCTACTTTCCAAAATGGAGTCATTTGTGGGGTGTGTTTACTGTCCTGGCATTTTGGGGGGTGCTAAAATGTAAGCACCCCTGTAAAGCCTAAAGGTGCTCATTGGACTTTGGGCCCCTTAGCGCAGTTAGGCTGCAAAAAAGTGCCACACATGTGGTATTGCCGTACTCAGGAGAAGTAGTATAACGTGTTTTGGGATGTATTTTTACACATACCCATGCTGGGTGGGAGAAATATCTCTGTAAATGACAATTTTTTGATTTTTTTTTACACACAATTGTCCATTTACAGAGATATTTCTCCCACTCAGCATGGGTATGTGTAAAAATACACCCTAAAACACATTATACTACTTCTCCTGAGTACGACGAAACCACATGTGTGTCACTTTTTTGCGCCCTAAGGGCCTTTTTCCACTAGCCTGCGATTTGCGATTTGCTTCTGATCGCAAATCGCAAGGTACATTAAACTAATGGAAACTGCAGCAGCAATTTCCATTAGTGCGATCCGATTGCGATGCGATTTTGGTCAAAGCGCAATCGTCGTCCTGCCGCGTTTTGTATGCGATTGAGCTGGACTATAATGAGTATAGTAGCTCAATCGCAATCGCAATCGCATGGTGGAAATTGAAACGCGATTGCGATAATCGCGATCGCATTTCATAGTGGAAAAGAGCCCTAACTGCGCTAAGAGGCCCAAAGTCCAATGAGTACCTTTAGGATTTCACAGGTCATTTTGCGACATTTGGTTTCAAGACTACTCCTCACGGTTTAGGGCCCCTAAAATGCCAGGGCAGTATAGGAACCCCACAAATGACCCAATTTTAGAAAGAAGACACCCCAAGGTATTCCGTTAGGAGTATGGTGAGTTCATAGAAGATTTTATTTTTGTCACAAGTTAGCGGAAATTGATTTTTATAGTTTTTTTTTTCACAAAGTGTCATTTGTCACAAGTTAGTGAAAAATGACACTTTGTGAAAAAAACAATAAAAATCAATTTCCGCTAACTTTTGACAAAAAATAAAATCTTCGATGGACTCGTCATACACCTAACAGAATACCTTGGGTGTCTTTTTTCTAAAATGGGGTCACTTGTGGGGTTCCTATACTGCCCTGGCATTTTAGGGGCCCAAAACCGTGAGTAGTCTGGAACCAAATGTCTCAAAATGACTGTTCAGGGGTATAAGCATCTGCAAATTTTGATGACAGGTGGTCTATGAGGGGGCAAATTTTGTGGAACCGGTCATAAGCAGGGTGGCCTCTTAGATGACAGGTTGTATTGGGCCTGATCTGATGGATAGGAGTGCTAGGGGGGTGACAGGAGGTGATTGATGGGTGTCTTAGGGGTGGTTAGAGGGGAAAATAGATGCAATCAATGCACTGGGGAGGTGACCGGAAGGGGGTCTGAGGGGGATCTGAGGGTTTGGCCGAGTGATCAGGAGCCCACACGGGGCAAATTAGGGCCTGATCTGATGGGTAGGTGTGCTAGGGGGTGACAGGTGGTGACAGGAGGTGATTGATGGGTGTCTCAAGGTGTGATTAGAGGGGGGAATAGATGCATGCAATGCACTGGCGATGTGATCAGGGCTGGGGTCTGAGGGCGTTCTGAGGGTGTGGGCGGGTGATTGGGTGCCCTAGGGGCAGATAGGGGTCTGATCTGATTGGTAGCAGTAACAGGTGGTGACAGGGGGTGATTGGTGGGTGATTGATGGGTGATCAGTGGGTGATTAGATGGCAGAACAGATGTAAACAATGCACTTTGGAGGTGATCTGAGGGTAGGTCTGCGGGCGATCTAATGGTGTGGGAGGTGATCAGATGCCCGTAAGAGGCAGGTTAGGGTCTGATCTGATGGGAGGCAGTGACATGTGGTGACGGGGTGATTGGCGGGTGATTGACAGGTGATTACAGGGGAGAATAGATGTATACAGTACACAGGGGGGGAGGTCTGGGGGGGTCTGAGGTCGTTCTGAGGTTGTGGGAGGGTGATTGGGTGCCCTAGGGGCATATAGGGGTCTGATCTGATTGGTAGCAGTGACAGGGGGTGACAGGGGGTGATTGATGGGTGATCAGTGGGTGATTAGATGGCAGAACAGATGTAACAATGCACTTTGGAGGTGATCTGAGGTTAGGTCTGCGGGCGATCTGATGGTGTGGGAGGGTGATCAGATGCCCGTAAGAGGCAGGTTAGGGTCTGATCTGATAAGTGGCAGTTTCAGGTGGTGATTGTCGGGTGATTGACGGGTGATTGACGGGTGAATGACAGGTGATTGACAGGTGATTACAGAGGAGGATGGATGTATACAGTACACGGGGGGGGGGGGGAGGATCTGAGAGTGTGGGGGGGTGATCAGGAGCCCCCAGGGGGCAGTTTAGGGACTAATGAAAAAAATAGCACTGACAGATAGTGACAGGGAGTGATTGATGGGTGATTAGGGGGGTGTTTGGGTGCAAACAGGGGTCTGAGGGGTGGGCAGGGGGGGTCTGAGGGGTGTCGTGGGCGATCAGAGGGAAGGGGGGGAGATCAGTGTGCTTGGGTGCTTACCTTCGTGGCTGCAGCCTGCCCTGGTGGTCCCTCGATCACTGGGACCACCAGGGCAGGAGGCAGCCTGTATAATACGCTTTGTATGCATTACAAAGCGTATTATACACTTTGTAGCGGCAATCTGTCAGCTAGTAACCCGCCGGCACTTCCGAACGGCTGGCGGGTTACAGTGCGATGGGGGCGGAGCCTGACGCCGGCGGCTGATGGCGTCACGAATGACGCGATCGTCGCACAGTCACGCCTGCTGCTGCCGCCGCCGCTGATGGGCGTATTGCGGTCGTTTGGGCCCAGCCCTTGCCGCCGCTCATCGGCTTAAGGCGGTCGGCAAGTGGTTAAAGGTATTTTAGTTTTAAAAGATCACCTAGGAGAAAACGCAGGAGAAAAAGTTAGGCCTGGTTTCCACTTGTGCGTTTTGTGTCAGATTTTTCTCTCAGAAAATTTGCACTGATTTTGCAGCTAATGGTAGTGAATGGGGCTGTTTCCATCCAATGCAATTTTCATACGCGTTCGTACGTGTGAAAAAAATCTAGTCCTACATAATTTTTTCTGAGATTGCGTACGATTCGCGTACAATGCTTTGTATAGGCAATGCAAATTTTCGCGTTATTTGCTTGAAAATTTGCATTAGATCCATGGTTACAGGAAGTTGTCAGCAGTCATGACTAAGCTGTTACTAGGTAGATTATACTATATTTAACTAATGCGAATTTTCGTATACGTAAAAATTTACATGCAAATTTTCACCAATAAGAAAAATCTTATACGTTTTTTTGTAGGCAAAAATTTCACGCTACAGTGGAAACGTAGCCTAAATTGCATATGGGCCTCTGTCTTTTAAGCTATAAAAACAAAGCAGAAATATTGACGCTTTGAACTTTCTTGCAGTAAAACCTTATCCAAAGCTGTTTCTCACTGTTTCTTGGCTGTTTAGGTGCTTCAGAAAACAGGACATTATTCGGCCCTTGGGTCAAAGAGCTCACAGAAGCTCTTTTGCATAGATAACATTTGAAGTTTTTTTTAACTCTTCCTGTACTGCAAAACAACTTGAGACTTTTTCTTTGCAACTAATGTTCTATTTCTTAGCTGTACTACACATACCATTCGTTAATTATCTCATAGTTTATTTTCACTTCAGGTTTGCTTTAATGAGGATATGTATCTACAGGTGTAAAGAAGTTAGTTTAATTGTCTTTTAGGCTGCTTACACACCAAGACGTTACAGGCGCACTGTAACGCTCCCCCAACGCACAGCAATGTAACACAAGTGGGCTGTTCACACAGCCCACGTTGCGTTACATGTAACGCTGCACGTTCTGTGCAAAGTGCAGCATGCTACGGCGTTGGAGCGGCTATAGCCGCGTTAGACTGTTTGCACATGCGCAGTGGGGGGCGGAGGAGGCGGGGAGAGCCAGCTACAGTAGCCGCGCACATGGCTACTTAATATTCACTGCACTGGCGGGCGCTGATTGGCCGGCGGGACCACGTGATGCGGAGTGTCTCGCTCCGCATCACGTGGTCCCGCTGGCCAATCAGCGCCACTCTGGGAGACATTATAGGACTCGAGCCGCCTAACGCGGCTCACTCTACCGTCGGCTCTTGCAGCACCATACGTTGTGTTAGGTGCACGTTATGCGACCTTAACGTGCCACCTAATGCAACGTCTTGGTGTGCAAGAAGCCTTAATGGACCTATTTGGGCATAATTATCTGTTTTGTGAGTGTTATTAAAAAAACAGACTGGCCATGACTTTAACATCCCCATCACTGATTAGGGAATCTTTCCTGTTATCGATTCTGCAGTTATTCCAGCTCAGGGGACCAGTTGTTAGAGTTTTTCTCGGTGTAATCGTGCTCGCCAAGCATAAGGTCTTTGATAATGGACTCTGTTCTGTGGGGTTTTTTTAGTGCTTTTATCTTATACGCTACTTTCTTTCAGCTTGCCTAATATTCTTCAGCTTCTTTTCTGGCTGCCAACTAAGCGAGTTTCCTTGAAAACTAACAGATGAAACAGATAATAGTAGAAATAGAAGAAAAAAAATTGTATGAGCCAGAACTTTTATCTTCCATTTCATTCCTGGCCATTATCCTATTTCTAGACCACCCTGAGAGCCACTAAGGACAACGGACCCACGAGAATAAACATTTGAAGAGTTGATCTGAGTAGATGGGAGCCCCCTTGTTTCACATGTCCCTTATCTTGCAATATGCTTTCAAGCACATACTTACCTGCCTATGGACAGATGGCTCGATACCAATAGCTACGTTTACTCTTTTTCAATGATTTTCAATGCAAGTCATTTCACAGGGAGACGGAAAAAGTGAATGCCAGGCAAAGAGAAAGCTTTATAATTAGATACTTATAACAATTTCGTTCACTCAAACCTGAACTGAAAATGAACTTATGAGATAACTAAGTGAATGTGACGTAGCAATAGTATGTAGAACCGCACTGCAGTCTTGTATATTTACTCAATTAAAGAGAGTCTGAAGCGAGAATAGATCTCGCTTCAGACCTCATAGCTAGCAGGGGCATGCGTGCCCCTGCTAAAACGCCGCTATAGCGCGGCTTAACGGGGGTCCCTGTCCCCCCAAACCCCCTCCGTGCAGCGGGGGAGCGCTTCCTGGTTGGGGCAGGGCTAACCGCCGCAGCCCTGCCCCATGCGCGTCTGTCAGACGCGTATCTCCGCCTCTCCCCCGCCCCTCTCAGTCTTCCTTCACTGAGAGGGGCGGGGGAGAGGCGGCGATGCGCGTCTGATAGACGCGCTGGGAGGCAGGGCTGCAGCCGTTAGCCCTGCCTCCAGGAAGGATATCTCCAGCGACCATTTTCCGACCAACATTTGCGGGGGGTGGGTTGGGGGTGAAGGGACCCCCGTTAAGCCGCGGGATAGCGGCGTTTTAGCAGGGGCACACGTGCCCCTGCTATATATAAGACCTGAAGCGAGATTTAGTCTCGCTTCAGTGTCTCTTTAAGGGGTTAAATGTGATCGCTGAAGTTTTCACAGCAGCCAGCTATTTTAGTATTATGTAAATCCCTTTAAAGGGACTCCGAGCTTTAACTAAAATCAAAATCTGAACTTACCTGGGGCTTTCTGCAGCCCACTGTAGGCCGGGAGGTCCCTCGACGTCTATCTGGCTCTCCTCCCAGGGCCTGGTCAGAAATGGCTCCTCGGCAGCTCCCGGTGACACTGGGCCCGAGTGTCGGGCTCCTCTTCCTGAAAGCTGACGTCAGTCGTCACCACGCCGGCCGCCTCGCGTCATCACGGCGGTTAGTTAGAGCTCGGAGACCCTTTAAAGAGAAGGTTCAGGGAGGGTATTGAAAAAATAAAAATCAATTTCCACTTACCTGGGGCTTCCTCCAGCCCGTGGCAGGCAGGAGGTGCCCTCGCCGCCGCTCCGCAGGCTCCCGGTGGTCTCCGGTGGCCGACCCGATCTGGCCAGGCCGGCTGCCAGGTCGGGCTCTTCTGCGCTCCAAGGCCCGGCACTTCTGCGTCCCAAGCGGGCGCGCTGACGTCATCTGACGTCCTCCGGGCTGTACTGCGCAGGCGCAGAACTACTGCGCCTGCGCAGTACAGCCCGGAGGGCGTCCGATGACCAGGTTGTGTCGGCCACCGGAGACCACCGGGAGCCTGCGGAGCGGCGGCGAGGGCACCTCCTGCCTGCCACGGGCTGGAGGAAGCCCCAGGTAAGTGGAAATTGATTTTTATTTTTTCAATACCCTCCCTGAACCTTCCCTTTAAGTGAAGGTTAAAGACAAACTTTTACCCAGCATTGAACTTTCTTCCAATCAGTAGCTGATAACTTATTTATTATTATTTATTGTATTTATAAAGCGCCAACATATTACGCAGCGCTGGACATTAGTTTAGGTTACAGACAATATTTAGGGGTGACATACAGCAACATGACAATACAGGAATACAAGAAAACCAGATCATGCAGCACAGTATGAGCACAAGGTAATGCTCAGTCAGTCACTGGATGGGAGCATGGAGATTAGGCAAGTTAGGTTCACTCAGATGCATAGCATGGGTGCACAGTAAAGGAGGTGCATGATCAGGTAGGACACAAAAGGAGGAGGACCCTGCCCAAAGGCTTACACCTTCATTCCCATGCAAAGTCTTTAACTTAGATCACCAGGCACAAGTGTATAGCTGATATTGTGCTGAGGCATCTGCCACAGTGTGATGTCAGGGCTATGGCCCTGACAGTTTGCTGTCTGTGAATTTCATTGCATTGTGGGAAATAACAGCTGTTTCCAATGTTTCCAACTGCCAAGCAGGGGCGTTTCTAGGGTCCCTGGAGATCAGTGGCACCGCAAAAAATGGGCATGGCCATGCAGTGAGTGGGCGTGGCCATGGGTGGGGCCAAATGTACATGAACTTAGCAGCGGTGTAAGCTACGGATAACGGGCCTGCCCATCGAAATATTGGACGGAGCCCCCTGTCCTTTATTTCGATCATTTACAATCAGTATAGGCATAGATCAAAGATGTATACGCACATACAATTTTGATTGGTCAATCACTGACCCCCAATTTCCCACCCCCTGCAGTAAGTGGGCCAACAGACAATGAATTTTATGAACAGAGCTAAAATTGGCTAATCAAAATTGTATGTGTGTACCAGGCTTTACAGCTAATACTGTACATACTGAAAGTAGCAGGGATCAGCATACAATACAGCTGGTTTACAATCAATAAAGGCACAGAGTAACACCTTACACTGTACACACTGGAGGTAAATCAGCACACAGTGCAAGCACTAGAGAACAGCGTATACTGTACATACTGTAGGCAGCAGAATTCAGCACACTGCAGCTAGCGTGCCAAAAATATGACGATCACGTTGTGTGGCGTGCTTATCGCGCCGCACCAAAAAATGGGTGGGCCATGGACCAGAATATAGGTGTGGTAACGGGTGGAGACAAATTTACATGAACCTAGCAATGGTGGGACATCAGATTAGGACAGTGGTGGCGAACCTTTTGGAGGCCGAGTGCCCAAACTGCAACCCAAAAGTCACTTACCGGTATCTATCGCAAAGTGGCAACAGCAATTTAAACTAAATACTGTACAAACGTTTTAACTCATACATGAACATTATGGAAAATCCAAGTTGAAAATAAACTGTGAAGATAAACAATTTCATCCATCCTACTCCTGAAAAATGTATTCAATTTTTTAGAACCTCCCAGTTTTATTTTCTGTTTTAAAACGCTAAAAAAGTAGGTTTAATGCTATTGTCTCATATGATAAGGATTCAGCTTTTCCCATAGTCTCGCAGTTAGCAATCATGTGACCCCCAACAAGACATATTCAGCAATCATGAGGCCCCCAACAAATCAGGAGGCCCCCAACAAGACAAATTCAGCAATCATGAGGCCTCCAACAAATCATGAGGCCCCCAACAAGACAAATTCAGCAATCATGAGGCCCCCAACAAGACAAATTCAGCAATCATGAGGCCCCCAACAAATCATGAGGCCCCCAACAAGACAAATTCAGCAATCATGAGGCCCCCAACAAATCATAAGGCTCCCAACAAGACACATTCAGCAGTCATGAGGCACATAAATAGACAGCATTTCACATAAATAGGCAGAATGCCCCCTTAATATGGTAGCCCCCCCAAGTTAGGTAGTGAGTGACAGGGACCCCCAGGTTAGCTAGTGAGTGACAGGCGCCTCCAGTTAGGTAGTGAGTGACAGGGACCCCGATAGTGAGTGACAGGGAGCACCTTTAGGTAGTGAGTGAGTGCCAGGGAGCCCCTTTAGGCAGTGAGTGAGTGCCAGGAAGCCCCTTTAGGCAGTGAGTGAGTGCCAGGAAGCCCCTTTAGGCAGTGAGTGAGTGCCAGGAAGCCCCTTTAGGCAGTGAGTGAGTGCCAGGGAGCCCCTTTAGGCAGTGAGTGAGTGACAGGAAGCCCCTTTAGGCAGTGAGTGAGTGACAGGAAGCCCCTTTAGGCAGTGAGTGAGTGACAGGGAGCCCCTTTAGGCAGTGAGTGAGTGACAGGGAGCCCCTTTAGGCAGTGAGTGAGTGACAGGGAGCCCCTTTAGGCAGTGAGTGAGTGACAGGGAGCCCCTTTAGGGAGTGAGTGAGTGACAGGGAGCCCCTTTAGGGAGTGAGTGAGTGACAGGGAGGCCCTTTAGGGAGTGAGTGAGTGCCAGGGAGCCCCTTTAGTGAGTGAGTGCGTGCCAGGGAGCCCCTTTAGTGAGTGAGTGCGTGCCAGGGAGCCCCTTTAGTGAGTGAGTGCGTGCCAGGGAGCCCCTTTAGTGAGTGCGTGCCAGGGAGCCCCTTTAGGGAGTGGGTGCGTGCCAGGGGAGCCCCTTTAGGGAGTGAGTGAGTGCCAGGGGAGCCCCTTTAGGGAGTGAGTGAGTGCCAGGGGAGCCCCTTTAGGGAGTGAGTGAGTGCCAGGGGAGCCCCTTTAGGGAGTGAGTGCGTGCCAGGGAGCCCCTTTAGGGAGTGAGTGAGTGACAGGGAGCCCCTTTAGGGAGTGAGTGAGTGACAGGGAGCCCCTTTAGGGAATGAGTGAGTGACAGGGAGCCCCTTTAGGGAGTGAGTGAGTGCCAGGGAGCCCCTTTAGGGAGTGAGTGAGTGCCAGGGAGCCCCTTTAGGGAGTGAGTGAGTGCCAGGGAGCCCCTTTAGGGAGTGAGTGCGTGCCAGGGAGCCCCTTTAGGGAGTGAGTGAGTGACAGGGAGCCCCTTTAGGGAGTGAGTGAGTGCCAGGGAGCCCCTTTAGGGAGTGAGTGAGTGACAGGGAGCCCCTTTAGGGAGTGAGTGCGTGCCAGGTAGCCCCTTTAGGGAGTGAGTGAGTGACAGGGAGCCCCTTTAGGGAGTGAGTGAGTGACAGGGAGCCCCTTTAGGGAGTGAGTGAGTGACAGGGAGCCCCTTTAGGGAGTGAGTGAGTGACAGGGAGCCCCTTTAGGGAGTGAGTGAGTGACAGGTAGCCCCTTTAGGGAGTGAGTGAGTGACAGGTAGCCCCTTTAGGGAGTGAGTGAGTGAGTGACAGGGAGCCCCTTTAGGGAGTGAGTGAGTGCCAGGGAGCCCCTTTAGGGAGTGAGTGAGTGCCAGGGAGCCCCTTTAGGGAGTGAGTGAGTGCCAGGGAGCCCCTTTAGGGAGTGAGTGAGTGCCAGGGAGCCCCTTTAGGGAGTGAGTGAGTGACAGGGAGCCCCTTTAGGGAGTGAGTGAGTGCCAGGGAGCCCCTTTAGGGAGTGAGTGACAGGGAGCCCCTTTAGGGAGTGAGTGAGTGACAGGGAGCCCCTTTAGGGAGTGAGTGAGTGCCAGGGAGCCCCTTTAGGGAGTGAGTGAGTGACAGGGAGCCCCTTTAGGGAGTGAGTGAGTGACAGGTAGCCCCTTTAGGGAGTGAGTGAGTGCCAGGGGAGCCCCTTTAGGGAGTGAGTGAGTGAGTGACAGGGAGCCCCTTTAGGGAGTGAGTGAGTGACAGGGAGCCCCTTTAGGGAGTGAGTGAGTGACAGGGAGCCCCTTTAGGGAGTGAGTGAGTGCCAGGGAGCCCCTTTAGGGAGTGAGTGAGTGCCAGGGAGCCCCTTTAGGGAGTGAGTGAGTGCCAGGGAGCCCCTTTAGGGAGTGAGTGAGTGCCAGGGAGCCCCTTTAGGGAGTGAGTGCGTGCCAGGGAGCCCCTTTAGTGAGTGAGTGAGTGACAGGGAGGCCCCCTCTCTAGCCGCCGCCGCTCCCCCCCCTACCTCTCAGCAGACCTCAGGATCAGCGGCGACCCGACCAGATGTACGAGCGGGCGCTGGACGCACCCGCTCGATATGCGGAAGTGATGTCACTTCCGCATATCAGTGCGGGCGCTGGGTCCTAGCGCCCGCACGATTGGTCGCCGGCTCGCCGCCTGATCCTGAGGTCTGAGACGCGGCGGCGGCGGCTGGAGGGAGCCGCTGACAGAGGGGGCAGCGGCGGCCGGGAGATCCGTGGCACCCCAGGAAAGATTGGGGGCACGTGCACCCCTAAAACAGGGCTAGCGACGCCCCTGCTGCCAAGCAAGCAGTATTTCCCTCTGCATTGCACTCTCAGTAAACAAACATTCCACAGAAATCACCTGGCAGAACTAGAGACGTTGCCACCCACCTGTGATATATTTCAGAATGTAAATAAGGGATAGGAAAAATGTTTCAGGTCTCATTCACAGTGGGACGTTGCGGGGCTTACAGCACTGCAATGCTAATCCTATGGGACGTCCAGAGTGCGACATTAGCGTTGCATTGTAATGTGTAGCGTTATGGTAACGCACTGCTTGCACTGACTTAATCATTTAGCAATTAGGCTTCTTGCACACCAAGACGTTGTGTTAGGTGCCACGTTAAGGTCGCATAACGTGCACCTAACACAACGTATGGTGCTGCAAAAGCCGACGGTAGAGTGAGCCGCGTTCGGCGGCTCGATTCCTATAATGTCTCCCAGAGTGGCGCTGATTGGCCAGCGGGACCAGGTGATGCGGAGCGAGACACTCCGCATCACGTGGTCCCGCCGGCCAATCAGCTGCCGCCAGTGCAGTGAATATTAAGTAGCCATGTGCGCGGCTACTGTAGCTGGCTCTCCCCGCCTCCTCTCCGCCCCCCACTGCGCATGTGCAAACAGTCTAACGCGGCTATAGCCGCTCCAACGCCGTAGCATGCTGCACTTTGCACCGAACGTGCAGCATTACATGTAACGCAACGTGGGCTGTGTGAACAGCCCACTTGTGTTACATTGCTGTGCGTTGGGGGAGCGTTACAGGCGCACTAACGTGCGCCTGTAACGTCTTGGTGTGTAAGCAGCCTAAATGTTGTGAAAAAATTAAGCAATTTTATTAATTAGGTTATTTTAACTACACTTTTTCTTTAAGAACTGCAAGTATGCTTCCAATAGTGGTTTGATGCCAAAACTGATTTTAATGTGAATACCAATGAGGTTAATTTACATGAAACTCCATTAAAATAACTAGAATTTTTGTGCAAAATGCCATTTTTCAAAGGAGTTTTCTGCATTCCCATTGACTTACACTGAAACACAAATCACTCACGAAAAAATGCAGACCTGGTGTTTGAATTTAAAACACCGAAATATCCCAAACGCATATTCTAACGGTAAAAATAATGCAATGTCATTGAAATGCTGTAAGGCTTGGTGGTGTATTCTCCACAGTCAGCATGCAACGCATGAGCTGGCGTGGAGGAGGTACACACACTAGCACCAGGAAACAGGCTATCCCTAGTATAGTGGAGGGGAGGACTGACTCCAATAGGAGATTGTGGCGCACAGAGCCGGTGCAGATCTGACAGCCACAAACAATGCTTACGTTATAACGTCTCAGCGCAAAGTAGCGCTGAGCGCACAAACCAGAACTGAGGAGATCAGGACAGGTAGACAGAATGAACGCTTGCCAGCTAGCGGCTACTTAGCGACAGCAAGCGTCCAAAACCAGACAGACTGGAATGAGGCAGCCAATGCGATGCGGCGATGGCGTGCCTCACAAAGACAGGACAGGACAGTCAGAAAATAGCAGGATTAAGATAGATGAACGCAACACAGACAAATATACAATAAGTATGTTTTCCTAGCGTATTACAATTACAGCTATCAATGAAACTATTTGTAACCTCTGACTAACATATGTATATATCGGCAATGAACCGATATATGACATAAGCAGCAACGCTGACTAGGAATGGAGTAACACAGGGAACAGGACTCAGAAGGATTCGCTATCTCTTCGCAGAGATGAACGCAATCCACAAACGGTAACAGAACAGGATTCAGAAGGATTCGTTATCTCTTCGCAGAGATGAACGCAATCCACAAACAGAACCAGGAGCAGGGTAACTACCTCAGCACGGGTGGTCACGGTACGCGCAACCTACCAAAACGTGCTGGAAAGCTGACTAACTGCACACAGGATATAAACAGTTCGTGTACGTATACATCAGCGACACTGATGTATTAACGTAACACAAATACAAGGAAAATAATAAACGTGCTGGTATGCATATATATTGGCAATGAACCAATATATGATGCAAAGACCAGCAAAGTATCTTTATAACAATAAACACGATCGGGGGCTAAAGCGACAGCAAGGCAGGCTTAAGCTGAGGCTATGAAAACCCAAGGAAACCCTGCAGGAAGCAGATCTTTATACTGAGGTCATCCAATGGGAGCAGACATGCAGATTCCCACACAGGTGAATGATAATCAGTCACAAGCTGACAGCAGGGAAAAACAGACAAAGCTATACAGCTTGCATGGAAATAGATCAGAACTGCCTGAGCTGCAGCACTACTTCCAGCAATAGCTGCTGCAGCAGCGATCATTACAGTACCCCCGCCTTTAAAAGTGGATTCCAGACGCTTTTCAAAACTGAAATTTCCAACAAAACAGTCTGACTGATAATTCATGATGACCGGGACAGCCCGGCAAGACCGAATTCCAGAATCAGTCCCCACAAGACTGGACCCATCAGAACCAGAACCTACAGAACCATGCCCATCAGTACTACAAGCCCCAGTGTGACACCCATCAGAACCATGATTTCCAGAAGAAAGCCCTCCGAAACTCCCTGAGCGATACCCACCGCCTTCCAGGAACAGTTCAGAAACGCCAAAGCCTTTGCAATGCCCACCGGTACTGTCTTTACCAACACAAAACCCACTGTTGAACCAGTCCAAGGCACCAGGACAAGTTTTCTCAGAGACCTCCCAGAACACCTTGAAGCTCCAAAGAGATCCCCATAGGTCAGAATGCCCCTTAGGCTCACATGGAGAACTATCAAGAACCCCTATGGAACCTAGGGCAATTCCCGAGTCAGGGCCACAAGGACAAACATCAATATCAGGGCTTTCAGGGACCAGAACCATCTCTGGGCATGCAGGCAGACTGGCAATATCAGAACGTGTTCCCACTAAGGAAGCATCAGAGCACGCTAACACCTTAGACACACTTGGGCATTCTGGCACACAAAGAACATCTGGGCACACCGGCACAAGAGAAACCTCTGGGCATGTCAAGGAACTGTGAGCCTCAGGGTCAGCCAAGACAGGACCAAAACCAGGACTGGCCAAAAAAAAATCATCATGACTAAACTTCGCAACTACTGGACTTTTACACGAGAATGCTGGATCAGACTTAGATGTCGCTGATTCCAGCAAAGTCAGTAACAAATCAGATTCAGGGGCACTAACAAGACAGGACAAATCTTCTGATGTATGCACTGAACCAGACAGGGACTCCACAACTACCTCTGGACTGGACAGAGACTCATTTAATACACTGGATTGGAGCTCATGAGGCGCTGCAGAACAAGTCAGTATTGCAGCAGCCCCCACTGGACTAGGCAAAACTGAGGAATTCCCTGGACAGGAAGGGAACTCTGGAACCTCTGCCACAGCGGCCAGAGAACCAGAATCTTTCAGGATACAGGGCTGGGTTTCAGGAACACTCATCAGACCGGACTGAAATTCTGAGATTTCTATTATTTTGACCAGAGAATCAGAATTATCCATGTTACAGGGCAAGACTTCTGAAACATTCAGAGGACAGGGCTGGAGTTCCTCGGCTGTTACAACACTGGAGAGGGACTCAACATTGGTTAAATCAGACTGTGTACAGGGCAAGGTATCTGACACACTTGCTGACGAGGACAATATTTCAATGGCTTCTGCTTTGCTGGGCAGAAATTCATCAAGTTTTATTAGAGCAGACTGTAATTCCAAAACAGCTGCTAGACAAGTGAATATCACTGCAACACCAACTGAGGTAAGCAGTGCTTCAGCCTCCTCTGCTAGAGGGTTTAAAGTATCCAAAGTACTGGGTGAAGCATAAGACTCTGCGACCACAGCTTCACTGGACAGGATCACTGAACAGTCCATATTGCAGGGCAAAACCATGGAAGCACCTGCTGGACAGCATAATGATTCTGTGACCTGAGTTTCATTGGAGAGATCTACTGCACAATTCATGGTACAGGGCAAATTTATTGGAAAATTTTCTGAACAAGGTAATAATTCTGCGATTTCAGGTTCACATAGCAGATGCTCTGAGCTATTCACGAAACTAGAGCGAGGTGTAGAAACAGGAAGATCAAGACACAATGTTTGCGCATCTGAATCACCATTCATTTGTAAAATTGGAAAATTCAGATGCTGGGGTTCTGAGTTTACTAGACAGGATTGCTGGGACTCGGAAACTGATGTAGTGCATCTATTGGCATCTGCTGGATCAGACAGGAGTTGAACTTTATTAACACAGGTAATTTCTGCAGAAGTGTTTGCAGAGACAGGCAAGATTTTTCTGGTGTCTGTTTCACTAAACAAAGAGTCATGAGTACTGGCTAGGCTGGACTCGGAAGTCAGCAGGACCTCTGGATTCTCTGCTGAGAAATTTGCGCAGGGCAAGGTTAAGAATGTATCAGTGGCTTCTGTTTTACTGGGAAGTAACACTGAGTTATCCATGGTACAGGGTGGAATTGCAGGAACTTCAATTTCACACAAAAAGAGCTCCGAATCACCTGCTGAATCAGCCAAAGGTGCTGAAGCAGGCGGGTCAGAACGCCAAATTTGCGAATTCGGAGTCACATAAAAATCATCCAAAATCAGTTCCCACACATCAATCAAGGGAGCCACACAGTCATACCTACACACACCAGCCTCTATTAGGTTATAGGCTGACTTAATGCATGCGTTCAATACCATTTCACTTTTTGCACTGTAAAATTGACAAAATGAACTTGAATCATTCTTCCATTCACAGACCAGGGCTTCCATCTCTCCCCTCTCGAATGGAGGATCCCATGCATACTTAACAGCGAAACATTTAGGCTGATCACAGCCTGCAGATATGATTGTGGCAGGCACATGTATAGGGTTAATTAGCAGGTGATTGGCAGATTCCTTATTCTTAAGAATTTCCAATACCTGTAGCAAGTGTTGAACTGTAGTGTATGCAAACTTCCCTTGGTTCACAAATAAGTTGATTTGTTCAATACTCTGTAATATCTCATCATAATCATACTCAGATAATTCTTTTAAACAAAAATCTTTATTTTCCCTAGCCAGGGAGGAAAGTTCATTAGTAGTTTCATAAGTCCATTTAACTCCCCTGAAAGACAATTGCATTTCATTATCTGTTAATGGCAGAATCTCATTATAGGTCTCAGTCGCTAAGGATAACGATTCTGCAGATTGGACACGTTTCTTAGAACGTTTGCGTTTTGCCTTTGACCTTGCGGTTTTTGGTGATTTATTCAAAGCTGCAGGAAAATTATCAGTAACACTTTCTGCTTGCTGCTCATTCTTGCAAGCAATTGAAGGAGCAGCTGATTGGCCTGCTGCCAGGAGTTCATTAAGAGGAAAAGGCAATGGATCTATGCGCAACCAGTTATGGATCACAAACGCTAGAAATTCCAGCGGTCTATCTTTCAAATCGGAATGATTGAGAACATCAAATGCCCACTGGAATAATTCCCCTTTAAACAAAATATAACTTAGTTGGAGTGCCCAGGTTGAAACAGGAGTCGCTTGGAGATCAGGATTGGTCAGGAACCTGGCACATTCAGAGAAAAACTCATTTTCTGTTTCAGAGCTAAGTTCTTCAAATTTCTTAAAGGAACAGGAACCATAATTAACAGTGTCATACTTTCTGGGAATCCCCCCCACAATGGGGATTGGTAATGGGGTTTTCATAATGTAAGGCTTGGTGGTGTATTCTCCACAGTCAGCATGCAACGCATGAGCTGGCGTGGAGGAGGTACACACACTAGCACCAGGAAACAGGCTATCCCTAGTATAGTGGAGGGGAGGACTGACTCCAATAGGAGATTGTGGCGCACAGAGCCGGTGCAGATCTGACAGCCACAAACAATGCTTACGTTATAACGTCTCAGCGCAAAGTAGCGCTGAGCGCACAAACCAGAACTGAGGAGATCAGGACAGGTAGACAGAATGAACGCTTGCCAGCTAGCGGCTACTTAGCGACAGCAAGCGTCCAAAACCAGACAGACTGGAATGAGGCAGCCAATGCGATGCGGCGATGGCGTGCCTCACAAAGACAGGACAGGACAGTCAGAAAATAGCAGGATTAAGATAGATGAACGCAACACAGACAAATATACAATAAGTATGTTTTCCTAGCGTATTACAATTACAGCTATCAATGAAACTATTTGTAACGTCTGACTAACATATGTATATATCGGCAATGAACCGATATATGACATAAGCAGCAACGCTGACTAGGAATGGAGTAACACAGGGAACAGGACTCAGAAGGATTCGCTATCTCTTCGCAGAGATGAACGCAATCCACAAACGGTAACAGAACAGGATTCAGAAGGATTCGTTATCTCTTCGCAGAGATGAACGCAATCCACAAACAGAACCAGGAGCAGGGTAACTACCTCAGCACGGGTGGTCACGGTACGCGCAACCTACCAAAACGTGCTGGAAAGCTGACTAACTGCACACAGGATATAAACAGTTCGTGTACGTATACATCAGCGACACTGATGTATTAACGTAACACAAATACAAGGAAAATAATAAACGTGCTGGTATGCATATATATTGGCAATGAACCAATATATGATGCAAAGACCAGCAAAGTATCTTTATAACAATAAACACGATCGGGGGCTAAAGCGACAGCAAGGCAGGCTTAAGCTGAGGCTATGAAAACCCAAGGAAACCCTGCAGGAAGCAGATCTTTATACTGAGGTCATCCAATGGGAGCAGACATGCAGATTCCCACACAGGTGAATGATAATCAGTCACAAGCTGACAGCAGGGAAAAACAGACAAAGCTATACAGCTTGCATGGAAATAGATCAGAACTGCCTGAGCTGCAGCACTACTTCCAGCAATAGCTGCTGCAGCAGCGATCATTACAAATGCATTATCACATTTATGGAAAGTCGCTAATTGCATGCCTAACAATGATTATGTTATAGTATACTAGTTAAAAGGCCCACCCGTTAAAAAATGGGAACTAGGCCTTGGCTTTGAGCCTCCTCCTCCCCCCTGCAACACGTGATAGACCGCACTCCCACAAGCGCGCACAGTGGCACGCATGCCTGTCCCTCTGCACCCATCATCCTCTCCTCTCTGAAGTCCGTCCGCATGCCACGCAAGCACACCAGGCACAACGCACGGACACAGGAGGATACAGCGGCAGGGAGTCTATATATATAAAATCGGATGTATGTATGTATGTGTGTGTGTGTGTGTGTGTGTGTGTGTGTGTGTGTATGTGCCGCGATCACTCGAAAACGGCTAGACCAATTTGAACGAAACTTGGTATACAGATGCCTTACTACCTGGGATGATATGTTCTGGGGGTCTCGCGTTCCCCCTGCACATGTGGGCGGAGCTACAAACAGCAAATCAGATTTCACCCATTCAAGTCAATGGAAAAAATGGAAAAGGTTGCCATTCTCACAGTAATCAAGCCACAGTCCCCACACTTGGCACAGTTGGTCACTTAGTGACTGAGGTTACAAATCCAGGAAAAGTGGGCGGAGCATAAAACAGCCAATCAAATTTCAGCCATTCATTTTACATGGGAAAATGTAAACTGCAGCCATTCTTAGACTGTTAATTGCAGGGTTCTCAAACTTGCCACAGTTGGTCACTGGGTGAATGTGATTAAGATTCAAGAAAGTGGGTGGAGCCTACAACAGCCAATCAAAATTCACCTATTGATTTTCAAGGGGAATATTTAAACTGCTGCTATTCTTACACTTTTAATGGCAGAGGCTTCAAACTTGCTACAGTCGGTCATTGGGTGACTGGGGTCCAAATTCACTAAAGGGGTGGGGCCACAAACAGCCAATCAGATTTCCTTGGTGGATAAACTGCTTCCATTCACACATTTTTGACGCCAGGAACCTGAAAGCTCACAAACTTGGTCATTGAGTGACTGTGTGTCAAGGTTACAAAAGTGGGCAGAGCCAAATACACATTTCCCTGGGAAAATATAAACTGCAGCCATTCTTACATCGTTAATGGCAGGGCTCTCAAACTTTGCACAGTTGGTCACTGGGTGAATGAGATTACGATTTTGGAAGGTGGGTGGAGCCTACAACAGCCAATCAAAATTCACCTTTTGGTTTTCAAAGGGAATATTTAAGCTGCTACCATTCTCTTATACTGTTAATAGCCGATGCCTCAAACCTGGTACAATTGGTCACTGGGTGACTGGGGTTAAAATTCAGAAAGGGGGCAAGGCCTCAAACAGCCAGATTTGTTTATTTTTCAATGGGAATATACAAAGTATTGATACCAAGGACCCCAAAGCTGATAAACTTGATAATTGAGTTACTGTATGTCAAGGTTAGAAAAAGTGGGCGGTGCCAACAACTAAATTTTTAACATGGCAGGGTTCCCAAACTTCACACAATTGGCCATGGATGACTGGGATGAATATTCAGAAATGTACGTGGAGCCTACAACAGCCAATCAAAATGTACCTATTGGTTTTCAAGGGGAATATTCACATTGCTACCATTCTTACACTGTTAATGGCAGAGGCCTCAAACCTGATACAGTCAGTCATTGGGTGACTGGGGTCCAAATTCAATAAAGGGGTGGAGCCACAAACAGCCAATCAGATTTGTTAGATTGATTTCAGCCATTCTGTTATTGAAAGGGTTCTCAAACTGGGTGGGTGGGTGACACATTTGGTCACTGGATGACTGGGACTAATATTCAGTAAAGTGGGTGGAGCCTACAGTAGCCAATGAAAATACACCTATTGATTTTCAAGGGGAATATTGAAACTGCAGTCATTCTTACACTGTTAATGGCAGAGGCCTCAAACCTGGTACAGTTGGTTGTTAAGTGTCTGGGGTTCAAATTCAGTAAAGGGGTGGAGCCACAAACATCCAGATTTCTTTGCTGGATAAACTGCTTCCAGTCACACAATTTTGATGCCAGGAACCCAAAAGCTTACAAACTTGGTCATTGAGTGACTGTGTGTCAAGGTTAAAAAAAGTGGGTGGAGTTAAAAACAGATTTTTCTGGGAAATTGTAAACTGCAGCCTTTCTTCACTGTTAATGGCAGGGTTTTCAAACTTTGCACAGCTGGTTACTGGGTGACTGGGATTAATCTTCAGAAAAGTGTCTGGAGCTTTAAAATGCCAATCCAAAATTACATGTCGCTTTTCAAGGAGAATATTAAAATTGCTGCCATTCTTGCACTGTAAATGGCACAAGCCTCAAACCTGGTACAGTTGGTAATTGGGTCACTGGGGTTCAAATTCAGAAAAGGGGACAGAGCCACAAACAGTGAATCAGTTTTGTTTCATTTCATGGGAAAATACAAATTATTAATGCCAAGGACCCGAAAGCTCACAAACTTGGTCACTGAATGAATGTGTGTCCAAGTTACAAACAGTGGGCGGAGCCAAAAACAAATTTCACTGGGAAAATGTAAACTGCAGCCATTCTTACACTGTTTATGGCAGGGTTCCCAAACTTTGCCCAGATTAATATTCAGGGAAGTGGGTGGAGCCTATAATAGCCAATCAAAATTCACCTGTTGATTTTTAAGTGGAATATTTAAATTGCTGCCATTTTTACACTGTTAATAGCAGATGCCTCAAACCTGCTACAGTTGGTCATTGGGTGACTGGAGTTCAAATGCTGGAGAGGGGGTGAAGCCACAAACAGCCAATCTGATTTGTTTCATTTCATGGGAATATACAAATTATTGATGCCAAGGACCCCAAAGCTCACAAACTTGGTCACTGAGTGTTTGTGCGTTAGGGTTAGAAAGTGGGCGGAGCCAACTCCAGTCAAATACATACACAGGCAATGCCGGGTCATCAGTGGGTGGAGACAAATACAAATTTCCATGGGAAAATGTAAACTGCAGCCATTCTAACACTGTTAATGGCAGGGTTCTCAAACTTTGCACAGTTGGTCACTGGGCAACTGAGATTAATATTCAAAAAAGTGGGTGGAGCCTACAAAAGTGAATCAAACTTCAGCTATTGCTTTTCAAGGGGAATATTTAATTGCTACCATTCTTGCACTGTTAATGGCAAAGGCCTCAAACCTGGTACAGTTGGTCATTGGGTGACTGGGGTTCAAATTCAGAAAAGGGTGTGGAGCCACAAACAGCCAATCAGATTTTTTAATTTCAATGCAAATTATTGATACCAAAGACCGCAAAGCTCACAAACTTTTTCATTGAGTAGTCGTGTGTTAGGGCTAGAAAAAATGGGCGCAGCCAACATCAGCCAAATACATACCCGGGCAACTCCGGGCAATCAGCTAGTTTATTATATAAGTTCAAAAACCATCTAGATGTTTTATAAAGAAAAACAGAGAGAGATAACTGTCATTTCCAGTAGTAAATAGCAGACCTACCACCCTCTCTATCAACTTTGGGTCGTGTGATAGATTACGTTTTATTTTTCTTGGCTGACCTCAATGAACTACTGTAGTGTTTTTTTGTTTTGTTTTGTTTTGTTTGTTTTTTGTTTGTCGGGTTCAGCCAGACTAGCTATGCAATTATTATTTGGCAAGTAAAGTAGTCTTCCTCTGATAAGTGGAGTAGCATCTGCTTAGAGTTTAATGCACGTATTAATAAAATAAATAAATAAAATACCAAAGAACGTGTTGAATGGGAAGAAGAGAAAATCCTCAGCTGTGTAGGGTAAAGTCTATCTGAGAGCGAGTACCATCAATAAAAACAACATTTCAAATAAAAGAATGATGCCACGCTTATTGATGAATTCAGGATAAAAGGACAAAGCAAAGGCGCAACTATTGGTATTTCTTTGCAGATTTCTCAAAAGGATATTGAGAATTCCAAGACAAATAAGTCACCACGTCATTTTATTTTCTAAAAGCAGCACCTCTGAGAACAAATATGCTTTAAAGATGGCTTTGAAGTCGTATTCCAGATGGAATGAGAATCAACATCAAATCTAAATATCAGACTGTTATGTGCACTAGCTGGTATGTCGTTTTTTTGGACTGTTTAGTGCAGTAGCCTAAAAGGCACAACTAAAGTAGATCTCCAGGGACATTATAGAAATGAACCTGTAGGGAGAAAGGCTTACATCACTGGCCATATATTAGACAATCTGACCATCAGATAGATCCTTCACTGATTGAATTTGATCAAAGAGGGATCTATTTCCTGCCCATACACTGCACACCAATATTCAGTAGATTTCAGCATTAAAGGGTACCTGAGACAAATAAATGAAAGGTTTTATACATACCAGGGGCCTCCTCCAGCGCTTTTCAGGCTGATCGGTCCCTCACCGCGCTCATCCGCCGGCTGGATCCTCTGCTAGGTGGCTCAGTATCTTCGCCATTCAGGGCCAGTTGGCAAAGGCGCAGTCCGGACACGCATGCTGCCCTGTCACTCTCCCAGTGATGGGGCATTCGTGTGGCCAGGCCGCGCATGCGCAGTATACCATGACTTGCAAAGATTCCGGGCCACCTAGCAAAGGATCCAGCTGGCAGAGGAGGACAGCAAGGGACTGATCACCTTGAAGCGTACTGGAGGAAGCCCCAGGTATGCATAAAACTTGTTTTATTGCATCTCAGGTTTACTTTAAACATATTGAAAATCTTGCAGCACTTCCTGAGTGTATATGTGACCCCCATTCCTCCCTTCTCTCCACCCCCGGTGCTCGTGTGGAGTGTTGAAGGCACACCTATCACACACTGGTGCAAAACCGGCCTCCTCTGGTGTCCAGTATCACAGCAAGTGGTGCCTGTACCATATGACACCAGGTGCATGTAGAGACACCTTCAACACTGCACACAGGCACAGCGGGGCACACAAATACACTTGGTGGGGCACCAGCTTGGGGGTCCATCGGTCGGCTCAATATTGAACACCACTACAACCATGCACCCAATGAAGCCCTTGCGAGCGAGATTTTATGGTGTTCCCGATCAATCTTTTTGACCGATTTCAGCAAGAAGTCGATTGAAAGAACGATTAGGGAGCCATGTGGTGGCATTGATTCTATTCCGATTTAATAAAGGTATCGGTTCGAAGGTCGATTGGCCTTGCTCTCTTTTGAAGCATAGGCACTAAAGAAAGGCCATGGAAAAGGCTTCAGAGGATGGGCCCACCTTTTATTGTTCCAATAATTGCTATTACCAGAACAGGAGAGGTGTGCTCTGTACCCACAATTTTTATTTAACA
Source organism: Hyperolius riggenbachi (assembly GCF_040937935.1). NCBI lineage: Eukaryota > Metazoa > Chordata > Amphibia > Anura > Hyperoliidae > Hyperolius > Hyperolius riggenbachi. The sequence continues at coordinate 78,462,122 of NC_090650.1, forward strand.
AAACCACTAAGATTAGCTTTTGACTTAGAATAAGCGAGATTTAAGAGAATTTTTGCCACAAAGAGGATTTCTACCAAATAATTCATAAAAAGAACTCCCATTAAAGTGACTGCTCTACATCCCTTTTTGTAACTGATTTTGTCTGTAGTTCTCCATGATGTTCTTATAAAACTTTAACGATGCACGTCTGCGTATGTTGATTCATCAGGCTTTTCTTAGATTATACGATGACTACGGACCCAGAAGCAATCCTAATCACAATTAGCTCCATGCCTGACCTTATGCCAGCAACACCTAACAGTTATCTGCCAAGTAAATTACTGAACTCTTGTTTTGATAAGCATCAGTGGATGCCTGCTTCATGGAATGACCTCAATTCTCCGAGGCCTCACTGCCAACCACCATGAAATTACCTGTGCAAACAAGCTGCGGATAAGTCAATCATTAGAGGGACACATAGACAATCACAAGTCCCCTACAGCTTTTGTTCTGTTGTTCATATTTACTTCATTTATTTAGTTATTTTGAGAGGATCGTACATGTAGATTTATAATGAAGTCCACTACGAGATGTAAGAGATGTAAGTTGTAATTTTGTGATGGAATGTAGTTTTCTGTTTCTAGAAGGATCTTACAGTGCTCTATCATGCATAACTGGTTTACTCTCCAGCAGTGCCAGCACCCATACTGAAAAATTCATATCCTCTTAAAAACGTGGAAGGGATGAGTGTTCCAGATCCAAATGCTGTTCTGTAAGAATGTCAAGAATGGTGGACCACGGCAGAGGGGCTTAACTCAATGTAAACTAACCAAAGTGTAATCACTCAGGGGATACCAAGTATCAAAAAATGCTTTATTCAATACACAATGGTCACATGCCTTAATCCAACCCACTAAAAACATTTAAAACCAGTCTACAGAGCGCTCAAACAAATACCACATGCACAGCCACTCATGCCACACCACATGCTGGGTAAAGGTACCACACACAGCAGTGTTCTTCAGTGTTATGACAAAATTGCAGAAGTGCAGTTAGTATACTTTACAGCTGTCAGCAGCCAGGAAGGAGAAGTACATAGAAGCCATCAATAGATATATGCGTATTCAGCATTTAAACAGCATTCAGTTTGCCTGTGCTTTCTCCCTACGCCAATGCTAGGTGGCATGCGTACAAGAGGAATCGGCACAGGAGACTTGGGCGCAGGATACAGCCGGTATATGGCTGATCCTTCTGCTGCACAAGTCCCGGACGTGTTAAATACTATTCCACCTCCAGACCGCCATGGATGGTGGGGAATGAAATAATTTGGCTTCCAGCAACTGCTAGAAGCCAAATTATTGTATTTTAAAAGTAACTTCAGCTCCGTCTTCTGATGGCGCCGAAGTTACTCCCTGTGCGCCCAAGTCTCCTGCGCTGGATTCACTGTGTTCAAGGTGGCATAGATCCCACTACAGGTCAAACTGTGTTGCTGTGCACAGCTAAGAATCGCATGTCCTGCTCACTCCACTCACCGGTCAACCTGACCAAAAAGTCCACATATCGAGGACGGGGTCAGTATAGCATGCAAATGCCCTGTTAACGGCTGCAACCATGGTGAAGCTCAATTGCAGGTGCAACATGTAGCCATGCCCACTAATGCGTTTTGTCCGCTCCCGTGCGAGTTTCCTCAGGGAGGGTAAATTCACCCTTGATGTCACCTCAGTGCACTGCCCTGAATGATAGGCAATTGTAAACATTCGGCTGGTGACACGCTGCATCTGCGTGTCGACAGCGCGGCTGTGATTTATGGGGGGCAGAGCAGAGTGCCGGCGGGGCCCTGGAGGGACGATATATAGCAACAGAGGCAGGTGATTATATGCACAGCCAGCCTCTGTCTGCTATTAGGATTCTTAGAACCCACCTCGGGTTCTCTTTAATGCAAATCTGAAGTTATATTTAAAGTGGATCTGAGATCAACTGTGAGATCATCACTTATGGCCCCTAAAGTGTATTTTCTCCCTCACCCTCTTACATTACCTTCTAATTACCCCCCCCCCCCCCCCCCCACCCAATGTATGGTTCCAAGCCCCAATTTTAGCCCAACATAACCCTGGCTTCAAGCCCTAATATTATAAAGCATGTTAGGCTCTGAAAGACATTACCATACCACATAGGTCCCAAAAAAATCAATATTTGTTAGGGAATGTATCCCTTGAACTAAAAATAAACTATAGATGAAAACCCAATAAGAACAGAATGGGGAAGCCATACTAAAATAACAACCATACATAATAAGCAATCAATCAGTGTATGATGAAACAAAGTGACTAATGACTATTAGCTTGCACTACTAAAGGCTTCAGGAAACATGTAATAATATACTCAATACAGTCAGCTAAAAGTAACACTTTCAGCTGACTGTGAGAAGAGTATCATTACATGTTTGTGTTTTGTGTTTTTTTTGTGGTTGCCTTATAAAGATGGTTGCAGCTGAATTTGATACAGAAGACCACTTATCAGAAATGTTCAGCTGTGGGTGAGGTTTATCAAGGTAGTACTACTGTAGTTTGTATTTATAATGCTGTTGGTGTAATTGAGTAAAATATTTTTTTTTAGCTCAGATTCGCTGTCAGCCAAACTATCACAGAAAAAAAAACAAATATATTAGTAGATAAATACTTGCTCTACTTACATAACATATGTATTGCACTAGTGTCCACATTTTGATTTCAGTGAGTTTCATATAGTAAATAAAGAGAATTCTGTTTCTGTCAGTTTCCAATTTGGAATCCCTGTGTCTGAAGCCAATCCTGATGTCATTTCCTCCCTTACTCTGTTTCCTCTCCTCTTTCTGATTTAGTTTGCTTGCCCACCCTCCTCCCAGTCATCAGACACTCCCACACAGCTCTGCAATAAGAAGTGCATCGTCACAAATCATTGTGTGTGACTCTGCAGATCTGGTTTATTTGTATGGATCGGATTTCAGCTGAGTCACTTTCTCAGCACAAGAAATATTGGCCAATCAGAGAGGTAAAGAGGTGTGGGAGGGGAAAACAGGAGTGAAAGAAACTTCAGCCAATTAGGATGCATTAGTTCTGTCTGATGGGAAAAGGGGAGACAAGTAAAGAAGAAGAAAAAAAAACAGTATGCACTGCAACTTCTCTTTTGCAACAGATGTAAGAAATAAGAGCCAGGGGACCTGGTAAATGATATTCTATTGAGAAGAAAATTAAGAGTGATTTGTAACTTTGGGATTGCCTGGTTAGCATCCTTATTATTTGTTTACCATATAAAAATAGATAATAGATTTTTAATTGTATGCCTAACAGTTACTCATTAAAAAAAACCAAAAAACTAAATATGTCAATAGCTCCAAAGGCTTCCCTGATCCTTCTAGACCCACAGTGTCATCACACTGAGGAAGCTCACCTGGGTGGGCGTAACGCGTATGTGGGCGTAACGCGTATGTGGGCGTGGCCTACGCACTGGACACGAGGACTGCCCGGAGAGCCTGCATTAATGGATGCGGGGATCTTACAGTGGCCTTACTAGCATACTGATGACCGGAACAGGTACCTGTTGCTGCAGGATGCCACAGAAAAGACTACGAAGCACAAAATGTTCCAGCGCGGATGAGGTAATACAAAATCTAGCTGTGGAGAGCTGGTGGATGTTATCAAGCTGAGCAGTGGGAGCGTGCAGACAGTGTATCAGGACGTAGGTGAAATCCCTGAATATTGTCACGTGAATCTGCTCAAGCGGACATTATATGGAGGAATTTGAAAATTAAGCCATGTTTTGTGCACTATGCTGCTGGTACTAACACTATGAGGTTGTTGAAGACCTGTGTTAGTCGTAGTGGATATCAGCTAATGTGAACTAGATCTAAGGTTGCGTGGAAAATCGAGCTATGTACAGTGAACTATGTTGCTAAAATGGCCAATACATTCTGGATGCTTATAAGAACTGAAGCAGGTTCTATTTACAATGGCTAGTTTGACCAAGTATAAAGCGCTATCGCATTCTTGTTATAGATCGGCCGATCTTGATTGGATGAGTGTGGTGTGTAAATGTGCAGTGTTACCAGGGAGTGCTCCTGAATGTGTCCCAGTGCGGGGATTGGGAGGGGGGGGGGTTAATAGCCAGGGGTAATTAGGATATCTGATTGTCTTATCTTTTGATACAATAAAAGTGAAGTTTTATAGTAATTGAGTGGCAGTCTACTATATTTGATTATTGTCTTTCTAGACCTGTCAGCCAAACTCTACGACGGGCATTGTCAAGATGTAATCTCCCGAGCAGAAAGTTTGAGACTGCCGGGTTTTACATACAAGAATGGCAGATTGGATAGAGCAGTCAGGAGACTGGGAAAGGAGCCTTCCTTTACATAATCGGGTTATGATTAGAAGTTAGTCTGAAGACATATATGCTTCAGAATGGACTTGAGGTCCATGCATATAATTATAATGCTGTAGTGTTCTTGGGAATAACTTTCCGTGCGCGTATAAATCAACATTATTTTTTGGAGCCAGCATAGATACCTGCTTTTTTATGCAGATATGTTTTTTACTAATAGATATATTTTATTTTTAAGTCATTAAGGTTTTATTCAAAAATGAGAAAAAGGTATGACAATGAGCCCCCAATATATTACAAGAACATCCATGTACTTCTCAACAGGTGAGAACATAATACAGCCTACCATGCCCCCTCTCTCCATAATTCGAACAAACCCAGTACCCAAGACCAACATTAGCATAACAGAAGAGCATATGGAACCACTGCCTTCTCTGCCACTTGAAGGTAAATTCATCTCACATTTCTCACACATCTCAAAAGGTGGAGGGGTTTGTCTCTTTGTTAAGAACTCTTTTACAGCTGTCCTGAACGATGAGATGGATGAAGATTGTGAAGATGTGGAGTCCGTTTCCGTAAATATTCATGGTGGAAATAAAGGTTGCCAATTGCTTATTGGGGTATGCTACAGGCCACCACATATTCATAAAGCTGCAGAACTGCTATTACTACAGCAGATTGAAAAAGCTGCAAGTAAAAATGAGATCATAGTTATGGGTGACTTCAACTTTCCATACATTGACTGGAGTATTGAGGCTACCCATTCTGGTAAAAGCAGAAGATTTCTGGCATCGCTAAAGGACAGTTACCTGACTCAAATGGTAACGGAACCAACTAGGGGGAATGCGTTACTGGATTTGATCATTTCGGATAGACCAGATAATGTTTCAAATGTGCAGGTTCAAGAACATTTGGGAAATAGTGATCACAACATGATAACATTTATTCTGGTGGTGACTGATAGGCCGTGGGGCAGCAGGACCACTAAAACTATGAATTTTAGAAAAGTAAAGTTCAATCAACTCAGGCAGGCACTAAGTTTGGTGAACTGGGATAATGTACTACAAGGGAAGGGCACTGAAGGGAAATGGCAAGCTTTTAAACTTATGCTCAATCAATATTGTAGTATGTATATCCTATATGGAAACAAAAGGTCTAGGAATAAAAAAAAGTCCTCTATGGATGAATAGAAAGGTTAGAGATAAAATGAAGAGGAAAAAGAATGCCTATAAGGTCCTAAAACAGGAGGGGACCGAGGCTGCATTAAGCAATTATAAGGAGTGCAATAAAAGTTGTAAAAAAAAGAAATTAGGCTGGCAAAGATTGAAGCTGAAAATCAAATTGCTAGGGATATCAAATCTAACCCAAAGAAGTATTACAAGTACATCAACTCCAAAAAAAAGAAAGGTTGACTGTATTGGACTCCTAAAGGATGAGGGTGGGAACTCAATGGTGGATGATCAAGGTAAGGCAGAGTTATTAAATGCTTTCATTGCTTCTGTCTTCACAAGGGAAACATCACTGTTGCAAATTACAGATGCAGAAGAGTCTCAATCTTCCAATTGTAATATTAAATACTTAACACAGGAAGAAGTGAAGGCAAGACTAAATAAATTAAAAATAGACAAGGCACCTGGCCCAGATGACATGCATCCTCGGGTCCTAAGGGAATTAAGTTCAGTTATAGATAAACCGCTTTATCTTATCTTTTGTGACTCTCTTTCAACTGGCAGAGTCCCAGTGGATTGGCGTACAGCCCACGTTTTCCCATTATTTAAGAAGGGCAAAAAATCAGATCCAGGAAATTATAGACCTGTAAGCTTAACATCAGTTGTATGCAAACAATTTGAGGGGTTACTAAGAGATACTATACATGACTTCATAGTAGAAAATAATCTTATTTCTCAGCATCAGCATGGATTTACTAAAGACAGGTCCTGTTTGACTAACATGCTCAGCTTTTATGAGGTAGTGAACACTTATGTGGATATTGGGAATGTTGCAGATGTGATATACTTGGACTTTGCAAAGGCCTTCGACACTGTTTCCCACAAAAGTCTGGTGCAAAAGTTGGTGATGCAAGGACTGGGGAAGAGTCTGTGTGCATGGATAGGGAACTGGCTAATGGACAGAAAACAAAGAGTTGTGGTCAATGGATCATACTCAAAATGGGTGACTGTTAGCAATGGGGTCCCACAGGGGTCTGTACTGGGTCCAGTGCTCTTCAATTTATTTATTAATGACCTAGTAGATGCAGTAGTAAGCAATGTTGCTATTTTTGCAAATTATACAAAATTGTGCAGAATCATCAACTCTCAGGAAGATAGTGTCATATTGCAACAGGATCTGGATAGGATGGCTATATGGGCACATAAATGGCAGATAAATTCAATGTTGAAAATTGTAAAGTCATGCATTTTGATCGTACCAATGGTCTAGCATCATACAAAATAAACGGGGCACAGATGGGGACATCAAACTTGGAGAAGGACTTAGGAGTACTCATCGACAACAAGTTAAATAATCGTATTCAATGCTAAAGCTAATACAATTTGGGGATGCATTAAAAGGGAAATAAAAACTCGAGATGCTAGCATAATATTGCCCCTGTTTAACTCCCTAGTAAGGCCACATCTGGAATATGGAATTCAGTTCTGGGCACCACAGTACAGGAAAGATATTGCAGTTTTAGAGCAGGTGCAGAGACGAGCAACAAAATTGATATGTGGGGTGGAAGGTCTCACTTACCAAGAAAGGTTAGATAAGCTGGGTTTATTTAGTTTAGAGAAAAGACGCCTTAAAGGGGATCTAATTAAAATGTATAAATACATCAGAGGGCAATATAAAAGCTTGGTGAATGAGTTTTTGGTCCCTAGGCCTTCTCAAAGGACTAGAGGACATGATCTGCGCATGGAGGAAAAACGTTTTAGCCATTTATTTAGGAAAGGGTTCTTTACAGTAAGAGTGATTAAGATGTGGAATGCATTGCCACAGGAAGGTATTTATAGCAAATTCTATACCTGCATTTAAAGAAAACCTGAACTGAAAATTAAAAGTCAAAATAAGCATACACAGTTCATACTTACCTCCCGTGTAGTCTATTCCTCAATCTCTTCCTCCTCTCCCGCGTCCTGTTTGTCCACTGTGATCAATGGAATTCTCCGTCCTCCATTTTGAAAAGGCCATTACCCCATAACAGCTTTCTGGTCAGCACACTGTTAAACTGTAACATTGCCCACTTGAGCCATAGGGAAACATGGACATTACCGGGCACATCAGTTGTCCACTCAGCTATAACTGACAGCAACTGATATATAACTGACAGCAACTGATATATTTCAGTTCTGAAAAAATGTTGTCAGAACTGGAAGGGATCATTGTCAGAAGAAAATGGTGAGCTTCTGAGAGGAACTGATGGCAAGGTAACTATTTAATGTTCTTTGAAGTTACCTCATGTGTTTATTTTAAAGAATTTTACTCAGAACAGGTTTCCTTTAAAGGGGGCTTAGATGCTTTCCTTGCATTGAAAGACATCCATGGCTACAATTACTAGGTAATGCCCAGTGATGTTGATCCAGGGCTTTTATCTGATTGCCATCTGTAGTCGGGAAGGAATTTTATCCCTTTTGGGGCAAATTGGACCATGCCTTGTAAGGGTTTTTCGCCTTCCTCTGGATCAACAGGGATATGAGAGGGAGCAGGCTGGTGTTGTACTTTGTTCTCTGGTTGAACTCGATGGACGTATGTCTTTTTTCAACCCAAATAACTATGTAACTATGTAACATTGGCAAGTTAACAGCTTCTGGGAAAAATCGGCACATATCACTTAACTAAACCATAGCACAAATGGATGAACCTGAGTTAAAACTACCATACTAGAAAGCAGAGGATGGGCAAAGAACTGTCCATTAAAAAGGGAAGCAAAGAAAGTAAGAAGAGGAAGAAAAAGAAGAAATAGAGCGAACAAGTCCTTAACTCATTGCCCAAGAATTGCCTTGCCTTCTTCTGATTTCTCAAAACTTGCCCACAGCAACCAGCTATTCTTAAAGGAGTTGTCAGGGAAATTTTAATAAAATAAACGCTACTTACCGGGGGATTCCTCCAGCCCCAAGCTCCCAGGACCTCCCTCGCCAAATCTCTGCTCTCAGCCATTTGCCGGAGCTCCGACCCGGTCCCCGGCGATGACGTCAGAGCAACCTGGAGGTCGCTCTGTACTGCACCTGCGTGATCGGCCCTGTCAATCACCGCCACGTGGGCCGGAGCGGACTGCGCAGGTGCAGAACTACTTAACTACTGCGCCTGCACAGTCCGCTGCGGCCCACGTGGCGGTGATTGACAGCGCCAGGTCGCTCTGACGTCATCGCTGGGGACTGGGTCGAAGCTCCGGCAAATGGCTGCGGGCAGAGCTGCGGCGAGGGAGGTCCTGGGATCTTGGGGCTGGAGGAAGCCCCCGGTAAGTAGCGTTTATTTTATTAAAATTTCCCTGACAACTCCTTTAAGTCTACTGTGCAACTCCTGCACAATTGCTTCCATAGCATCTATGTATTTTGCTCCAACAGCCAGTCAGAGATAGTGGGGGCTTTATCAGACTTTCTAAAATTTCAGGATAGTGAGTCAGTCTCCAATAGATAGATATATGTATTTAAAAAAACAGCAACAATTTTTATTTGCTTTAGCAAATGAGAAAAATGGCCTTATTTGCTTTTGTGTAGCCAAAAAACCTTGGTGAAGGAACATAAAAAACAAAACAAATGCACTGACCAGATTAAAATTTGATGTACCAAACCCCACCCATCACCCAACTCCCCCCAGAACCTCCCCACAAATTTCACTGTGCCAGGTAGAGTCTTGCTCAGTCAATCCTCTGTGGACTTTCCCTTCACACAGCCCCTGTTACTTTTAGTTTTCCAAGGGTGCCCCAAATGTCCTCCAGTGTGGTTAATGTAAAGTCGCTCTTCAGAGCATTGATCTGCTGTAGAGAAAATTACCGAAGAATAACGTTCCTCCAGATTTTAAAGAAGGCTTTTTTCAGTTCCATTGCCTGAAGGGTGTTCAATCTTTCCATGTTGAAAACATAAGTAAGTTCTTTCTGCAGCATTATTATATCTAATGGATTAGGCTCCAGCCATTTACATAGTATAACTCTCCTTGCTGCTATCAGTATGATGTGATATAACGCTGCGGGGAGGAGATACCGAAGGTAGCATCAGTATTTGAGTCAAAGTCATTAAAGAGTAAGAGCAAGCGCAGTCTTGATTTTTTTTTTTTACACAATTCATTTGCATACGTGACCACTTTATCCCAGAAGGACTGAATCGTAGGACAGTCCCACATGCAATGTAAGAGGTCTGCATTCCTCCACTTACATTAAGGGCACCGTAGCTTATGACCAGGCGGTGATATCCTATATTTAATATTGAAAGCATACTTGCCTCTGTGTATAAATAGCAAATGAGAGGACCTCCACTTCTCATTTTTAATGACCTCTCTAACTACCATGGCTCCCTCCAATATGTGTTCCCCCACTCCCTCCTCCTGTAGTAGTTCATCTTATTTTCCCATGACATTTTCGGCTATCTTTGACCTAGTTGGGGCTTCAGGTTTCAGAATGGAGTTAAACTTTGTAGATCCCATGATACATTTATCAGTGTGTAGATGATGTGAGACCATAGAAAAGGATTTGGGCATTTGGCAGGAAATCTCCTGTGCAGATCATAATTTTCTTTGAGATCACGGAATGACAACCACGTGCCCTCATGTAAGTTGAACATATTGCCAAAACTCGTTAGTCCCTTCGCTTTCTACTGTATACTAGGTGGAACATTAAGCAGCATATTCATTTTTTTATAGGTGCCACCAGATGGCCTCTTTTGAAAGTGTGAGTGAAGTATGAATGACTGATGAAGCATAAGATATTGCGTGGAATATACAGTATAGAGAAGCTGTACTGTTTGTAAGAGATGCATTATTGGCGGACCAATGTGGGCACAACTGACCCACACATTTGTTGGGATGCTAGTAAGGCGGTTCTTAGGGGCTCATTTAGAACCTCCATATCTAGAATCAGGCAAAACGAAGTGGCCTCGCAGCAGTATCATGAAAGGGAGTCTGAAGAAGCCAAGGCACAACTAATACAATTCCCAACTCGGAAAAATTGTAGCAAGTGGGAACTATATTGTAGGAAGTTGGAAATTACATTATTGGACAGAACCAAACGCAAAAACCTGATAGACTCACAATGCTACTTTGAATTTGGCAACAAGTGCAGTAAACTTCTAACCTACCTGCTAAAATCCAATACCGAATCACTAGCTATTCCCCAAATAATAGATAGTTTAGGGGTGGTATATACTACTTCCACTGAGATAGCCAAAGTTTTTAGTGAATTTTACTCCACACTGTACTCTTCCAGGGTCTCGGACACCAAGATTGAGCTAGAGGAATTTTTGGGGGGACTGGACCTGCCCTCATTATCAGAGGAGGTCAGACAAGAATTGGACTCCCCCATTTCATGTGACGAGGTCATATTGTCAATCTCGACATCTAAAAATAATAAAGCCCCGGGACCAGATGGCATACCTGCTGAATGTTACATGAAAAATAAAAATAATGTTGTGCCCTATCTTTCCAAATTATTTCAGCATGTTTTCAAAGTCGGATCTCTCCCCGACACCATGCATGAAGCATTAATTACTCTCATCCTTAAACCAGGTAAATCTCAGTTTTCATGTAACTCACATCGCCCAATCTCGTTAACAAATACAGACATTAAAACTCTTACTAAAATTATGGCCAACAGGCTCAACCACCACATTGACCCCATTATTCATCCCGATCACACCGGTTTTATATCAGGTTGTTGTACAAGATTAAACATTAGAAGACTCTTAACAAATATCCAATATCCTCATGCTAACTCTGGAAAAAGAGTAATACTATCGCTGGATGCTAATAAAGCCTTCGATTCCGTAGAATGGTCCTTTGTCGTGGCTGTCCTGGAGAGATTCGGTTTTGGCCCCAATTTTCAAAAATGGTTTACTATCCTATATACCGTATTTTTCGGAATATAAGACGCACTTTTTCTTCCCCAAAAATGAGGGGGAAAAGTGGGTGCGTCTTATATTCCAAAGATGCGGTAAATGTGGCCCCGGAATATACTTACCGGATCCTGTTGCCGCGATCCTCTCCTCCTCGTCTGGCGCTCTTCATCCCAGGACGTCTTGTCATTCATTGTGAACGTCTTCAGAGCCCCAGCTGCCCGCGCTCCTCTTCACTGCAGTCTTCGTATAGACTGCAGCCTTTCGATATACATGTGCTGCCGCCGCCATCCTTCCTAGTTACGGCGTCCTCCCCCGATGTCCTCCCTAGTTACAGCGTCCTCCCCGACGTCCTCCCTAGTTACAGCGTCCTCCCCTGACGTCCTTCCTAGTTACAGTGCCTCTGACGTCACGCGCACATGTGCGCCGCAGGTCAACCAGCAGAGGGCACTGTAACTAGGGAGGACGTCGGGGAAGGACGCTGTAACTATCGAGGACGTCGGGGAAGGACGCTGTAACTAGGGAGGACGTCGGGTGAGGACGCCGTAACTAGGAAAGATGGCGGCGGCAGCACATGTATATCGCAAGGCTGCAGTCTATGCTAAGACTGCGGCGAAGAGGACCGCGGGCAGCTGGGGCTCTGAAGACGTTCACAATACATGACAAGACGTCCTGGGATGAAGAGAGGAGACTGCAGCTGAAGAGGAGTGCCGCAGCTTGGACCCTGAAGACCTGCATCCTGAATGACGGGCGCCCTCTGATGAAGAAAGCCAGATGGGGGAGGAGAGGATCGTGGCGACAGGATCAGGTGAGATGTTTCATCAGGGTTTAGCTAGTGTAGTGTATTTGGTGGTGGCAGAAGGGGTTGGTTAGTGTAGTGTAGTGTAGTGTAGTAGGTGGTTACAGCAGCAGGGGTTAGTTAGTGAAGTGTAGTGTAGTGGGGGCAGCAGGGGTAAGTGAAGTGAAGTGTGGTGTGGTATAGATGGGCAGTGTAGCTTAGGCCAGTGTGGTGTAGATGGGCAGTGTAGTTTAGGGAGAAAAGGTCCATAAGACACCCCTGCACCATAGACGCACCTAGGATTAGTTTTTTCTTTTTTTCTCTGATTTTTGCCCCCTAAACCTAGGTGCGTCTTATATGCCGGAGCGTCTTATATTCCGAAAAATACGGTAGCTCCCCTAGGGCAAAGATTAGAATCAATTCAGTATTTTCCCACAGCTTTAGTATCACACGAGGGACCAGACATGGATGCCCATTATCCCCTTTGCTGTTTGCCATTGCGATAGAACCTTTAGCCCAAGCCATTAGAATATCACAATCAATTCAGGGACTCAAAATAGATAAAGTAGAGGAACATATATCCTTATACGCAGATGATATGCTTATATATCTTGTAGACCCTGGGCTTTCCTTAAACGCAGTATTGGATATATATGATACATTTGGATCTTTGTCTAGATTAACAATAAATTGGACCAAGTCAGTACTATTTCCCCTTGACACCTTTGATACCCATATAATCTCCCCTCGCTCTTGTCTACAACTAGTCGATAAATTTAAATACTGGATCCAGCGCTCCCCGGAGCAGTTCCTCGAGTTCAATCTGCAACCAATTTTGGAGTCTATTGAACTTAAACTTAAAAGATGGATATCTCTTCCTCTTAATTTATGTGGACGGGTGTGCATATTCAGAATGATAGTGGCTCCAAAACTTTTATATATTCTGCAGATGGCTCCAACATGGATTCCTCGTTCTACATTTAAACGTATTGACTCTCTCATTACATCATTTATATGGTCAAATGCCACACCTAGAATTGCTTTATCCACATTGCAACTGCCTGTCTCTCAAGGAGGTCTTGCAGTTCCTAACTTCTTGTATTTTTTAGCATCACAACTTATTCCCATTAATTATTGGCTTAGTCTTCACTAGCACTAGAAGCCGATGTTGCAAGCTCCTATGAGTCTCTATGTGGTGCCATCTACAGATATACACTACCAGGGTTAGGTAGGGGAACGGCCCTAATACAAAACACAGTTAGATGTACCCGTAAATTTTTAAATGAACAAAGAGCTCCAATATCCCTCAGCTCCCCAATATGGTACAATCCAAACCTTCCAGGACTGCTATCGGTATCAGACCCCAGTTTCTGGATACGCTATAATATCAAATATTTACACCAACTTTTTCATAATGGGGACTTTAAAGATTTTCGTACAGAGTTCGGCCTTCCTAGACACACTCTATTTAGGTATTTACAACTCAGACATGCTGTGCAGGCCCAAATTGGATTACATAACAAGGATTTAAAATCATCAGAACTGAAATGTTTACTTCTACATAAAGATAGAACCAAACAAATATCTAGATACTATAATTTTTTATTGCTGTCCCATTTATTACCTAAATTTACACAAATAAGGGAGAGGTGGACAGGTGGGGGAATTGAATATTCTGAAAATGATTGGGTGGACTTCAAGGACAATTACCATAAAACAATGATTGCAGCTTACGATAAACTAGTAAACCTGAAATGGTTTCACCAGGCCTACCTTTCTCCGCTTTGCCTTCAGAAAATGAGCCCCCTCCAGGATGGGTGCTGCTTTAAATCCGGACAGGAACGTGCTGACTTTTTACACTGTGTTTGGTTCTGTCCCCAGGTTAATAAATATTGGAAATCAGTAACTCATTTTTTGAGAGATATTCTGGGATTACCACATGTCTTCTCATTTAAGTCATGTATGCTAGGCATGTTACCAGATAATGTATGTGGCCAATGGAAAATAATGCTTATCCGAATTCTACTGCTTTATGCTAGAAAGTCGCTTATTATCAAATGGAAGCTGAACACCATCCCTACAATTGCGGACTTGAAAAGGCTGGTAAATTCAGCCCTCCCACTCTACAAGCTAACCTATCAAACCCGAAATCAACCAAACAAGTTTAATAAAGTCTGCTCAACATGGGTGGACTCTTTGAACACTGTTATACCTAATTTAGATATCACTATTTCAGTTTAGGACACTATGTAATAAGTGATAGAGTGTCTTCCCCTCATCTCCTTTATACTTAACTATGACATGAACATTTTGATCCTTAATGCGATATATATGGATATACATTGTATTGAAGATGTTTAAGACCTAACTGTAGCCTTATATGGTTTATGTTTTTTCTTTGTTGTTTCTATTTTTTATTAGCTCCAATGTTGGGGCTTGTGTTTGTTGAAAAATTTTCAATAAAAAGTCTCTTATTAAAAAAAAAACTTTTTAAGAGGAAATAAAAGTTGTCATTTTGTAGAGCAAATATCCCCAGCGCTACTTCTGTTCTGCATTTGAGTTGGGTTGAATATTGGTTTGTGGAGTATGCGGGTCTCTTTGCTTTTGAGAAAAGCAGCGGGTGAAAATAGTTATAAGTGAAAGATAATATCCTCCAGTGCCTCCAGAAGTGACCTGTTTTCTATAAATTAATATTGTAAAGTATAAGTGATTTTAATCATAAAGTCCCACTTTAAAGTGGACCTGAACTCTTGCACAGGACAGAAGGAAAACATAGAGAAATGCACCTTGTATGTATTTAGAGAGTTTAGCTTTTTTAATTCCCCCTCATCTGTGACTAATCACAAGTTGTAATTTGACCTCTCAGCCGTGAGCTTACACGGACAGGCTTTCTCAACCAGGGTTCCTTGAGTACTCTGCAGGGGTTCCTTGGCATTTTGCCCCATCGTGGGTTAAATAAGAGAGTACTCTATAATAGGGGATACTGTAAATAAAGCATGAAATAAGGGGTCAAAATAATATATGGCTCAGGAATCTCAGTGGCCTCGGCAAATGGGCTTGATTCACAAAAGGATGCTAACTTAGTTAGCATGCCTAAAAGCCCCTTAGCACGCCTAAAGCACTTTGGGACGCGCAAAGTTTCGTGCGCAAAGTTAGCGCATGCAAAGTTTAGCGGTGCGCACGAAAGACGTCACACCGGGTGTGCCCAAAGCGCTGCAATGGGTGCGCCTGAAACGTCGCACGGTGTGCCGTTTGGGGCGCACATTGTGCAACGTATTAGGCGCACCCGATGTGACAGTTTGATCGCATCCGGTGCAACGTTTCGTGCGCACCGTGCAGCGCTAAGCTTTGCGCACAATAAATAAAAGCTTTGGGCGTGCTAGCTGCTTAGCACCCTAGTTAGCATGCCCAAAGCTTTTAGGCGTGCTAACTGAGTTCGCACCCTTTTGTGAATTGAGCCCAATGTCTGCTTCCATAATTCACACTCAAAAAGAACGAGCAAGCATGATTAACATTGTATAATTTAAATAACCTATATAGGTATCAGTTAAAGGGGGAAGAGGTCATCGACCTCAAAAATGACATTTGAACAAAAAAGAAAAAAGGAACCCCCTCCTTTGTAGTCTAATAATAACAACAGGCATTCAACCAGGTATAACTCAGGACACCAGGAATAACGACAAAAATCTTTATTGGTTACCAGCTAATACATTTAAAACCAATTAAAAACAAACAGCCAGACCTGGTACGTGTCCTAAATAATAAATAAACAATTGAGTCTGATGAAAAGTATCAATAGTATGGTTTCTTCTGGTTGCTCCTGTGATAAATAGTCACAGCAGAGTCCAATTTATTTATAAGATATTGATAATAGGGACTTCTGCTTCACATGTGGCTACCCCAGAAGAAACATACAAACATATATAAATAACTACTGATTTCACATACCTCCTGCTAAAAAATGAAGTGCTAGTGCTTGAAAAGGCTGAATAAAACATTTGGAAACTCCCTGATAGAGTTAAAGTGACAACTGTGCGTGAACCAACACTCAAATTGGTTGAATATAGAAAATGGCTTCAGAAAACACTACATAAACATGGTGAAAAAATAAATAAATAAATAAATAAAAAAAAGGAGTGCAAACTAACAATTGATTATTCTAGCTTATATGAACAAAAGCTGAAATAAAGTGAAGATTAGTGCAGGAAGATGGCCGCAGTGGCCAGTCAAAGTCGACCTAAAGTGCAGGAATGAGCAGGAAGGATGATCGTAAGAGAACAAAAAGACTCACCAAGTAAATAAGGTTGGAGGACCAGGAAAGGCTGTACAGCGCTGCCCGCGCTGTCCCACTAGTTCCGCCGAAGCTGCCAAGGGACGATCTAATAGGGAAGCTGGCGCAGTTTAAATAATCCCCCTGGACGCGGCCGCGTCATCAGCTTGACCCCACGTGCCGTCAAAAGCGTCAGCACGTAAGGTCAGCCAAGCGTATGTTGAGACGCATAAGGACTGGTGGTACGCATAAAAAAACCTATTGCTGCCATCTAGTGGGCTCATGACAAATTGCGTAGAAAATCAAGTATGAAAATGAAAGATGCTACAGATAGAGGAATTTGCCGCCACCCAGTGGAGAAAAGAGAAATTACAATTATGGAAATAATTCATAAAAACAAAGACTTTCCACATAATCCCTGGATATCCCAAGTAAATACTTGGAGTATGCATAAATAGATGATTACAATCATATACTAAAAAGCTTCCTATAAGCATCATTACCAATACATCTATTATATTTGTTGAAACACAATAAAAACAGTATTCCAGAATATGCCCTCAATCAGAAAAGCAGCCAAACACCAATCAATAAACGTGGTTTGGCATAGAGATCAAAAATATAGACGTGTCCACTAATAACAGGCCCTCTTCAAAAAGAGCATGCAATTATAGCCCCAAGTGTGCATCATAAAGGTCTACGGATTACAGAGATTACAGCCTAACATTAGAGGAGGAAACTTTATTACTAAACTGCTTCAGTGGGAGCTACGCTGGATACACAAGCTAGGTACGCGGGTCCCAGCGGGCCTTAATGAGGACTATAATTTAGGCTGCTATTTGCCACAATGAAATACTTGTCTGTCACTCCTGGGTTATTTCCTTTATGTCTCTGATTGGCTTATCTTAAACTGTTTTCTATGACCTTGAGGTGAGGAGGTCAGACTACTCTATGCCTTTATGATGCACACTTGGGGCTATAATTGCATGCTCTTTTTGAAGAGGGCCTGTTATTAGTGGACACGTCTATATTTTTGATCTCCATTTGGTGAGTAGATGGTGATCGTAGCCTATAATTCTACAGTCTGAGGTAAGAGGACTGGTCTTTTCTTCTTTTCCCAAAAACTGTTTTCCCTGTTATTAGGGCCTGAGTACTCTTGGGAGACATTTGCTTTTTTGCGTTGATTGAATATGTGTATATTTATGCACATTGTTTGTCTCCTTTCTAGGATTAATTGGTTGATACCCCTGTTCAGGATGTGGGATCTGGAATGCCTCGGGTGCCTGGGATGAGAGAACCCTCCTGTATGGACTCTCTGTGATTTTGACTTCTGCATCAACATGAGAAAATTCTTACGTTTATTGATTGGTGTTTGGCTGCTTTTCTGATTGAGGGCATATTCTGGAATACTGTTTTTATTGTGTTTCAACAAATATAATAGATGTATTGGTAATGATGCTTATAGGAAGCTTTTTAGTATATGATTGTAATCATCTATTTATGCATACTCCAAGCAATTGGGTATTTACTTGGGATATCCAGGGATTATGTGGAAAGTCTTTGTTTTTATGAATTATTTCCATAATTGTAATTTCTCTTTTCTCCACTGGGTGGCGGCAAATTCCTCTATCTGTAGCATCTTTCATTTTCATACTTGATTTTCTACGCAATTTGTCATGAGCCCACTAGATGGCAGCAATAGGTTTTTTTATGCGTACCACCAGTCCTTATGCGTCTCAACATACGCTTGGCTGACCTTACGTGCTGACGCTTTTGACGGCACGTGGGGTCAAGCTGATGACGCGGCCACGTCCAGGGGGATTATTTAAACTGCGCCAGCTTCCCTATTAGATCGTCCCTTGGCAGCTTCGGCGGAACTAGTGGGACAGCGCGGGCAACGCTGTACAGCCTTTCCTGGTCCTCCAACCTTATTTACTTGGTGAGTCTTTTTGTTCTCTTACGATCATCCTTCCTGCTCATTCCTGCACTTTAGGTCGACTTTGACTGGCCACTGCGGCCATCTTCCTGCACTAATCTTCACTTTATTTCAGCTTTTGTTCATATAAGCTAGAATAATCAATTGTTAGTTTGCACTCCTTTTTTTTTTTTTTTTTTTTTATTTATTTATTTTTTCACCATGTTTATGTAGTGTTTTCTGAAACCATTTTCTATATTCAACCAATTTGAGTGTTGGTTCACGCACAGTTGTCACTTTAACTCTATCAGGGAGTTTCCAAATGTTTTATTCAGCCTTTTCAAGCACTAGCACTTCATTTTTTAGCAGGAGGTATGTGAAATCAGTAGTTATTTATATATGTTTGTATGTTTCTTCTGGGATAGCCACCTGTGAAGCAGAAGTCCCTATTATCAATATCTTATAAATAAATTGGACTCTGCTGTGACTATTTATCACAGGAGCAACCAGAAGAAACCATACCATTGATACTTTTCATCAGACTCAATTGTTTATTTATTATTTAGGACACATGTACCAGGTCTGGCTGTTTGTTTTTAATTGGTTTTAAAATTATTAGCTGGTAACCAATAAAGATTTTTGTCGTTATTCCTGGTGTCCTGAGTTATACCTGGTTGAATGCCTGTTGTTATTATTAGACTACAAAGGAGGGGGTTCCTTTTTTCTTTTTTGTTCAAATGTCTGCTTCCATGAAAGCAGGAAGAAGACACACTGCAGATTTGTATCAGCTGCAACAAAGAAATGTTTTTCTTTGAAGGTTATTATGCTGTTTCTTATCTTTGCGGCCTCTTTCACACCAAGACGTTGTGTTTTAGGGGACGTTAAGGTCGCATAATGTGCCCCTAACGCAACGCACGGTGGTGTTGAAGTTGGACGTCAGATTGAGCTGCGTTATGAGGCTCTTGGTGCTATCCTGGGAAGTCCGGATCTTTTCAATGATTCGGATGATTCGAATCGGATTATTGAAAAGATCCGGATCTTTGAACCGAATCTTTGAATCATTTTACTAGGGAAGCAGGAAGCAGAGGTGCAGCAGAGTGAGAGGTGCAGGAGAATGAGGGCACATTGAGGGTGCTAATGGGGAAGGGAGAGGTGCAGCAGGAAGATTGTGCTTGTGCACAGAAACTGCAGTTCCTGTTTCTTCCAGACATCCACTGTGAACCAAATCCTTCATTGTGATGATCCGGATGACTCACAAAAAAGATCCAAAGATCCAAATTGTTCATGATCTGGACAACACTACAGTGCAGTGAATATTAATTAGCCATGTGGCTAGGAACAATAGCGGACTCTCCCCTTACTGAGCATGTGCAAACAGTCTAAAACCTCCTATAACGCACAGCATGCTGCACTTTCTTTGAACGTCCAGCGTTACACTGTAACGCAACGTGGGCACTGTGAACAGCCCATTGATTTTTCATTGCTGTGAGTTGGGCTGCGTTACAGGCTGCTCTAACGTGCGCCTGTAACGTCCCACTGTGAAAGCAGCCTTAGAGCAGAGAGGAAGTTCTGAGTTCAGGTCCCCTTTAAGTTTTCACACCAGCCTGGATTATAAGCAGCGCGTTGACCATTTCAGCTATGAACACTGAGCTTAGGTTGGGCACAAACCACCCTCTCTGGAGTTCTTTCAGGCCGACACTAAGCTACATTTTGGAAAGATATGATTAACTAAAACACCAAAGAGCTCTCCCAGAAAGGTAATGCATCAGAGTGGAGATTCATAACGTTACAAATGCCCGTTCCTCACTGCTCCTCTGTATATTCCAATATTTATTGAGCAACAATGGTATAAAACATGAAATACAACAGAAAATGGATAAGTGAAAATAAAAAAAGCATGTAATGAAAGCCATCAGCAATAGGTTAACATGATTTTGTGTCTCTGTTGTACTGCAGTAGCCAATTTCAAATGACATTTGTGGTAAAAGATCGAATTGCTCTGCACCCTTGAGTCTCTCGTCGTGGAAAAGAAAAGGTCATTAAATCTAAACACAAATGATGTACACACTATGTATGAGTTAGTTGAAGATCATGAAATCAATGGATCTTTAGATTATAGGGTGAATTAATGCACTGGACTCAAGGTGAAAGGGTATTATATCTACTGCAATATCTGAGTGTATTGATCTGGTGGCTCTTGCAATTGCATGAATTAGATCTGATTACATGTTAAGTAAAGAACAGCCATCTAGCATGCTGGGCCATATGCACTGATGCGTTCCAATAGCAGCTGAGACATTGACCATCATTTTTCACTGCCTGGAAGACAAACTGCTTCGCGCTATAAGAGAAAAAAAAACATATCAACATACAATTAACAATCAGTCACTTTCATTATATATGTTACCAAAGGGGTCTAATTTACGTATGTAGTAGTTTATGAAGGTGCTAATTTATGCAAGACAGAGGTTTCTTTGGGGCTGTTTCCCTAAATGAGGACAACCTCCAGTTCAGGATGGGATGAATGCCTGAAAAATGGTCTAAACAAAATTGTTCTCATTGAAAATGACAACCAGTCAGATTCCAGCAGAGATGTACAAACCATGCCCAAACCCCCAACTGCCCCCACCCCTGTTTCCCTTAGTAAAACTTTGAATGGGCCCAATGTTCACACTCCTTTCTCCATCTGCTCTTTGTGAATGCCACAGCTTGGAGGCCACTCTGCTAAGGGTCATATAACAAGTATGGCCATCCTGATTCTCCATGCATTGAGAGTTTAAAGTGTACCTGAGTTGAAAGTGTACCCAAGTGAGTTTAAAGTTTACCCGAGTGAGTTTAAAGTGTACAAAATCCCATACTTACCAAAGGAGAGGGAAGTCTCTGGAACCTAAAGAGTCTTCCAAGAAGTTCCCATGACATCCTATGGTTTCCCGCTGCCACTTGCGGACCCTCCAAAGATTACTGACAATCACTTATCAGTAATCTGATCAGGGCCATACTTCTCTTCAAGTATGAGCGTAGCCGTACTGCACCTGTGTGATTATGGTCATACCTGCGTAGTAAAGCGGAGCCGCTCACGCACAAGTGGCTCCATGCTACTGTACAGGTTTGGCCATGCTCATGCTAGAAGAGCAGCACATCCCCAATCAGCATGAGGGCCTATTAGTGGCAACGAGTGACCAAAGGACACCGTGAGAAGCCTCATTAGGATCCAGAGGCTTCCCTCTCCTTAGTTAAGTAGGTGTATCTGAACCTGAGATTTGGTTTGGGTTCTCTTTAACCACAACAACACCTGATCTGGAGGATGGACCCCTGTATTGGAGGCAAAGTAAGTAGTTCTGGTTCCTCACAGCACTGGGATCCCAGCAATCCCAGCGACGCCTCTAGTTACTCTTCTAGATTCCAGCTATCATTTTTCAGTGTTACTTGTAACAAGCAGTCTTGTTGCTATGGACAGCAAACACCTTGTTCTTTTATAATGACTTTCATACACCAGGTATAGCTTTGTTGTGTTTCTGATAGGAAATTATTGCAATGAACAAGCAATATTACTAAGAAGCGTACATCAGCAACTTTCAGAAATTGAACATTGATGGCAGAGCTGTGATCTTTGACAGCACAGTAATCTATCAATGCTGTGGCCACTGGCCAGCAGTCGCCTGGGTAACTGCAAAACAGGTCCAGTGAACTGTAAAGGATTCATCTGAGAAACCCTTAAAGGGAACCTGTACTGAGTAAAATTATTTAAAATAAACACATGAGGTAACTTCAAAAGAACATTAAATAGTTACCTTGCCATCAGTTCCTCTCAGAAGCTCACCGTTTTCTTCTGACAATAATCCCTTCCAGTTCTGACAACATTTTGTCAGAACTGAAATATATCAGTTGCTGTCAATAAAATATCAGTTGCTGTCAGTTGCAGCTCAGAGGAGAACTGATGTGTCCATGTTTCCCTATGGCTCAAGTGGGCGATGTTACAGTTTAACTGTGTGCTGACCAGGAAGCTGTTATGGGGTAATAGCCATTTTCAAAATGGCGGATGGAGCATTCACTTGATAACAGTGGACAAAAGAGGATGCGGGAGAGGAGAAAGAGATTGAGGAGTAGACTACCCAGGAGTAGTGTTGGGCGAACAGTGTTCGCCACTGTTCGGGTTCTGCAGAACATCACCCTGTTCGGGTGATGTTCGAGTTCGGCCGAACACCTCATGGTGTTCGGCCTTTTAAGTTCGGGTTCGCCCCGAACTTCTGTATGCCCCCGAACAGGGCCGAACAGGGCCCCTGTTCGGGCGAACAGGGCCCTGTTCGGCCGAACAGGCCGCAATACGGCCCCCCTATGGGGTCGCAGGCATAAGGGGGGAGCATGCCCCGATCGCGGGGGGGGTCGGAAATTCCCCCCACCCCCTCCGCTAGCGCTCCCCCCTCTGCCCGCTTCCCCATTCAAAAGTTTCAAGAAGTACCTGTATAGCGGATGGCCTGGCAGTGGGCGGCACTGTGGAGTGAGGAGGAGGAGGAGTCCGGAGAGTGACGAGTTGAGGGAGGCCGGGCAGCGGGCGTGAGGTCAGAGAAAGGGCGGAAGTTCCGCCCTTTCGCTGACCTCACGCCCGCTGCCCGGCCTCCCTCAACTCGTCACTCTCCGGACTCCTCCTCCTCCTCACTCCACAGTGCCGCCCACTGCCAGGCCATCCGCTATACAGGTACTTCTTGAAACTTTTGAATGGGGAAGCGGGCAGAGGGGGGAGCGCTAGCGGAGGGGGTGGGGGGAATTTCCGACCCCCCCCGCGATCGGGGCATGCTCCCCCCTTATGCCTGCGACCCCATAGGGCCCCCAAAATAGGGATGTTCGGGAAGTTCGGGGTTCGGCCCGAACATGCCGAACATCTCGGCCATGTTCGGCGAACTTTCCCGAACCCGAACATCCAGGTGTTCGCCCATCACTACCCAGGAGGTAAGTATGACTTGTGTATGTTTATTTTGACTTTTAATTTTCAGTTCAGGTTTTCTAGAACACCAGTCATGAAAAAAAGGTGAAACCTTAAACTTTATTCCATTATGAGTAATTAAAAAATGTATTTAGTAGTGCAATGTTGGTTACTCCCTAGTTTACAAATTGATGTCTTTTAAAGAGACACTGAAGCGGAAAAAATATGATATAATGAATTAGTTGTGTACTATGAATAATTACTAGAAGATTAGCAGCAAAGAAAATATTCTCATATTTTTATTTTCAGGTATATAGTGTTTTTTCTAACATTGCATCATTCTCTAATATGTGCAGATTACACAACACTCAGCATTCAAAATGATTCTTTCAGAGCAGTCTGTGAACTAATGACCTCTCCTCTGCCAGAGGAAAAGAAAACATTTGAGATAATAAAAGTCAGATAACAGCCCTCTCCACGACTTTGAAAGTCTTATGCTGTAATACACGTTTTGTTTTTGCCTTCGTTTTAGCCTTCGTTTCGATTGTGCCTTTTGTCCTTTTCGATCCCGAAATAATCGATCGTATGGTTAATATCACCACCCACGGTTTCGGTTTTTTTTTCGATTCTGATGGTTTCGTTTTTCCAATGATCGAAGGCTGCAAAGAAACGAAACGTAGTACAGGGACGGACAGCATAAACGAATATATAATCGATCTGAACAGCCATCAAGCCTACCAATGGTTCGATTAGATGGATAAAGAGAGATAATATCAAACATGTTCGATCACTAGTCGTTCGTTTTTGGGGTCTATTAATCGAAACTATAATGAGATTATGACTATTTTCACATACGTTTTCAACACTCGATTCGTTTACCAAACGAATCGAAGGCTAAAACGAAGGCAAAAACGAAACGTGTATTCCCAGCATTAGAGCTTAATGGCTTTTTTGCATAGAGATAACAACTGAAGTTTCTTAACTCTTCCTGTACTAAAAACAATTAGACTGATGTGTATGATCTTAATGTTTTATTTCTTAGCTGTACTACACATACAAATCATAATATCATTATTTTTTTTTCCGCTTCAGTGTCTCTTTAAAGACACTTATAAAGACACTGAGGTTTAGTTTGATGGATTCTGGGCCATACGAAGTCAAGAGGAAACATAAAATTAACTCACACAGCTTTGTGCCATTATCCTTGAGTAAAATTCCTTCACACTTGGTTTGGTCCTAGTTCGTGGTCCTTCTCGTAGTGATGGGCTTCTATTTCAAGTAGGGTGGTGCATTTCAAGTACAGCACTCAGTGGAGCTGTGTTCATGCATGAGTAGTCCATAATGAATAATGATGAATGGTGTTCCTCAGTCAGGACGGCAGTGCCATCTCCTCCCGACTGCTATGCAAGTCAAATAAAACACTGCTGCTCTCCTGCTTCCCCCCTCCTCACTCACTGTCAGACTGCGACCACAGCACAACAACCTGCTTTTCTACAATGATGTCCTCTTCAATGTGCTCGCACTTCTCTCGCTTCTCCTCCTACTCTGACTGCATGCTGTAAGTGTAAACATACTGTACAAACATGCTGCCCCTGTAATCTCTACGCCTGATGCAAGTGTTTCACCTTGCTTCATGAGAGAACCAGCACTGGCTGTTAGTAGCCACAGTTTGCATAGCTGGCAGCCCTGGAGCCCACTATTTAATAGGCAACCTTTTTTGTCATGGGCGGTTAAAGGTTAGGTGCCACAGGGGAAGGGGGGTTATTAATTGTCCACCAGAGGGGTTATTAGTTGTTCAGGGGGCTATTAGTTGTTGGGGGTTATTAGTTTTCCCGGGGGTTATTAGTTGTTCAGGGGGCATATTAGTTGCCCACAAGGGAGGTTATTCGTTGCCCAGGGGGGTTATTAGTTGTCTGGGTGGGTTATTAGTTGCCCACCAGGGGAGGGTTGTGTGAGAGAAGGGAGAGGTTAGGTCATAGTGAAATATTGGCAAATATTACCAATATTTCACTATATAAATTAAGTAGTAGAATATCAGGAAATTGACCGATATTCTACTACTGCTATATTGTGTGCCCGTAACTGATTTTTTTTTCCGATTTACGCCACATCCAAATAAGCACACAGTATTATTAAATGTACAGTCAGGAAGGACTTTATCCTGGGGAAAGATAAGTGTAAAGCTCAACACACACAATACAATCTTGGTTGTACAGATTTACCAAATCTATGTAGTATAAGAGCCAACAGAATGAAAATACCTTGAATGAATGCTTGGATAAGCTCTTATACTACATGAAAGTGGTAAGATTGAACAACCAAGATTGTATGGTGTGTGTTGAGCCTTAGGCATAGGAAAGCAAAATCCTATCCACTCAATGAGCATCCCGAGTAAACAGAAAAAGTTACATCAGCATTAACATTCACTTCCTGTGGTCTTCCCCACTTACATTCCGAAGCAGTTCGAGTTAGAACAGAGACAGCAATGGGCACTGACATGTCTTTAATGGAGCAAGACGTTTACATTCTCATCACAACAAGATGAAAAAGATAGGAACGTCTGCTGGCAGTCTTACAACTATACTGATACCAAGTGGGGCTCCAAGATGGGGAGAAAGCTTTCCATGGTGTAAGGGCACAGCCGTGGCTATGTCCTACTCCTCCGTGTCCATTCAGCAAATCCCAGCATTCACTTCCGTCTCTCTCCTGGCAGGACTTTCCAAGATGGTGCCGCGCATAACATAATGACGTCATGGCCGTGTGCTCTGGATTCCTATGCGTGCCTCTTGGCTTCCTTGACTCCCTTTCTCTCTGCACATCATAATGACATGTGTGCATGCGCATGATGTCATCATTCTATGTAGCATCACATGCTGAGGCCCGGGCAAAGAGTACAGTTATGTGGGCAGAGGATACAAGTACAGTCATGTGGGGCTACCTACCACTGCACTGGTGCTCAGTCGGATGTCTTTCACTCAAGAGACTAAAGTGCATGCTTGTCAGGAAATTCAGACTCTCAGCTGCCAACCAAAAGTGCCATTCAGATGCAGTTTAATATACAACACCACATGTGACATTGTTTGATAAGTGATGATGTTACCCGGTGGCAAAAAAACATGACATGTTGTGTCTGAGCATGGCCACACTCAGAAGTGACTCTGAAGGGGAGGCCGCTTCGTCAACAACCTTGCCAAGTGCTAGCAAGCCCCCAAACAGTGCACAAGACCAGCTGACAGGCAGCGAATTCACCTTCTTCAACTTCCCAAACATGCCTCACTCTCTGTGGCATGAGTGCCCTCAGAGAGGGGAATCCAAAGGGGGCATTGATGGAGGAAAATTTATTAGGTATGTATGAGGTTGGTTTTGTCTAACGTGTGATTTACCTATATGCATCCTGTTTACATGTCAACAGAGGAAAGTAAGAAAAATCTGTGTAGGTATACTTAAGGAGACAGTTGTTAATTAATCCAAAGTAGGATTGCTAACTTACTTCTGGTATCCCCACAGGAATTGCTTGGAGATAACTGGAGTGTCTAAGTTAATCAGACTCTAAATATTGCTTGAAGAAGCTTTTTTTTCTCCTTCAGTTTGGAACAATAAGGATGTTATGCTATTGGCATGGTATTCTGCAGTGATGGCATACTGAATGTGTACGTATATATACACCGCCGGTGAGCTGGACGCTCAAATCTTCGGGGTCGAATCCTTGAATTACCCTTGCGCCGGGTGCGTAGCATGGCACCAGTGCTACGGTGGTGCCCAGTTTCAGCACTCTGCCCTAAGGGTCGTGTGGCAAAACCACCTGCTTCATACTGGATCCCCACCCCCCTTCCTTACAAACTATCATTGCATATTGGTGCTGCTGCCTTTTTAGAAGTTGCTAGTGTCCTAAATATTATGTTTATCCAATGGCTTCATGATTCACTGACCATAAACAAGCATTCAGCCTGTTTTAAAAGGAAATAAATATGGCAGTCTCCATATCCCTCTCAGGTCAGTTGTCCTTCAAAGTGACACTGAAGCAAAAAATAAATAAATAAGTAAATAATGAATTGTATGTGTAGGACAGATAATTAATAGAACATTAGTAGCAAAGAAAAAAGTCTCGTATTTTTATTTTCAGTTATATAGTTTTTTTTATGACATTGCATCATTCTGTCATATTTGCAATTACAAACAACACACTGTATTTTTAAACTATAAAACAGAGCAGAGAACCGAGCTAATGACCCTCTGAAATCCCCTGCAGTTTCTTTGATGTATAAGTGCTTCAGAAAATAGGACTGTCTTCGACTCAAGTTGGGCCGGAGAGCTCAGAAAAGCTCTTTTGCACTGATAACAACTGAAGTTTTTTTTTTCAAACTCTTTCTGTACTGGAAACAATATGACACTCTTTCCTTTGCTACTAATGTGTTATTTATTAGCTGTACTACACATACAATTCATTATAAATGTATTTTCACTTCAGATTCCATTTAAATGGATAGAAACACACACTACAATTTGTCCTATGCACTTGTCCAGATCCCAGACTGACAATACAGTACAGAATACAAATAGAATCTAATATCTATACAGCACTTCAGACTTCTTTCTTCTACTTTTTTTTAATTAAATACAAGTGGACATGAAATGGCAATTTTCTTTTGATGACTGTACAAGTCCTGTTCTTGCAAAAGACAATATGGTATCTACAAGGATGACCATAGCTGATCAGGTTTCTATCATGATGCAGCTCATAGCGGCAAAAACCAGCTCCCCAGAGGGTAAACCACAGTTCATAGAATAAATAGGCTGCTCCGGAACCTGAGGTCAAGTATCAGAAAACAGGAAAAATGTTAGCAATGAGACATGTTCCAACTACAAGTATCTTTTGTCTGGAACATTATTCCTCAGCATTATTAAAACTTGTCTTTTTGTGAATGGCTTTGTTTGTCGAGTCCCTACTATTGGAAGTAACATCATTTCAAGCACCCCTTGACACATACATATTTTACCAAGTACTCCATAGTTGGGTATAAATGCTTTCCACATATTTGTCATTCTTTTAACTTACAAAAAAGCCTTCACATGTGTTTATGTATGCCCTATATACGTTTATATTTTAATATACCCTCATGACATACATATTAAAAAAGCTGAGTCCCTAAGGTAACTATGTATTTGTCACTTTTTTTTTTTTTACAAATGTTTCATTTTAATAACTGTTGGGAGCAGGTAAGAAGGGCTTATTAATAAATGGGATAATTATTTTTTATTTATTTATTTGAATGTACTCAGTGTGCGTTTTTACTTTTTGGCCCCTGAACGGTACACAGGAAGTCATGTGTATGTGTGTGTTTTAACTTTCCTACAACTCAGGCATCTACAGGCATCTCATTGATGCCAGTGATCATTTACTATGGGCACTTTAATTGGCTTTGGGAACACATGTGGGTTTAGATACGTGATTTAAGGCTGCTAAATTTTTTAAATTTATAGGCATTTTACAGGGGAAAAATAGGCGTAAATGCAATTGTTTTTTTTTCCCGTGACAAATGCCAAGTGACAAGTGGTGTTTTAGAACACTTCAAAATACATTAATTGGCTTGTCCTGGGTAAAATGATACCATATATGCCACATTTAATCCTTAGTTAGGCAGTGCAGTGTACCATTATCACCAGCCTGTGCGTCTGTAGAGATTGCATGCGATTGTTAGGGTGCACAGTTTGGGGACTCCAGTACTGTATAGATGCATTGCTAGGCAACAGCAACAATGCATCTATTCAGTATTGGGTCCCCCAAACTATCACCGTAGTGATTGCATTCAATTGCTATGGGCAGCAGCCATTACAGGTGTCCACAAATCTTAAGGCCAAGTATAGGTGACAGAAGGGTTATCTAGGAAGGGGTTAACACATCACTACAGGAGGAAAAAACACTTTATTTTTAATGTGACACTGTCAATTTAACTAAAAAAAAACCCTAAAAAACTTTTTTAACCTTTTCTTTTTAAATAATCATGAATGATTGCTGATGATTGCTGCTAGGCGCACGTGCAAAAGCAGCGGGACAGGGCATGTGCATGCGTGGTGGCTTTTAGTGCTGGATGTGAGTCTCATGTCCAGGAATCTTTAGTGTAGTCAATTAGGATGTGAGACTCATGTCAGCATAAGTGGCTCTAGTTAGTGTACTTAGACATACACACATTAAAAATCAAGAAATTTTGAATAAGGGTGATACCATTTATTGGCTAACTTAAAAGAAGTAAGCAAGCTTTCGGCTGTGCAGCCGTCGTCAGACTTCAATCCTGTTTGCTTACAAGCTGATGGAACAGACAGCTATATACATACAACATAAACAGGGGATACATAGATTTTTTTTTCAAGCATAAATACATGTCCTGATGCTCAAGAAGAAATCAGGTCCGGCACCAGTCTCAATGCTTCAAAAGTAATTTAATCCAACAGGTACAGTAAGGTCATTAGGGGTACAGAAAGAGCGGCCTGACAGCCGTTTTGCAGGTCTCCCTGCTTCGTCAGAGGCCAATATTAGTATTGGCCTCTGACGAAGCAGGGAGACCTGCGAAACGGCTGTCAGGCCGCTCTTTCTGTACCCCTAATGACCTTACTGTACCTGTTGGATTAAATTACTTTTAAAGCATTGAGACTGGTGCCGGACCTGATTTCTTCTTGGGCATCAAAACGTGAGTTTCTATAGGTGGAGAGCACAGTCTGCTCAAATTCCAACTGCCTTAGCCAGTGTGCAACGAGTGCCAGTCACCGACTTGTTCTCCCTTATCTCATAAATACATGTCCTTAAAGCAGATCTGAGATGAAAAACTAACTATAACAAGTAACTTGTCTATATATCTTATGTACATTTTAGATGGTTTAAACAGAAAATTGTCTACATACTGCTTTAATAGAATATGATTATTTCTTCCTGTGATACAATGAGAGCCGCCATGTTGTTTGTAAACATTACACAGAGGCAGGCTTATCTGCACCATCAGCACTCAGACTGAAAAAAACCTAATCCCTCCTCCCCTCTGCCTCTGAAAACTCTGTCTAGTCATACCTCCCCCTCCTCCTGCCCAGACTGAGCTCCCATGAGCCCTTGTTACTGCCTTGGCTCTCTGAAAACTGTGGGTGGGGCTTATTTAGTTTATAGGGAATTAGAGTATTAAAACAAAAACAAAAAAGTATTTGGCTTGAGGAATGCCCAATAAACTATAGGAAAGGAACACAATTATGCAATGAGTAAAAGTTCACCTCGGATCCACTTTAAGATGCTTTAAGTGAAACAGAACATCTAAATGGGGTGAGAGGTTGTTAGCTGATTATTGACTAATAGATAAGACTCCTTGTTTACTTAATACCCACACAATTGTTACATATTTAAAATGTCTTTTAAAAGGCCTTGATTCTCAGTAGAATATACATACAGTATATTATTGATTTAAGCACCATTGTAAAACCCTGGTACATCACCCCCATTATCTGCAATAAAAGCTGTTACTGTGCCTAGCAATAGTAACCTAGCTACTGGGTGTGTTCATTGTTTAAAACATGTTTCTAATATACTCCTTCTCTCCTCACCACTTAGAATTTTAGTGTCCTCCCTATGCAGATTGCTATCAACACTTCTGTATGCATTACATTTTTCTTATTTAATATACAGTATATATGTATTTTTATGTAACCAGTGATTGGACCTTGACAGCCACGTCAAAAAGAGCTAAAATGAATAATGCAAGCATTTATGATTATCAATCAGACCGATTGTCAGACCGTTAGATAGGGAGATGGTAACTTTACAAAGTAACAGTAAGGCTGAAAGTTTATTGATTGGATAAGTAAGGTCTTATTGAATGTAAGTTAGTCTGTGCCAAGAGAAAACATGTTCTCAAACTGCCTGAAATGACTGAGCTATGAATAGTTGGCTGTCAGGAGATATGCCTTCTAGAAAAACTAATGATTCTTGACCGAAGTTGGTCAGAGATCGATAATGTAATTGAATATCAGTTGCTTGCTCTCACTGTAAGACAGCAGTATTTGTTACGGCACCTAGTCAGACTCAGCATGGAAGAAGTTTCAGACAAGCATTACAGGAGGGGTTACTGCAAGGTTCTTTCTTTAAAGAGAGACTCCAAGCAAAAAATAAAAGTGTCTGTACAAACCAATATCAGAACTACTGGACACTTAGAAATACTTATATTCTCTGTGTAGCCAGGCCTTGATTTTTCTTACTAGTTTAGGGCAGCACAGTCGCGTAGTAGTTAGCACTCTTGTCTTGCAGTGCTGTGTCCCTTCTACTCCCAGCCAGGGCACTATCTGCACAGAGTTTGTACTGTATGTTCTGTTTCCCCCATGTCTGCATGAGTTTCTTCCCACATTCCAAAAACATACAGATAAGTGTATTGGCTTCCCCCTAAACTGGCCCTGGACTATGATACATACATAGACATATGACTATGGTAGGGATAGATTGTGAGCCCCTCTAAGAGACAGTGAAAGGGGCACTATGGCGAAAAATTGTAAAATGTAAAATGTGTGCAAACATAGACAACTAAGAAGTAAGTTTTTTCCAGAGTAAAATGAGCCATTAATTACTTTTCTCCTATGTTGCTGTCACTTACAGTAGGTAGTAGAAATCTGACAAAAGTGACAGGTTTTGGACTAGTCCATCACTTCACGAGGGATTCTCAGGGATTTATTTATTTTCAAAAGCACTTACTAAATGGCAGTTGCTCTGTCCAACTGCCAAAAAAACTGTGTAGCGAGCAGGGAAGCTGGCCAGCATCATTGTTTAAATCCTTTTTAGGGAATATTTTTATAAAGAATAAAAGCATTGCTGAGAATCCCCTATGAAGAGATGGACTAGTCCAAAACCTGCATGCCTAGAAACACTGACTTAGAGCCCGTTTTTAAATGGGCTTAGGTCTACTAGTCCTGAATAATTCACTCCATTCTACTATATGTCACTACAGTGCCTCTTTAACAGAATCGGATGCCTATCAACATATGGCCTCACAACAAGGCCTGAATGCAGATGCGTCCTCTGTTACTATGATTTCATCCAAGAAGATCATTAAAAGCATTATTTTCCATTAAATCATTTTCCAGCAAGATTTTTGGCCTGCAATACGCTGTTTCGAAAGAAAAGATGGCTACAAATCTGTTGAGACAGCTACATTTTTTTCCTACCCCTTCTTCCTTCTTTCAGATAGCAATCGTTATTTGAAAAGCCTAATGTATCTAAGTCAGGAGAATTGAATTTATTGTGGGAGAAAATGAAATGCATTTTAATTCAACGTGTTATGGATATGTTCCCTTGTTGATGCAATTAAATGATTACGGATACATAATTTCTAGGACGAGGTGTATTCGTTAGCCTTGCATTCAGAGACGTAACATCATTAATTATAACCTGAGATCAACATAACAGCTAGTATTGATTTTTTTTCCCTCCATTGCTTGACTAGCATTAACTTACTCACTTGTTTCACTTTCAAAATAAACTTATTTCTGGAGGCTGCTGTAGTCCTGGATACATTCTTCAGGAAATAAATATCGCTCTTCATGGCAGAACAATTCCCACTTATAACCTAGAAAAAAAGAACAAAAAAAATCACTTCATTGACAAAGCTTAATAAGTAGCGTACACTCTGGTGGCAGAAAATATTACCCACAATAACAAAACAAGGCAGACATGGTGGAAATTTGTGCGCCTGATAGCGGTGGGCGAGTGGACACCGCCATAGGCACCTACTGAAATACCAGCATTGAAGGGAAATCTGTGCACCTGCTCCAGTGCCCAATAAAACATAACTTTCCTCTTAGTGTCGGTATTTCAAGCAGCGCCCAAAAAATTGTGTTTTTTTTCCCCAGCCCCAGGTAAGTTCAACTCTTTTTCCCCGTAACCCTCTTACAGTACTCCTTTAACATTAGGCGTGGGGGTGCTTGAGAGGATAGGCGTGGGGGAGGGTTAAGCTTAGGCATTGGTAGTGGAAGGGTTCAGTGTGAGAATAGGGTTATGTTTAACTATAGTGAAATATCAGTATGTATTACTTATTTGATTCCCTTTGATTCCAAACTGCTGGAACGCCACATTTATTCAAAACTGTCCAGCTTTCTCTCTGCCAACTCCCAGTTGGATCATTTTCAGTCTGGTTTTCGCCCTCAGCACTCCACAGAAACAGTTCTTATTAAGGTTGCTAATGACTTTTTAGTTGCTAAATCCAAAGGCAAATTTATTTTTCTGTACTAATACGCCTAGATCTGCTCTCTGCGTTTGACACTGTTGATCATCCTTTGCTTCTCCCGCCCCCCTCCACACTGGGAATCAAGGGCCTAGCACATTACTGCCTCCACTCTTACCTGTCTGGATGTTCCTTCTCTGTCTCCTACTCCAATACCACCTCCTAATACCACACTACTATTTAAAGACCCCGGCTGTCTATCCACTGTATCTACAGTGGGTTGCAAAAGTATTCGGCCCCCTTGAAGTTTTCCACATTTTGTTACTGCCACAAACATGAATCAATTTTATTGGAATTCCACATGAAAGACCAATACAAAGTGGTGTACACGTGAGAAGTAGAACGAAAATTATACATGATTCCAAACATTTTTTACAAATAAATAACTGCAAAGTATTCGGCCCCCTTTGATCTGAGTGCAGTCAGTTGCCTATAGACATTGCCTGATGAGTGCTAATGACTAAATAAAGTGCACCTGTGTGTAATCTAATGTCAGCACAAATACAGCTGCTCTGTGACGGCCTCAGAGGTTGTCTAAGAGAATATTGGAAGCAACAAAACCGTGAAGTCCAGAGAACACACAAGACAGGTCAGGGATCAAGTTTTTGAGAAATTTAAAGCAGGCTTAGGCTACAAAAAGATTTCCAAAGCCTTGAACAACCCCCAGGAGCACTGTTCAAGTGATCATTCAGAAATGGAAGGAGTATGGCACAACTGTAAACCTACTAAGACAAGGCCATCCACCTAAACTCACAGGCCGAACAAGGAGAGGGCTGATCAAAAATGCAGTCAAGAGGCCCATGGTGACTCTGGACGAGCTGCAGAGATCTACAGCTCAGGTGGGAGACTCTGTCTATAGGACAACTATTAGTCATGCACTGTACAAAGTTGGCTTTATGGAAGAGTGGCAAGAAGAAAGCCATTGTTAACAGAAAGCATAAGAAGTCCCGTTTGCAGTTGGCAACAAGCCATGTGGGGGACACAGCAACCATGTGGAAGAAGGTGCTCTGGTCAGATAAGACCAAAATGGAACTTTTTGGCCAAAATGCAAAATGCTATGTGTGGCGGAAAACTAACACTGCACATCACCCTGAACACACCATCCCCACTGTCAAATATGGTGGTGGCAGCTTCATGCTCGGGGGGTGCATCTCTTCAGCAGGGACAGGGAAGCTGGTCAGAGTTGATGGGAAGATGGATGGAGCCAAATACAGGGCAAACTTGGAAGAAAACCTCTTGGAGTCTGCAAAAGACTTGAGACTAAGGCGGAGGATCACCTTGCCGCAGGACAATGACCCTAAACATAAAGCCAGGGCAACAATAGAATGGTTTAAAACAAAACATATCTATGTGTTAGAATGGCCCAGTCAAAGTCCAGATCTAAATCCAATCGAGACTCTGTGGCAAGATCTTAAAACTGCTGTTCACAAACGCTGTCCATCTAATCTGACTGAGCTGGAGCTGTTTTGCAAAGAAGAATGGGCAAGGATTTCAGTCTCTAGATGTGCAAAGCTGGTAGAGACATACCCTAAAAGACTGGCAGCTGTAATTGCAGCAAAAGGTGGTTCTACAAAGTATTGACTCAGGGGGCTGAATAATTACGCACACCCCACTTTGCAGTTATTTATTTGTAAAAAATGTTTGGAATGATGTATGATTTTCGATCCACTTCTTACATGTACACCACTTAGTATTGGTCTTTCACGTGGAATTCCAATAAAATTGATGCATGTTTGTGGCAGTAATGTGACAAAATGTGGAAAACTTCAAGGGGGCCGAATACTTTTGTAAGCCACTGTACATTCATGTCATCCTGTTTCCTTAAACCAAACATGAGCAAAACGGAGATTATGATATTTCCATCTGCGCTCTTTGCTCTACCTCCATTGTCACAATCAATGTGGAAAACACGCCCATAACCTCAACTTCTAAAGGTCGCTGTCTGAGGATAATTCTTGGCTCTAAACTCTCATCTATACCATATATTAACGCATGAACTACCTCCTGTTGCTTCAGTTTCAAAAACTAGTCCAGAATTCATCCCTTCCTTTCATAGGAGGCAACCAAAATGCTTGTACACACTTATCATATCCTGTCTTGACTACTGTAACACCCTACTCTGAGGTTTACCAAAAAGCAGACTGGCACCTCTCCAATCCCTACTAAACTCTGTTGCCCATCTCATCTATCTCTCCTCCAACTCCTCTGAGGCAGCCCCTCTCTGCCAATCTCTCCATTGGTTATCAATTACCCAAAAGATGCAGTTTAAACTTCTTACACTATCATGCAAACCTCTATACAAGCTGTCATCTCCATACAGTCTCTCATTAATCTCCAGATTCCTAGCCCGCCTGGAACCTCTGTTCCTCCCAGGAGACCCTTGTATCCTGTAGTTTGGTCACCTCCTCTCACTCTCGTATCCATAACTTTTCACGGGCAGTTCCTCTCCTTTGGAACTCTCTCCCACAGCCTGTCCGTCACTCCGAGACTGGAAACCTTCAAATGTGCTCTGAAAAACATGCCTATTCAGACAAGCCAATATTTTGCTATAGGTAGCATTGGAAGTTCACTGCCCCATCCCCTGTGTTTCCACAAAAAAACAATGATGAAGACACAAAGCTACCACAGCTAGCAAAGTTAATTTTTTTTGCAATGCACATAGTTGTCCTGAGGGGACTTTTTTTTCTTCATAAAAGTGTGGTAAAATATGATTCACTAAAAACAGTCCATTCCTGTCTAAATAACCACATTTTCTGCATTATTTTACGTTTGTCACAGTTATTTTCTTCTTCTAAACATGAAAAATATCTGAAAAGATCTGTCTGCAATTCATCTGCATAGCATGGCGGAAAAACATAACATAATCCTTTGTAAATAATTGATTATATTCTCATCTGTTTTACTCATTCCTACTTAATTTGTATTAGGGAAGATCAAAAGAGGTATGTCCAGTACTTTACCTAAGGAACTTTGAAGTCCTTCCAACTTATTAGAGATTTTATCCTATGTATAAACAAGCAGAACCAGAATAGACATACAAATTGCAAAGTGGCTACAAGCAAATCACAAAGAAAAACAAAACTATACAAAGAAATGCTTATCATGTACCTTGTATTGCAACAGGCTTTGAGACGTTTGATACACTACTTGCATGTACAACTACACAATATTGTTAGTACTTTTATTTTTATTTTATTTTTTTCAACTTATTGGTTAAAGTGTTAAAGCAAACCTGACCTAAAAAATACACTGATGAGATACAATTGTATCTATAGTCCAAATCCTAGATAGGACTTTCCTAGAATAGTACTTTATTATTTTGTGTTTAAAGCTAAAAATGTAAGTTTAATGTTTTTATTGTCTCGGCTGAATGACAAAGTATTTTAATATTTTACAGCTCCTGTCTAAAACTATTGATCTTTTTTTTTAATCTCCCCTGCTTTCTGAAGTATTTCTCTGTCATGCCTCAGTTTTATGACTGTAGTAAGCCATCATTGAGAGTTACGACTCAAGATCTATTGAATGGAAAAAGTGTAATTTACATACCGCAATGTAAAACAGATTGGGAAAGCAGTGCCACATGTTACTTGTGCGGTGCGTCGCATGCAGTAAACCAGAATAGGTCAAGTTTAAAGTGTAGTATTGTGGTGCACTGGGGTAAAGTGCGTGCGTGCGTGTGTGTGTGTGTGTGTGTGTGTGTGTGTGTGTGTGTGTGTGTGTGTGTGTGTGTGTGTGTGTGTGTGTGTGTGAAGGGAGGGGGCACTACAACTTAATGACCATATCTCTGTCTTTTGGACATCCTAGTTAGCTTTTCTTGAATGCACTTGTGTGGGGAATATGCTCATACTGTAAGTAAAGTACTGAATTATGTGCAGTGAAGGTACAAGGATGCAAGCAGATCAAGGATTAAAGCCTCTTACACACCTTAGATGGTTCCAGGTTGTGGGTCTCTGCCAATGATGAGTCCAGCCTCCCCCGCAACCCTACCCCCCCCTCAACCCCCGATGCGTTAGAAATAAATTTGGACTGCTCTATCATCTCGTCTAAACCCTAAGCCTCTCAATTTTAATCCCGCTCTACCCTTCCTGATCCGTGTTGCTCCATCATACTCCACATGTCCTCCCTCCTCTGCCGTCAATAGTAACAGAACATGTCACTAGCCTGGTGGCTAGAGATATGTCCATACAGAGCTGGTACCTGGACTGCCACCTGAGGGATCAAGGAGCAAACCCTGAAGGTGATGGTAATTGAAGGTATGCATCTAACTTTATTGCAGCAGGTAAAGCAAAGCAAGAATTAAAAGGTTCCAGGATGACAAAAAAGATAAAAGACTTGTACATACTGCAGAACTCTTGGCAAAGTGCACACACACGATTTTGCTTATTTTCACCTCTCCCCAGCATCATTGTTCCTGGCCCATGCTGTGCTCAACAGGCGCAAATGTGCTATTCATAATTATCTGTGAAAGCACTTTGACTGGGTGTGAATTTGTGCCAAAGCAATTATTAAGACTTTACATTCATTATAAGCAAAGGCTGTGCAAAATGACTGAGGGTGAAGGTAACTAAGGAAGCTGAAGTGTCCTCTTTCCATGCAAACTAAGTGTTCATTTTAATCTGTTTTTAACGTTTTAGCTGGTTATGTGGTCTTATGGGCCTTCCAAGCCAATGCACACTATAGAGAAGTTAATATGGGGTGGTCATAGATAGTGATGGTCAAGTCTAGGAGAAGCCATGGAGAAGCATTTGATTTGTTTGATCACAACTGCTTTCACACATGATTATCACTAGCAAATCAGAGACTTACATCTCTATCACCTGACCAAGCTGCTCACATGCTTCTTCATGAGTTGTCCTAGACACGATCATCACTAGTCATAGAGATACTGGTATACCCTTGTTTATTATAAACTACACTCCCATCATCAGGGGCATAACTACTGTATATTAGGATGCTTCCCCCCCTCCTTCCCCGAGAGATGTGTCTGCCCCCAACCTCCATCACAGGGTATAGGGAGGAGGAGGTGGGATGGGAGCTAGAGGGAGCCTGGTCCGCGTGCATCTGAAAAGGGTGCCTGGAAAAAAGAGCGCCTGATATAGATGAAAAAAGCCAGATTCAGCTACAAAGGGTGCCTGGTGTAGCCCATATGCCAAAATCGGCTACAAAGAGCACCTGGTACAGGCAAAATGTCAAATTCGGCTACAAAGGGAACCCGGTGTAGCCCATATTCCAAATTCGGCTACAAAGGGTGCCTGGTGTAGCCCATATGCCAAATTTGGCTACAAAGGGTGCCCAGTGAAGCCCATATGCCAAATTTGGCTACAAAGGGCGCCTGGTGTAGCCTATATGCCAAATTCGGCTACAAAGGGTGCCTAGTGTAGCTCATATGCCAAAGTCGGCCTCAAAGGGTGCCTGATGTAGCCGAAAAGCTAGCTTTAGTTTATAAAAATGATGCTGCTATATGCAAAATGTGTTGAGCTATAAATGGTGCCTAACCCTAAGACCCCCCCTGGTGGAGCCTAACCTCCCTGGTGGTGCCTAACCCTAACCCCTCCCTGGTGGTACCTAACCCTAAGCCTTCCTGGTGGTGTCTAACCCTAAACCCCCCCCCCCCCCGGTGGTACCTAAATCTAAGACCCCCCCAGTGATTACTATGACCTAACTTCTCCCTACTCTCAGGCAGAACCCTCCCCTGGTGGTGCCTAACCCTAAACCCCTGGTGGTGCCTAAGACTAAGACCTCCCAGTGGTGCCTAACCCTATGACCACCCTGCTGGTGTGCCTAACCTTAAACCCCCAATCGGTGGTGCCTATACCCTCCCTGGTGGTGCCTAACCCTAAGACCCCCCTGGCGGTGCCTGACCCTAAGACATCCCCGGTGATAAATTTTACCTAACTTCTCACTACTCTCACATAGAACCATTCCCTGGTGGTGCCTAACCCCCCTTGGTGGTGCCTAACCCTAAGACACCCCTTGGTGGTGCCTAACCCTAACCACCCCTTGGGGGTGCCTAACCCTTAGACCCCACCTATGTCTTATCCTAAGCCCCCCCCCCCCGCTTGTGATGCCTAATCCTAACCCCCCCTGCACCCCCAATTCAAAAAATCTCAGCTATAAAAGGATGCCCTTTTGTAGCAGAATCAAAAATCTTGTAACCGATAACCTTGTAGCCAAATCAAAAATATGGGCTACAAAGGGACGCCCTTTTGTAGCAGAATCAAAAACCTTGTAGCCGAATCAAAAACCTTGTAGCCGAATCAAAAATATGGGCTACAAGGAGGCGCCGTTTTGTAGCTGAATCAAAAACCTTGTACCAGACTGAAAAATATGGGCTGCAAAGAGGTGCCCTTTTGTAGCTGAATCAAAAACCTTGTACCAGAATGAAAAATATGGGCTACAAAGGTGCGTCCTTTTGTAGCCGAAAAAAACTCAGGAACCCTTTTCACCACCTTGTAGCCTATATTTACTTATTGTATGTATAAAGCGCCAACATATTGCGCAGCGCTGATATTTGCAGAAATAACATTGACGTCTACGGAGGCGCCCTTTTAATACAGATGGCTCAGGTGCCCATTTCAATTGATTCCCCTAGTCCTGTACATAATACAGAGAAGTAGCGGAGCAGTATACATTACCAGCACCCAGGGGAATACAGGTCCCTCTTCCCTTCAATTTGAAAGTGCCGTGCAGCCAGCCAATCACGATGCAGCTTCAGCTCTTCCTCTTCAACTTGTAAACTGAAGAGAAAATGACCTGTACCGCCTCCTGCAACAGGTAATGTATAGTGCCCCATTCTGCTGCTGATTTGTACACAACCACCCTCCAGCCCTTCCACCCATGTCCCAAGCCTCCCTGCAATGGTGGGGTTATTGGGGGCTATTGTTGTGTCAGCCACAACATACCAGATGACGTTGCTGAAAAAACTCACTACCTGCATTAGCAGTGTCGGACTGGGAGCTAGAAAAGCTGAGGAAATCCACTTGCTGGCCAAGCAGCAGTAATCAGGTGTTCCTGCTCACAGTGAAGACTTGCTGCAGGTTTCTATTGGACGTGGTAATACAGGGTTTCTGCTGCTTGGCCTTCAGGTGGATTCCCTCAGTTCTTCCACCACCCAGTCCGACACTGTGCATCAGTATGTTCCCAGACTCCCATTCACTTCCTAATTCTTTTATTCTCCAAACCACAGCCATATACTTACGCAGCATAATCTAGCGCTTGGTTTGAAGCACTTATTTCAGTTACTCTCTATGTTGACTGATGAAGTTAGTCATACCTGCAAAATGCGTTGCAATGTGGAGTGGTTAAATAAAGCCACTTTTTGTCTGAAGTTTGAGTCTTTTTGGGAAGGTAAGTCCACCACCACTACATCCCTTTTTAAACAGTTTTTAGTGCATATTACTCTAAGATTGGCGCCTCTGTACAAGTGTACTAGCTGTACTTATATTTATTGTAAGCTCTTCACCAGCTATATGACAGCACATCGCAGTGATGTCTCCTTGGTATTTATTACCAGTGTGAACATTTCTTAACCTTCAGAAAAGTGCCCAGGGCCTAAAAGCTTGCAATTATTTGTAATTTTCCACGGCAGCTATTGAAGGTGTCATTACAGAATCACTCTTATGTCATGTTTAATTATGTTTTTGCTCTCATAGTTCTTCCGCAGACTAACAGACTATCATCCCATTGTAGACCTAATATGTAAAATTATCTTTTTTCTTTCTTCTCCAT
The DNA here is from genome assembly GCF_040937935.1 of Hyperolius riggenbachi. Lineage (NCBI taxonomy): Eukaryota > Metazoa > Chordata > Amphibia > Anura > Hyperoliidae > Hyperolius > Hyperolius riggenbachi. Next base: position 78,503,350 of record NC_090650.1, read on the forward strand.
ATTTCTCAGTGACATTGAAATTATTGATTGACATCAAGCAGGAAAAAGGACAAAGAACATCATTTTCTGCTCCTTATAATTTATGTAACGGTAGTCAGCTGGCAGCATTAATGCAGCCGCTACATCACGGTAATATATCCATTATGGCTTTTTTTAAGAAAATGTACAGTTCAAATTTTAGCAGAATTAAGTATTGAGGTTCGGTGGGGATAATAGATTTGATCAATATTGATACAATTAGGTTGATTTGCTAAGGAGAACATTTAGAGCACTGTGAGAGCCTGCCTGATGCAGCAAACTTGGACTGCACTCTTTTTTAAAGAGTTTAAAGTCACATGACTTTATAACTCTTATAGGGGGAGTTGAAACAGTAGATCTTCAAAATCATTCTGATCCAGTATCCAGGAATGTATTACAGGCAGAGGATCAACAATACAGGAAGGTGTGATAGTTTCTTAGCCTTTCCTTATACTTATTCTATTTCACTCAACCACATTGCAACCACATTGCTGCATTCCAGTGCTTTGAAACAGTGGTGTAACTACAGGAGGTGTAACCATGGGGAGGGGCCCAGCAGGGAGCAGTGGTGCAGTTACTTCCTCCCCTGTCTGGACCTGTCTGCCTGCCACCGCTGCAGCCGTCCACTTTCCTCTGAAGCAGGTAGTTTGGGCACTGTAGGGGTCAGGGAGGCTTGGGCGCCATGGACGTAGCAATCACCCAGTGACCCCTGCTACCGCAGGGGGGCCAGAGGCTTTGAGGGCCCCACCACCTCCCTCTCCCCAACCTCAAGTGCTGTCAATTTGCAAAGAAACCTCCCTACTTGCTCACGAAAACCGTGTGCAGGAACATGTGTAATTTTTTTCCTGCTTCCAGACACTGCTGCACTGCAGAACACTCTGTGCTGCCATTCGCCGGCTTCCAATCACGTGACCCACATGGGGTTCAGGGACCAATGGGGGCCCATGCAATAATTTTTGCAGGGGGGGCGCTATTAAGGCTAGTTACGCCCCTGTTGGGCGCCACCATAGGTATTAATGTTAATAGTCATGATTAGCAGCTATAACTGGAAATTTGGGCATTGGAGGCACCCATAGAATATTGCCACTTTGCACCCACAATTTGTAGCTACAGTTTGTATAGCAGGCAGCCGCAGCGACCACTATTTTATTGGGTGCCTTTAACACACATATACCTATGGCAGCACCCAAATCTTCCCCACTGCCTCTAGCGCCTGCGGCAAAGGTTCAATCCACACTCTGCTAATGTAACTGACATCGCCAGCGCAATATGGCATAATAGGCCGACGTCACATGGACGGCTGGCAGTGGGCAGGCACAGGAAACACAGGCTGGGTGATGAAACACAGGCTGGAGGAGAGAGCGTGGCAGCAGGACAGGTAAGTGACTCTACTATGCTACGCTGTCCTATCTCTGCATCAGGGGAGGGGGTGAGCACAAATCGGCTTCTATGTGAGGGGAAGGATGGTAATCACATGGCTACAACCTAATGCTACTGCATACATGGCTGCTACCTGTAAATACTATTGGGGGGGGCACACAAGGCTACCTAATGCAATCTTGGGTAAGGGGACAGGCATGGCAAACTGATACTCATATAAAATGGGGTAAGATTATATTTCACAATGGACAAACAGTGACTAATTATTGCATATATAAATTGTGTAAAAAATTTGCAATATTATTCATTGCATTGTTTTCACTACAATTTCTGTTTAATTATTGAGCTCCTGTATTTTTTCATATGAAAATTGTATTTGATTGGGGAAGTTATGTCGTGGGCAGGCTGGGAAAAGAGTGTGTATGTATGTATGTGCGTGTGTGTGAATGCGTGCGTGCGTGTGTATGAGTGTGCATGTGTGTGTGTGGGTGAGTGCGTATGCATGTGTGTGTGCGTGACTGCGCTTGTGTGCGTGACTGCGTGTGTACTTGTGTGTGTGTGTGTGCGGGGGGGGGGGGGGGGGGGGCAGATCCAAATTTTGTATCGGGGCCCAGAGCTCTATAGCTATGTCACTGGCTGTGCCAGTATGCCACTGGCTGCGCTACAGATAGGGGCAGATAGAGATAGCTGTTCTGTGTTATCCAGTTCTATCCACTGCTTCAATAGGTGTTCTGCTCTTTGTAGTTCACCTGTTAGGGACCGCAATAGTCCTTTTGAGGACTGATTCTGCTGTTATTTTTTGTTGTTTTTTGTGGTGTGGCGTATAGCTAGCTTTTCGTATACCACACAAGTAGTATAGTATAGTGTGTGGCTGCATCAAAAATTGTGTCACCTGACATTGTCAAACAAAGTCCTTAAAGAGACACTGAAAAGTAAAAAATTATGATATAATGAATTGGTCATGTAGTAGGGATAATTACTGGAACATTAGTAGCAAAGAAAATATTCTCATATTTTTTATTTTCAGTTATATAGCTGTTTTTTATAACATTGCATCATTCTCTAATATTTTCATTTTACACACAACTCAGCATTCTAAATGATTTTACAGAGCAGGCTAGTGAAAGTTTGAACCCTTCTCTGCAGAGAAAAAGAAGATACAGTGACAGACACTTAAGATAATAAGCTTCAGAAGACAGAGCTCTCTGCGACTTTAAAAGTCATGGAGCTCAATGGTTCTTTTGCAGAGATAACAACTGGAGTTTCTTAACTCTTTCTGTACTGTAAACAATATTAGACTTATGCCTCTGTTCCTAATGTTTTATTTCTTAGCTGTACTACATATACATATCATTATATCATCATTTTTCTTTTTCGCTTTAGTGTCTCTTTAACATCATTGTCTTTGTAGTGCAATGTTAGGCTCACACATGTGCAAACAGCAGATTAAGTGACCACAGTGACCATAGTACTAAACATTCTGTGTCACCTTTGCAGACATTGGCCTCATTTCACTAAGATCATGCTGGAGATAATAAGGCAAGAGAAACTTACCTCCACACAGTGAGAAAGTTATCTTATCTCTCCATTCCTTAAATTACCTCCTCTGTGTAATGATCCGCTCAGCTATCTGCACGGACAGACAGCTGTTTGACCATTCCTTAAGTCTAAGGGCTGCAGGTCTCTGGAAAAGAGACCTGTCTTTGCTTTGCAAGTTTCAGACCTGCTCTGCTGCTGAGGAATTTGCATACATTCGTTATGCAAATTGCCTACCTGCCTCCTTTGAAGGCTGGCAGTATAAATACCATGTTCTTCCAGAATCCTTTGCTGGTCATCTTCATGGTTTGCTACTGATGAACTCTCCAAGAGTGGCAGCCTTGCCTGTTTTGTCAAAGATTATCTTAGAGTAATTCTTGGGACTGTACTAGGCATTCCCTCTAGTGCAGTCAGATTGTATTATCTGTTTTGCCGGTACAGTCTTTGTGTTGCGATTGTCCTGTCGCCAGCGGCGGTCGACAAGAAATCGTTCTATCTGTCTGGGGGTGCTAACCAGAGCAGCGGTTGCTACTGGTAGCCCCTTCTGTTCATCTGTCTGGATTGCATTAGCCCTAATGGTAGTGGCAGTGCTTCCTTCTGTGTCTCGATTGCCTTGTCGCCAGCGGTGGTCGACAGGGAATCGTTCTGTCTGTCTGGGAGTGTAGGCCAGAGCTGCGGTTGCTGCTGGCTGCTCCATCTGTCTGGATCGCACTTGCCCTAGTGGTAGTGGCAGTGCCTCCTTCTGTATCTCAGCCTTTGGGGTGTTAACCAGAGCAGCGGTTGCTACTGGTAGCCCTTCTGTTTATCTGTCTGGATCGCACTTGCCCTAGTGGTAGTGGCAGTGCCTCCTTCTGTATATCTGCCTTAGGGGTGCTAGCCAGAGCAGCGGTTGCTACTGGCAGCCCCACCTGTCTGTCTGTCTTGTCCTGTGTTTACGCCTGCTGTTGCCTGGTTTGAGGCAACCAATTAGCAAGCGTCTACGCAACCTGTTCGTCTGTGTTGATCGCTTGCTTTTGCAAGCGTTCATTCTGTCTGTCTCAGTCTATTTGTGTTCCTTTGTATTACTTGTGGTTAGTTAGGGTGGCACGCTTATCACTGGGTGATTAACGCGCGGTGATCGTGATGAAACGCGTTCGCTGTTGTGAATGAGTGCGGTGTTCGCGTTTAGCTAGCGTTTGTTATTTTTTTTATCTTCTCGCTGTTTGCTGTGCCTTTGCTACTCTCGTGCTCTGTTCTGTTCAGCCTTGTGTCACTTTTGGCAATCGCCTCTCTCCTGCGATTGCATTCCCGCTTTTTTTTCTGCAGATGTGTTTTCAGCGTTGCTGGGTGGCGGCTAGATTGGGGAACACACATTTAGTCTGTCTCTGTGCTCTCTCTCTTAGAGGGCTATCGAGCCCTACTTTGCCTTATCTGTACAATTCCCTTCTGGCATCTGTGGCCGTGCAGAGGCTGTGCTCGTCTGCACTCCACAGCTCCATCTGCTGGTGGGAATTGCCCTTACTGGTGCATTGCATCCAAGCTGGGTACTATCTAATCATACGCTTGTGGAGGATTTCCGGTGTGTCAGCGCGCATCTTGTGTGCTGACCACGGAGATAGAAACCCGCAATCGTTACACTCTGCAGTTAAGTTACCTCCTCTCTAGTTATTTTCACACGCAGTTAATTAACAGCCTGTCTTTAACTTTAGAATTCTGGAGGTATTTTAAGGATTGAAGAGTTAACTTCAAGACAGAAGAGTTAACTTTAGGTTTGCCTGAGGTAAAATGTTTCCTGAATACTATGGCCTCAATTCACTAAGATCATGCTGGAGATAATAAGGCAAGAGATAACTTACCTCCACACAGTGAGAGAGTTATTTTATCTCTTCATTCCTTAAGTTACCTCCTCTGTAGTTAATTTACCTCCTCTGTAGTTAATTTACCTCCTCTGTAGTTATTTTCACACAGCAGTTAATAAACAGCCTGTCTTTAACTCTGGAGTTATTTTAAGGATTGAAGAGTTAACTTAAAGACAGAAGAGTTAACTTTAGGTTTGCCTGAGGTAAAATGTTTCCAGAATACTACATGCCTTATCACCATGGTGATAACTCTAGAAGAGTTATTAAAGACAGGAGATAAGCTTAGTGAATTGAGGCCTATGTGCCTCATCACCATGGTGATAACTCTAGAAATGTTATTAAAGACAGGAGATAAGCTTAGACTGGGAACACACTGTTTTCGTGCGCGTTTTCTGTACAGAAAAACTGAGAACTCATGTTAATCATTGGGCTAGTCCACACTTAATATGTTGTTCGCGCGCAGAAAGAAAACTAACATTCTGCATCCTGATTCTGCACATTTTGTCAGTTTTCTCTATCAATTACATCAGCTGCTGTGAAAAAACGTGCGCGTTTTCCTGCATAGAAACACACTTGGTGTGCAGAAAAAGTATGCAGGAAACCGCGCGCAGAAAACTGAAAGCCAAGAGTTCCCTGCCTCAGTGAATTGAGGCCATTATCACACAAATTGTTTCACATCACTGTTGAGTTTGTAGTTTATACTTTAAAAAAGCCTCTCTGGAAAATACATATTCGAATGGGAACTATTGCCATTGATTCCCCTCTGCCATGCCACTGCCCAGGTTTTTGGACATATTTTGATACATTTTTTAAAGAAATGCAAATATGTCCTGAAGGTTTTTGAAGTTCACCTGCCATTAAAGTCAGTGGGGTTCACCGCAATGGGTCGGAAAAGTTTGTTTACGATCGTTTATTTGCAGTGTTCATCCATCACTAATACTATACCTAGTCATATGTACCTATCATAGTCCAAGCTCAATACTGTGCGAAGCCAATTAAATGATCTGTATGTTTTTGGGAAGTGGATTGTCCCATCACACACATACAATTATCTGAGGGTACACCAACAATCCTTTAGAGGTCAATCCGGTCTCCTTTATCAAGGCATAGACATATATACTTTGTCAAGGCTACGACAGACATACAAAATCCAGCCCCCTTTGTCAGTCCTAGCCTTGACAAAGGGGACCAGATTGGCCCCAAAACAATTGTTGTTGTATGGTCAGTTAATTGTATGTTTGTAATGGGACAATAAACAGTACACTTTTCCTGTACAAGCCTGTGTACAACCCTTGTGGATTACAATTGCTGTTACACAGTACTATGCATTACACCCCACTGCCGGAATATACCTTAATCTCCTAGTACCAATAACTGCATAAATAAGAAGGTTTATGGGTATGAAGCTGTATGGGTGTTCCTATTCCCAACAAAGTGCTCATTGAGTGTATATTTTGCCCTGTAAGATGTAGTTGTTGTTTTTTCCTCCATTACAAACGTTTAGATACCTTTTAAGGAGAGCCACAGTTTGAAGTCGTTATAGCATTAGGTACACAAAAGCCTTGTCTTGGCACGTCAGAGTAGTGGCAGGATGAAAATAACAGGACCACTGTGAGAACATGGAACATTGCTCAATAGTAAGCTAGTTTTAATTACCTTACATACTTGACCATTTTTCTCTGCACTCTGGAAAACTAGCAAGTTCTGACATATGAATAAGGTTAGAATGGAAGCACAGCTTGATGTACTGCTATTGTTCTATGGTACCGTTCTCTGCCCAGCCATCCATGTTTCACTCTAAGGGCTTGATTCACTAAACCATGATAACTCATATCACGGCCGTTTTTGCACGCGTTTGCGCACTATCGCAAATTGCGCAATTGAACACAATAGTTTGCGATTGTGCGCAAACCAGAAAATGCACGCGAAAACGGCCGTTATATGAGTAGGCTGGAATTAGTAGTTCTTATCTGTGCTTCACAAACTTTTAATATGAAATGGCCATGGTGGTAGTGAGTTAAAAAACATAAAGCATAAACAATACTGCAAACCCAGCTTGGATTCATATAAAAACATCTGCCATTAGATGACAAATGCATTCAACTGTTGTTGGATCATAATGGACTATAGTAAGGAATGCTGAAGTTGGGTGACTACAACCTCTTCACAACAGCAAGAATTAGTATAATTTATTTTTTTAACCAGTTCCCTTCCCTGGTCATTTACACAGTTCAACTCAGCTCTGATTACTTTGGCAATAACTTTATCAATAATTATCACAACTAAATTATCTATATTTTTTTTTCAGGACAAATTAGGCTTTTTGTGGCTGATATTTGTTTTTAGTAATTAACTTATTGTTTATGCATTTTAAAAGGAAGATAAGGGAAAAGGTGAAAAAATACACAATTTATCCATTTTCATACGTTGGAGCTTTAATGTAAACAGTTCTATTGTACATTAAACCCACACATTTTATTTTGTCTATCCCTCCTGTTTATTTAAACAGTTCATTTGTTGTGTTAATGTATTAGATGTAACAGTTAAGTAATGTATACAATGTGCTACTGTCTGCTTCTGGAATGTGTATTTTACACTTGTTTACTAATTAACTCTGCCATTTAATTCCCTGGAAAGAGCAGAGAGGGTTTGCCATCATTACTTTACAACTCTGCAGTGATGTTATCAGGTCAGAGATAAATAAACAGGGTTATTTAAGATTTTGTAGGGAGGAGAGTGCAGAGACTTATATTCATGTCATAGGGACAGCAAGTGGTTAAGACAAACCTGTGTGTTTATTTTGGCCCAAAATCAGATACGTACCTCGGCAGAGTGAAGCTTCCAGTGTATGAGGTTGTGCTCCTGTATGAGGACGAGCATGACCTCACTGCGCAGGTGCTGGACAGCTTGTGCCTGCGCAGTAGCACGGAGCAGCCACTTGGGCACAGTGGAAAAAACTGAATCCATTCAGCTCCATGTTAGTGCACAGGCACGAGCCTGCAGAGTGCAGCCAAGCTCTGTTGACAGGCCGTGGTTGACAGGCCTCTGGGGGTTGTAGGGCTGGAACAGCAAAGAGGAGGGCGATGGGGGAAACCTCTGGATTATCCAGAGGCTTTCCTCTACCTAGGTAAGTACCCATTCGGGGCACTTTTTCTGCTACAAATACACTTTAATGAATCAAGGCTGGTCTAGACGTGCTAAAAATGTTCTCACTGCCTGTAATTGAGATTTCCAGCCACATATATACCAGAACTGTTCAATCAAACATTTTTATGGTTTCATATGACTCAGACGAGGGCTATAAACTTTTGCCACCTAATAACAAATAACTTTTGTTTTACTCACGCCAGGCCTGATGGATGGCTTCCATTCTCAAGTGTTCTCCAACCAGGGACAGATCAGGCCAATTGTGCATGCCTGCCTTAACAGAGGTGATGGGAACTTGTCATAAGGCAACACACATAAATATAAGTAACATAGTCAGTATGGTCAAATCATTGTTTTTTTGTCAGCACTCTTGCAAAGAAGCCATTCATCTCCTATGATGTTTACATATTTCCATGATGCTGTAGTTCTGTAAAGTGACAGACATCAAGAGCAGAACAATCTGTGCCTTATAAGTTGTGTTTAAAGTGACACTGAATCGAAAAAAAAAAGTATGATATAATGAGTTGTATGTCTCGTACGGATAATTAATACAACATTAGTAGCAAAGAAAGATTTTCCTTTTCAGATACATAGCTTTTTTTTTAAATAACATTCTGTCATATATAAAATTTACAAACCACAATCTGTATTTTAAACAATGAAACAGAGCAGAGCTAATGACCATTTGAACTTCCCTGCAGTAAAACCTCATATGAAGCTGTGTCTGTTTCTTTGATGTATAAGTGCTTCAGAAAACAGCACTGTAGCTGACCCAAGTTGGGTCGAGGAGCTCAGAGTAGCTCTTTTGCATAAATAACAAGTGAAGTTTCTTAACTCTTCCTGTACTGGAAACAATATGAGACTTGTTTCTTTGCTACTATTGTTCTATTTCTAAGCTGTACTACACATACAATTCATTATTGCATACGTTTATTTTCATTTCAGGTTCCCTTTAACTACTTAAGGACCTCAGTGATTGAAATCTACACCCTGTTTTGATGGCTACCTGGCTACCAGGGCGTACATTTCAATCCGCTGACCCCACGCATTCTTGCTGCTTTCATCGCTCCCGACGATCTCGCCGCTGTCGCCCCGCCGCAGCTCACTTGCTCTGCCGGCTGCTGACCCTGTCTATCAAAGTAAGCAACTCCCATTGGCTTACATTGATAGACAGGGTCAGAAGCCAATGAAAGCGGCTCCTGACCAGCTCACAGGAACTCTGCCGTCATAGAGACGGCAGAGTGGGTGGCCCAGGTTCCTGACGTGCGGCAGTGATGCCGATTGCGGCAGGTATGTGCGGTGATTCGTCTGTATTTGTGGCTATTTCGCCGTTTCTTGTACCAGCGGTCTCTGGTACTTAAGTGGTTAATGTCACCACTGTTCCCATTATATTGATCCTACAGAACAGCAATGATGGGGCAAACTAATTTGCTGAAATACTTTATATGGAAAACAGAGAAACTGAGAACATTAGGAGAAATATGTTTCATTGTTTAACGCGGTTCTGCAGTTAAAACAGGAGCATGTTGTCATGCTGGGAAGAGGAATACATAATTAATGCAAAGTATGTAATATCAAGTTTAATTTTTGGCATGTCATTGACCTTAGTATGTCTTTTATAATGGATCAGTTTAAAGTAGAAGCCAGTGTTAGCGATCTCTTATTGCAATGCATTTGCTAAGCAAGAAAATGTGTAATTTTAGTAGATTAGTTTGAATCGTACCATCTGTGCAATGTCTGCAAAATATAATAACCTTCTGTAAACATTAGGATTTGGCATACAGTAACATTTCAACTGTATTGGCTTATTTAAAGCTGAATTAAAGATGAACTCCAGTGAAAATAATGTAATACAAAAGTGCTTCATTTTTACAATAATTATGTATAAATGAGTTAGTCAGTGTTTGCCCATTGTAAAATATTTTAAATCCCTGATTTACATTCTGACATTTATCACATGGTGACATTTTTACTGCTGGCAGGTGATGTAGCTGCTGCTTGCTTTTTAGCAGTTGTAAACAGCTGTAAACAGCTATTTCCCACAATGCAACAAGGTTCACAGACAGGAAACTGCCAGGAGCACCATGGTCCTCAGAGTTTCCTGTGGGAGGGGTTTCACCACAATATCAGCCATACAGAGCCCCCTGATGATCCATTTGTGAAAAGGAATAGATTTCTCATGTAAAAGGGGGTATCAGCTACTGATTGGGATGAAGTTCAATTCTTGGTCAGGGTTGGTCACGGTCACGGTTTCTCTTTAAAGAAAACCTGAACTGAAAATTAAAAGTCAAAATAAGCATACACAAGTCATACTTGCCTTCCATGTAGTCTACTCCTCAGTGTCTTTCTCCTCTCCTGCGTCCTGTTTGTTCACTGTGATCAAGGGAATTTTCCGTCCTCCATTTTAAAAATGGCCATTACCCCATAACAGCTTTCTGGTCAGCACACAGTTAAACTGTAACAGCGCCCACTTGAGCCATAGGGAAACATGGACGTTACCTGGTACATCAGTTTTCCTCTCAGCTATAACTGACAGCAACTGATATTTTACTGACTGCAACTGATATATTTCAGATCTGACAAAATATTGTCAGAACTGGAAGGGATTATTGTCAGAAGAAAATGGTGAGCTTCTGAGAGGAACTGATGGCAAGGTAACTATGTAATGTTCATTTGAAGTTCCCTAATGTGTTTATTTTAAATATTTTACTCAGTACAGGTTCTCTTTAAGTGCTCAGTGTCCAAGTCACCCAACCCATTACTGAATGAATTTTTTTTTTCAAAATAAAATATAAGTTTTAGTACAAATTCAAGATGAGTGTATGCTGTAACTCTTGCTATAGTAGATTTACACAGCTGTAAGGTGCATGGCACAACGTTTTGGACCTGAAAGTCCTTCTTCAGGTTCACTTGAAGAAGGGTTACCAGACTAGAAACATTGGCCCATATGTAATTAACTATTTCTCCTGAGAGATAATTGTTAATCTTCTCTTAAAATAACTTTACAGCACTTTGCAAATGTAAAAATACCAAAAAGTGGGTGAAAAAGTACTATTAAAATAATTTTGAGTATATGTTTACTTGTTAGCGGTTTAAAAGGCATTGTTTTGACAAATTGTGAAAATATCACCTAGGAGAAAACTCATTAGAAAAGGTTTATTGCCACTGTGACTTGCACTTTACAGCATAAAAGAATGATTTGCATATTCACTTATCCATCCATGTAATGGACGTGATAAATCATGGGAGTTTCTTCTTGTGCACACAAAGCTGAATAATTTCAAATGCCCTTTCTTAAAAGAAAGCAAATTTAACAGGATCCCAACCGGTGGTATGCGTATCTATGTGCCTCTGGACTTTACTTTACAACCAAGGACTTAGATACACATATCTTGCTGTTACGAGTGGTGTACCCATGGCAAGTGGTGATCGGTGAATGGGGACATGTGTTACCAAAGCCGATCAAAGTGCCTGTAATGAATGATCACAGGCATCAGCAGGATGCATGTGGTCATTTACAAAGTGTAAGTAAACCAACACATATACTTCCTGTGTACTGTTTAGTACTCAGGAGGAAGTGTTGGGACATCTAGTGGATGAAAATGAAAAATACACACAATACATTTACAATAAAAAAATGAATTCCCCAATAGTTATTTACCCCTTAACCCCCCCCCCCCCCCCATCCCCCATAGTTACCAAAATAAATCACCTGTTAAAAAGAAAAGTGACAGCATAAAAAAAAATACATAAATAGTTGCCTTAGACTCAGAGACTTAGCTTTTCTAATATGTATAACATCAAGGTATATTACTGGTATTTTTGCAAATAAGGGCTTGTTTTTTTATGTTATTCTTTATAAAGAATCACAAAACGGAAAAAATACACCTTTGTTTTCAAAACAAAGAGTGTCACCATACATTGTACTGAGGATATTGTATAGACCATTTAGCCTGGGATAAAGTTATTGGCGAATGAATGGGAGCATTAAATGTGAAAATGGCTCTGGTTTTTAAGAGGTAAGACCCTTAGTGGTGAAATCGTTCATAGAAAAAAAAATTACAAAATTTCATCTTTAATGATCTTGCTTATTTCCAACAATTTTTCATGAAAATCTTTTTTATAAACTCTTCAAAGTCCAAATTCTCTGTAGATTGACTATCAATCCTCCGCAAATCTTCTGCTTGGCTTTCTTTGCACTTGTACAGGCCTCTTTAGTCATCAGTGAAGGCTGAAAGCTGCCCCAGAATGTGGTTGCTCTAGAACAGTGGTAACTAACCTTGGCACTCCAGCTGTGGGGGAACTACAAGTCCCATGAGGCATTGCAATACTCTGACAGCTCTAAGCATAAATCGGGGAAGCAGAGGCATGATGGGATTTCTAGTTTTGTCACAGCTGGAGTGCCAAGGTTAGCCATCACTGCTCTAGAACTAAGAATCTGGCTGGCTTTATTTGACCTTTATAGATATTGGCGTCAATTCACCAGAGAGGATTTACTAAGAGAAGAAAGGTAGGTAGTTTATCTCATGAGGTATTTTAACACTCTGGAGTCAATTCACCAGTGTGAGAGGACAGAGAGAAAAGTGTTTGATAGCAGGGGATAATGGAGAGATATGCATGAGGAAAGTGTGAGAAAGCAGAGAGTTAGGTAATCGGTATTAATGATTTACATGGGATACTTTTCCTCTCTGTAAGCTTGAAAGTGAAGCATTGTGGGTAGGAGGCGGAGTTTTACCACTACCTGACCAGAGTATTCCCGCCTTTTACTGCCGGATCATATCATAAATCATATCACAAGTAAGTCTGAACTTCTTCACCACCTCTGTCTCAGTAAAATTATCAAGAACTGTTCTCTCACGAAAAATACGAGGGGCGATTAAACAGACCCTCCTCCTGCGCCTTCGTCTCCTCATAATAGTAGCAAGCTCTAAGGCCTAGTGCACACCAGAGCAGTTCGGCTGCGTTTTGCGATCTGGTTGCGGCTGCGGATACGCTTGGGTAATGTATTTCAATGGGCTGGTGCACACCAGAGCGGGAGGCGTTTTGCAGAAACGCATACTCCCGGGCTGCTGCAGATTTTGGATTGCGGAGGCGTTTCTGCCTCAATGTTAAGTATAGGAAAAACGCAAACCGCTCTGAAAAACGGCACTTCAGAGCGGTTTGCCAGGCGGTTTTTGTTACAGTAGCTGTTCAGTAACAGCTTTACTGTAACAATACATGAAATCTACTACACCAAAAACGCTTCACAAAACCGCAAAATGCTAGCTGAAACGCTACAGAAAAATAAGAAAAAGCGTTTCAAAATCTGCTAGCATTTTGCGGATCTGCTAGCGGTTTTTGGTGTGCACCAGGCCTAACAGAGTAAGCTCAAAAGGCTCCATCTTCCACAGCAGCAGCTGCTGTGTGAAAACCACGATATCTCCAGGTTCATTCAGGGGATAAAGAGATGAAAAAATAACGAATGGCCACACCCCCTTTCTTCCCTGATGAATTGTGATTTGGAGAAAAACTAACTACTAACTATCACTTATTTATCTCATACTTATCTCACATTTATCTCTTGCATTTCTCTCTGTCGATATTTTCCCCTATACTTCTGGAGAATTGCTATTTGGAGATATCACAGGAGGTAAATTACCTCCCAAGAGATAAATAGGTTGGTAACCTCTGGTGAATTGACGCCATTGTCCCCAGTTGTTGCCATGAATTATGAACACCATTTTCTTCTCCATGTCTTACACTACAAACAACTGGGATATGGGGGAAAAAAAGATCAAAAACATGTCTATGGCGCATGAGCCAATTAGTTTGCTTACTTTTCACAATGTTATTTGCCAAAGTGAATCATCAAGATCAAATGATAAATAGACTTCCGCTGGAGATAACATTTCAGCATAAGAATCTCAGTAGAACGTTTCTGGATATACTTTCATCTTTTTCTACGAGTTTCCTTGTTATTTTGCCAGAACTCACTACTCAGTATTTATTTATCTTTCAGTAAACGTCAGGATAAAATGAAGCATTGTCATTTTAACGGCTCATTATGTCGCCCTTAATTTACTGCTTTACTTTAACTGTGGTGTAGGCAAAAATGTTTGAATTGTATTTATCACATAAAAGGAGCAAGATGAATGATCTCTTCAAGGTTTCATTTAACGCTCTTGATGAAACTGAGAGTAGTTTCTTGTTGCTAATGCTTTCTCGTCGAGTGAAGCAATCGGAGGCATCCCTCGCCCATAAGATGCCGCACATGAGGTTTTTCTACTACCTCAAATGGATCACATGGCAGAGGAGACACCGATGCTGTTCCAAGTCTTTTCCATCCTCAATACTTCATATTAAAAGGGGATAGACTGCTGACAGCAGCATCCCTGTTGAAATAAAAAAAAAAAAAAAAGAGAGAAATGAAACCTAAGTTAAAAAATATATATAAATGGATGCATTGTAAAATAAAAAACAATGCCAATGAATAATTAAATATATATGAAGTGTTACATTTTTTTACATTTGTATTTTGTACCAGTATCTCTATCTGGTGTACACCACTGTATTATTATGTACTCCGCATTTGTTGCTTACTTTGCACAGTGCCACAGAATATGTAGGTGCTTTACAAATAAATCATAATAATAGAAATAATAATTACATTTATAACCTCATAGTAGTTCAATATTAAATATGTCAATAAAATATACCACCACCACCACCACCACCCCCACCACCACCACCACCATCACCACCACCACCACCACCATCACCACCACCACCACCACCATCACCACCACCGCCATCATCACCACCACCACCACCACCACCACCACTTGACACATCAAAATGAAAAAATGCTCTCTTTCCAAATGTTTTTGTTTTGTGTGTTTGACGTGTTTTAATGTATGTGTTTTTAAAGTATTTGTTTAATTTTGTGTAAGTTTAGTGCACATATATGTTGCTCAGCTCCCTTCCAAGCAACCATTTTTTTCCTGTGGTGAGGGGTCGAGGGAAGGATGAATGGGAGGCATCTAATGGCAAGAACTTCAGTAGCAGCGGGACAACTGTTACCCAACTCAAAAGATGGCTTTGGAATCGTTGGAGCTCCATCTGTTGGACGGAGTAAGATTTATTATCAGATAAGATTTTTATTTTTGCTGCTGTAGTAAACTGGTTTGATTTCAGAAGCCAAGTTAATTGGTTCCCAACAAAGCCTGTGAGAGAGACACACAACTGTGAACATGTTAGAGAATGGTTTGTGATATACTCTGAGGGATTATTAATGACATGACTATGTACTCTGTAAAGCCGTGCTGAAGATGGCAGCACTATAAATGGATACAAATAATAATAATAATAAACAATAATAAAGAGCAGACGATGATGACAAGCATTTCTTTTAGGATATCCTCTTTCAAGGAGAAGTCAAATTTAGAATGGTTTAAAATGACTGTCTGAAAGCCAATAAAAAGTTATTGTGTGTACTTAGCTTTAGGCTACATTGTGACATATTGCAGTATGTTGCGTCAGACAATATAATCTCATTGTTAACGCGATGCAATTATATTGTAACTAGTAGACCTAAACCGGTTTAAAAATGGGCTCTAGGTCTGACCCTCATCGCCAATGCCGCATGTCAGTGCGCATGCGCGCGCACCCGGCTGCCTGCGCACACCGGCTAACTGACCCCGTCCTCCTGTCCCAACGGCTGTCCATGCAGTGCACATGCGCAGTAGCAAAAAGCACGAACCCAAGGACACAGGGACAGGAGTACGCAGGGACAGTTAGGTTTTATTAGGTAGGATGGTATACTCACATTGGTGTGTTAGCAGTGCGGAGTGACGGAATCCATTGGGGTCACACAATCCCTGCAGTGTGGTAATGCATAATGTATACGCAACGTTAACAGAGGCAGTGAGAAAACTTTAGATGCATCGCACCACACACGTAACGCACAATGCAACTTTTCCCCAGCTGTGCTGCATTCCTGTTTTCACAAGCTGCTCACCACAATGGGCTTAATTCACTAAGACAAATAGCACGCCTTATCAGAGTTGCCATGCCTTATCAGAGTTAATGCGCCTTATGAGAGTAGCATAGTAAGCGCTACGAATTTATGCCTGCTAATTGGCAATGACCAGAGCTCCACTCATCCTGCTTTGAGCCCCTGCGGGTCCAATCATTTTAAAGGACATTATCCCCGCACTTTGATTGGCCCAATAGGCTACCTGTCAAGTTTCCTGTCAAGTGACAGACAGCCTATTGGGCCAATCATAGTGCGGAGATAATGTCCTTTAAAGTGATTGGACCCGCAGGGGCTCAGGGCAGGATGAGTGGAGCTCTTGTCATTGCCAATTAGCAGGCATAGCGCTCGCTACTCTGATCAGGCATGTTAACTCTGATAAGGCATGCTGTTTGTCTCAGTGAATCAAGCCCCATGTGTCTTATAAAGAACTTATTTTTACTGAAGAGATAGAATCTTATGTTCTACATATGCAGTTCATGTCTGCTCTTGTACAGCCATTCATACATTTTAATTAGATCTCTTTTTTTTTTAGCTTGTCTAACTTTTCTTTTTTAAATTAATCTTTCCATTCCATTAATTTGAAGTACTGTTGCCATTTTGATTTAAGGTGCTATAACCGGCACTCAGTAACAAACACTGTACTCTTTTTTTCTTTTCTCTGCTCTCTGAGTAAACTTTATTTAACACTTCCTGGTAAACAAACAGACAAAATTGTCACATGACTCTAGTTCAGTGGATAAACTGTATAAGAGCATATGAATTATCACATATCTTAACATGTACACTTGAAGTGAGAAGCATATGGTGGAAGCAATATTTATTTCCTTTTAAACAATGCCAGTTGCCCGACACTAATCTTGCTGATCTCTCTGGCTTCAGTACTGTCCAAATCACACACATGAAACAGTGTGAGGATCAAAAATAGAGAGGGCGGTTTTATTTGCCTATTTTTCTCGGTTATTACACTGCTTAAATTATGTCCCTGTCTGTCACTAATTAAAAGCCCTTTTTTGCAAAGCTAACAGTAATATACCCTCATGACATACATAATAAAAAAAGTTGAATCCCCAAGGTAACCATTTATGTATTTTTTTTAATTACAGTGTTTTATTTTGGTAACTATGGGAGTGGAAGTAAGGGATTAATTAATGGGTATTGTAATGTAATGTAATGAGTACGTGTCATTTTACTATTTGGCCACTAGATGTCCCCCCACTTTACTTTGATTGTCTGTATTTTACTGCATGCAAGCATTGCCAGAACTTTCTATTTAGTCAATGAAAATGGCATCTCATTGATGCCAGTTTCATTGATCACAGGCAGTCAGATCAGTGAATGGGAATTGCACTCACATTCACTGATCTCTGGGCAGGCAGCAATGAGAGCGCGCTTGGGAGCGTGTGCACGAGTGAGTGAGAGCGTGCGCAGCGGAGGTCGTGGTGATATACGTATATGTATGCCCCTGGAGCGAAGATTAAGTCTCTGGGGGAGTAGATACATTGTATATTTTACATTAACTGGTTAATTACCTTTTAGTGGCGGGGTCTGCTCCCTAGCCCCACCCCCCATGTATATGCTGTCCTTCATCTTTAGTGCCTCTGCCATAGTTGCTCCTGTTTGAAGGGCCCGCAGCAGAAGTGCATGGCCCTCGAAGCCCCAACCCGGGAGATGTAACTCTTCAATGTTACTACATCCCTCATGCGGGAGATGTACTCTCAATGAAGAGCTACATCTCCCAGCATGCATTACAATGGCAGGGATCAAGTGCTTCCGCTGCAGGCACTTTAAACACCAGCGACTGTGGCAGGGACAATGAAGGACAGCATATACACAGATGGCAAGTGAGCAGCCCTCCGAAGGTAAATAATGCCTACCCCCTCCCTCAACAGCCCATACTATGAACCTCCCTTATGAGGAGGCTTGTTTTGTATATTTCAAGCAATATGTGCTCAGATACTTTTAATGGCTGAGTGGAATGAACTGTTAAATATTCTGTTTGAGTAAATTCCTAGTCTGGTTACAGGATGCTTTGACGGCTGAGCAGGCAGTTTAGTGACATATGTAGCAAAGGGTAATGCAGTGGTACAGTATATGATTATATATTGTCTTTTGAATGGGTGTTAGAAAAAGCACAGAAGGGATAACACACTGTTTGAGTTATGCCCCCGCTCTGCACGCCAGGATGCATTAAATCAAAAAGGGTCACAACATAATGTGAAATAGCAATGATATGTCTCTCTCAAGAGCTATCAAATGTTTTAACCTTCAGTTATTACTTGTCATATCTGTCTAGTTACAGATTGTTTAATTATAACCATTTTCTCTGCAGCTCAGGTGCTTCTGTTAGCATTTCATCATCATTGCTTATTTATAGAAGATAAGTCAGCAATTCACAAAGGTGATCACCTGCACTTATATAATTGCAGTGCAATGCTTAGCGTTGACCCAGAATGCCATGTTTCATTAACCACTTCTCCACATAAGGTTTTTTTTTTACCTTAAAAACCAGAGTAATTTTCACGTTTCAAACTCTTCCCAGTCAATTTGCCAAATAACTTTATCACTACTTATCACAGCTAAATGATCTATACATGTTTTTTCGCAACTAATTAGGCTTATTTTGAGTGGTACTTTTTGCTAAGAATTTTTTTTTAATTGTATATGCATTTTAGGGAAAGAATTAGATTTTTAAAAGAAAAAAATAATAATTTCTTATTTTTCAGTTATTATAGTTTTTTTTAAATGTGTTAGGATAAATAAAACCCACACAATTTATTTGCCCATTAGTCCCAGTTATTACAACGGTTATTTATGTCCCTAGTATGGCAAGTATAGCAACAATATTTTATCTGGAAATACAGTATTTTTCCCCAGTTTTATGTTTCTTTACACCATAAAAATAATTATGAGCCATTATTTGCAAAAATAACAGTAATATTCCCGAATCACATATATATTTAAAAAGCTAAAAATACCAGTAATATACCCTAATGACATACATACTAAAAAAGCTGAGTCCCAAAGTTAACTTTTTTTTTTAATGCTCTTATTTTTTAAAATGTTTTTTTACAAGTGTTTTATTTTGATAATAATGAAAAGGATAAATAAAGGGTTAATCATTAATGGGGATTGTATGTGTTTTTTGTAATTTATATGTAGTTTGGTTGTAGTTTTCTTTTTTTCCCCCCTAGATGTCATCACACTTGCCTGTGTACTTAATAGTATACAAGAACGAATGTGTTTCTGTGGGTTTACTTTCACTTTGATCACCAGCATCTCGCTGATGCCAGCAATCATTTGATGCTGGCAGTTTGATCGAATTCAGGGGACACATGTTCCCATCCACTAATCCGTATTTTGCCGCCTGGGGGTCGCAGGTGTGAGCGGGTGCACTTGCGCCTGCGGGCATGGTGTGTAAACAGACAATATGTGTATCAAGACCCCTGGCTTTTAAGTGAAATCCAGCGGGACATAGATACACGCATAGATACACAATGCAGCTGTGGGTAAGTAGTTAAGGGGGAACTGCCAGATAGGACTTCCTTGAATAATAAATGAGCTTCACCTATACCCCATCATTCCTTAGCTTTAGGAGGAGCCACCTGCTAAGAGTGGGGCTGTATGCTGCCATGGAGATTACCAGGAACGAGCCACCTGCTAAGGGTGGGGCTGTATGTTGCCATGGAAATTTCCAGGAAAGGAAAATTATTTCAGGTAAGTATACAGTTTTCTGTTTTCCCTGGTATCTCCATAGCAGCATACAGATGGAAACAAACTAGAAAAAAACACATGAGCGGGTATGCAGGTGAAATAAACAGAAATTTAATTAGCTAAGAAGTGAATTAAACAGAAATATTCGATTCCGATGAAATTACTTTTTTTTCCTAAGGCACAACATGACAAAGTCGCTAGCTCAATTCGATAATATTTAATGAAGGTGTGACTAGATGCCCAATTTTCTGCTTGGAAGATAATGTCTAGAGAGACTTTCCCAAGGGAAGCCCATGAGGCTGACATTCCACTGTTAGAGTGGCCCGAGATCTCCTGCAGAGGTCCCAAGCCTTTAGATTTGTAAGCTCCTTGGATAGTTTTAACAATCCAACCTGCGAACATTCTTGCAGAGGAAGGTTTGCCTTTATTAATGCCAGTTGGGTTCTTCAGAAGTCTGCCTGAGTTCCCGTAGCTTTCTGTTGCAGAGATATATGATGATTAATGAAACTTGATCTAAAGGATGTGGTAGGTCCAGATTCTGTTAATCATTTAAAACCGGAAGAGACCATTCCTGATTATAGTGGTACAAAGAGGCCACTTTTAGAATGAATGCCTCCACTGGATTCAGAACCACTCTTTCATCATAGAAGCATAGGAAAGGTTGCTTCCAACTAAGTATAATAATCAAAAGATTGGTAGTGGGTTTTAAAGGAGCAGGACATACAGCACCCAACCAGTGATTACTATAAACAATACTCATGAACCAATTATAATTGCAAAAAATCATATCAAAATGTATTGAAAATTAATAATAACATTAGAAATCACATAGGATGGCCACCCCATCACAACTCATCCATCCAAGCACACCTACACTTGATCACATACATCTGCCGGCATCTAGGACTAAAGTTTGAAAAAAAGAGTTCAAAAAGTTCAGTATGAAACAAAGGACCAGTTCCTTGGAAACACTATAATACATGGAAAGCTCGTAGCTACAGTAACTGCCACAAAGGATTGTGTTGAGCATAAGCTGACTGACAGTCTATTGCGGGAGAGCCATGTCATGAAGCGCCAGAAGAAATTGCACTAGAGGAAGCAGAGCAAGCACAGGACACAGCAAGGTTGGCAGCAGATATAGTCATGTGAGCGCAACATAGCGCAACAAACAGGCAAAACGATATATCACTAGGCTTGTCTCACCATATCCATAAAACTCTGTTGTGTGTAGAATGGCAGTCCATCTCACCGCAAGAGCTGGTTAGCTGTTGGGAGTAGCAGAGTGTAGTGTTCCCATCCAGGATCAGTGATGGATAGTGTCCATGTGATGCAAGTGGCTCAGCGTGGAGGCAGAAGAACTACAGGTCCAAGTAGTGGTTGTCCCAGTCGGCTCGGCCGGACAGCGTGCGCGGCTCCAAGGGACCTTTTACAGACCTGTAGTCTGAGGCTGGATGGAGGTTGGGACGGCGTGGCATCCCATGCAGGAAACGTGCAGCTCCCCCGACGTTTCGCCGGCTTCCGGCTTTCTCAAGGGGACGTGGTTGCCAGCATGCAAGTCCCGAAAGCTCTTAGCTAGCTGCTGATCAATCAGGCACAACACACCACCAACTCCTGACGTAAATGCACTCAACTGCATGACCGCGGAGAGCGGGGCAGACACAGGGCAGGGACAGGGCCTTAGGCAAACTTGTGAGGATGCACAGCCCCCACCCTTCCCAATTTGGAGTCCTTGCACAGCACCTGAAAATTTTCAAGGCACATTACAGTAGCTATGAAAAAACAAAGGAGAGGGAGGAGCTCTCCGTAGTGTATTACCTTTTAATGATTAAAAACAATGCGCATACAAATTTGCACTTACTAGATACAAAATGTAGCAGGCGTGTAACATGGGCTAAACCGCCCTTACATCTGCAACCAACTCGGAGACCTTGGGAACAGCTGTGGCCAGTAACCGTCCTGGTCCAGAGAGTGTTATGGACCTGAGGTATCCGACGTGGTGCTCTACGTGTGCTGGATGGTGTCACAACGCGTTTCGGCGTATCCACGCCTTCGTCAGGTGACTGAATTACTCTTCATTTAATGTTCTCGGTCTGCAAGGGAGCATATGCAACAACCTGAGACATGACATGCTTCAGCTCAACACAATAACACACTGGCTGGCTGGCTGTGAGTCTGTGACAAGTAAATTGCTCGTCCTCCATTCCTCCTCGGTCAGGACAGCAGTGCCACCTCCTCCCATTTGCTGTGCTAGTCAAATGAAACACTGCTGCTCTCCTGCCTCCCCCTCCTCACACACTGACAGACACCTCACACAGCACAACAAGCTGCTTTTCCCCAATGATGATCTTTTTCATCTCGCTCGTTTTCCACTTGCTTCTCCACCTACTCTGACTGCATGCTGTAAGTGCAAACACACAGTACAAACATGCTGCCCCTGTTATCTCTGCGCCTGATGCAAATGTTTCACTTTGCTTTATAAGAAAACTGGCCCTACATGTAAAGACCTTATTCTGTTACTATTGGACTGTTCTTTTATAAAATGTGAGTGCAAAAGAGTGCAAAATAAGGGATAGAACTTTCTGTTTTATGGCCTTTTTTATAGACAGGCTCCAAACTTTTGTTTTTGCTATGGGAGTATTATGCTGACCTCGGTCATCTATCATCTTGCCTCTGTACCTGTACCTGTTTGGAGGATGTCCAGATCTTCTAAATCCAGTCGTTAACACATACTGTACTTCTTCCTGCCAGAAGCCTGCAGCTATACGAGTAGAAAGGGCAGTATCAGCTAGACCAGCCATGTAAGTTGTAAAATTGTTTATTATTGTAGGACATTGCTCATGTCTGTGGACAGAGTTTGTAGTTTCGGTTACAAGTGAAAGTTTTATAGTAAGTGACCAATAGCTGGCTAGGCAGTGATGGAAGAAATAGAGTTGTTTTATATAACAAGGTATTCCTACTGACAATAAGTACATCATTTCTGGGGGGGAAAAAAAGGTAATTGTAACTTCAAATTGCCTGTATTTTCTGAAACTACTTCCAGACTTTTATATCAATCTCCCAGAAAATAAAATGTAGCAAAAACAGTGCCAAATATGACTGAAGATCTGTACAATTTCATTATTTTAAAGTGCTGAGAATGTTTTGGTACATGAGGACATATTTTTCCTCTTCTATTACTGGGCGGAACATTAAAAATGTTGTAATAGAGCAAAATGTACCCAGTAGAGAAGATTACTGGTGTCTAGCTTCAATGCCTCATTTTATCTCATTTTAAAAAGAAGTTTATACTAGTAAACTTTCACTCAATTATGTCTTTTAGTAATGAAAATATTTTACATTTTGAGGTTTAAAGTGGGGATCTACCCATAAATTTCTTTTTAGTTTTGGATTCCTCAGACAAAGGTTTAGATTTATTTTTTTTGTTTTGTGTTTTGTATGTTTTATACTAACAAGATCATTACTAAGGAGGCATGGCTATACTGGAGAGACATGGCTAAACAAGGTGGGGGGGGGGATTATAATATAAGTGGGTGGAGTCTATCTGTACAGGGAGCAACTGTAGTAAATAGCTACACAGGGAGGACATGTCTATACTGTGGTAGCATAATCATTGCTGTTTGAATTCACTGGAACGAGTCAGCTCATTTTGGAACCCACTTGACGATAAACTGTGCCTAAATTTGGCACCCCCTATAGGCCGTAATTTTAATTACAGCTATGGTAGTGCAGAAGGAATTACTATAAAATCACCATAATTCGGGTGCCAGCAATAGCCAGACCCTGAATTATGCGGCCAATGGTAAAAATAAGTAATCAGTAGGGGAATATATTTGTTATATTCCCAGAGATTAGCTAGTGCAGGGAGAGCCATTCTTTGGCTTCTCCCTGTGCCCAAATTACCACATGGCAAGAACATACTGTATATACTGTATACTCTCAGTGGAAGGCCACACGTATGTTGCTTAATCAGGCTACAACTGTAGTAAGCAGGTTTCTAACTGTATCACAGATCACAGTAACCATATTCTAAAGTCCACAGACATGGAACACTTAAACCCAAAACATACCAGTAAGTAAATGTACTTTCTCACCACTACCCCATATATAAACAAGTGGTTTGACCCAGCACTCTCAATGGAGACAAGCGTGCTATAGCTGATCAGAACTTGTTGCTCATCAAGTTCAAAAATAGCAAAAAAGAAATATCAGCAGCACCGCTACAGTGAAAAAGATAGCTCTTTTATTTGTGCAAAATAATCATGTAGCAAAGATAGAGCTGGAGGCAACTACAGCCCGCTGTTTCGAAGCGACATACTTCTTCTTCAAGTTGCAAGCTCATAATGACAAACAATGTTCTCATACCTTCTTAAATATGGCCACACATTCAAATGTCAGCCAATCCACAAATGAGACTTGAGAAATGACCAATCAGAGCAGACCTGTTCATATGTGAGTTGGGTAGTAAATGTCCATCCATTAGATTGACTGCCCACTCAGATTTGGAGCGGATTCCATTTCTGGATACTATGGTGATCCGTCAAGGTAACCATTTTATCACAGACCTTTACGTTAAATCAACTGACCGTAATTCCCTCTTAGAATTCTCTAGTTTTCACCCTCGTTCTGTGAGAGAACACATCCCACGAGGACAATTCGCGAGAATTTCAAAGATAGTTACTGACCATGCTATGCGTGACCAACGACTCCAGGAGACTGTTACTAAATTCAAACAACGAGCTTATCCTGACCATATTGCACAAATAAAAGAGCTATCTTTTTCACTGTAGCGGTGCTGCTGATATTTCTTTTTCACTACCCCATATACAAATTTACCAATGCCCAAATTTTCATTGTGTAAAGAGTGTAAACATGTTTTTTGAACAAAAATTGATTTCACTGATTATGTCTTATACAAAAATATCTTGCATCTTCATGCCACCAGTCCTTTTAATTCCATCTAAAATAATATAGATATAATGTCTCGGAAGACCAAAAAATGCCAAGACGTTTAGTAGCTTTGCGAATAAGCAGCATCTTTACAACAATACAGGGCAGACAATGTGAAAAGGGCTCTGGTAACGATACAGGATTAAAAGGAAACCGCAGAGCAAGTATGCAACAAAGTGATGGATTAATACTGGAATAAACTAATTTAACAGTTTCGGTATAAGAATCACACTAACGATGCTTGCCGGTGCACCATACAAATACATTACTTCCCATCACTAATTAAATGGAAGCTGGTCCTGTTCTGGCATCCTTCATATTTTTGTCATCTAACTCCCTAAAGAGATAAGAAAAGTGCTGCCGAAGATATTTTAATAAGCTGTGTTTTTTTATTTTTATTTTTTCTATTTCCCACTGGAAGAAAGTTTGGATAGATTCTGGCAATTATGAAATTGCACCATGCTGTTGTCCTTCAAGTTGAAAAACTATGTACACAGAGCCTACTGAACTTGAGTTGAAAGGGAGCCTCACAGAATGATTTTCCATCTTATTAAAGATAAATCTTTCTGGATTTTCAATCTGTTTTTATTTATGTTGATACGTTTAATGTTTTTCTCCTAAATGCCAGTGCTTGTTGCCAAGCATTCGATTGCTTCCTGGTGCTTTTGAAAATGAAAGTGTGTGTTTGTAGTATTAGACTTATGTCAGTTGTGGCATTTTTCTTTATTTCCAGTTAGCACTTAGAAAACGAAAATCGGTATCCTGGGCAGAGGGGACTGATGAGGATTTTTGCTTTTATTTTTTTTCTCTTCAACAAGTGAAAACATGTAAAGAAATCAATGAGTAATAAGGACTGCAAAATAAAAAAAAAATGCATTGAAAGAAATATATTTTAAAAGTTTTAAGTTTTTAAAATAGGAAAAGATAGAATATTTAAGTCAGGCAATAGTTCAGGGTATTTTTGTAACAAATGCTGAATGTTATTGTTGCTGTATTGGTAATGATCATGCTATATGCTTTTTGAATAGTGGTAATTATTAACAACTCATTTCTTTTCCTCTGCTTTCATTCCTCCCACACAGTGGCTGTCCTTGAAAATCAGTGTTGGTGGTCTTTATCATGTAATTATTATACATATAGTGCTGGGGGGAGAGGTTGCAGTGTAAATTTGCACTAGTGCCCATGGGTAGTGCTGGTCGAATAGTTCTTTGTTCAATTTGCTGGCCTTTTGATCAAACAGGCCAATATTATTTGGGTTGCTGAAAAAACAAATTTGGACTGTATTGAAGTCAAGAGTGCCAACATGGGCGGTTAGTAGCAAATTTGCTGAGTATTTTATCACAATTTATACATTAAAAAATGGACATTATGGAGTCCCCCTTCCCAAGCCTCTTTAACCCCTTTACCACCACCAGTACGAGTTTCTCCTGTGTTTACATAAATATAAACAAATAATAAACACTTGGCTCTGTTTCTATTTTTAGAACACACTAATTCTGTATCTCCATCTTGTGGCCAAAAAGTAAAACCACATCCAAATACCCTATTATACACCTTCCCATAGAAAAATGAAATACATTTTCATTATTTTTAAAATCCCTTGGAGGTCAAGTGGTTAACCCCTTGTCATCTGTGCAGGCTGGTATAGCCAGAATGTGGATCCCAGACCGCATGGGGCTCTGCACCCTGAGCTATACCAGCCTAAATGGTCCATGATATATGGGGGAAGGGCCCTTTTCCATTACAGCATTTGCAATTGCTGAATTGCAAAACCGCAAACCACTAGTGATTTTAAAATTGCTACGGTTTGCTTTTTAACAAATTACTAAATCACAATCGCACCTCGGAGCAATTATTGCCGCGATTTTGCTATGCAGTGCATAGCATAGCAAAATCGCAATCGCAAACGTTGGGGAAAAAAGGACTTTTGCTAAATCGCAATCGCTAGCGTTTAGCGCTAACGCTAGCAATTGCTAGTGGAAAAGGGCCCTAAGAAAGGGGTTGCAAAGCCTCCCCCTGTCTCCCAGAGCCCTTGTAAAATTAATGAACAAGGAGCTCTTTCCCACCTCTGGGGCCCAGGAGGAGGTGAAGGTATACAGCCTGGTGGCATCTGGAGGTTTCCTTTAACAAGGAATGCCTGCTTTCCCAGGGGCAATTAGTATAGAAGTACTGAAGTACCATTTAGCCATTTCCACAAAGAGTTAAAAAAAGTCTTTACTTAATCTTTAATTAACCATAAATAGTTACCTTTTCCCCTTGCTCCCAATGTTCTTTTTAACATATCCAGCAAATTTGGTGATTCTAGCATGTACAGGGGCTTTGCTATTTAACTGTGAATATTGACTTCGATGCAATTTGCAGAATTTGTACAGTTGAATCAGCTGTTTTTCGGTCAACAATACCCACATTTGAGCAGCCATATTTGGGTTGAATATGTAGCGAATCTAAGCAACAACAATACCTTTTATGCCATTGGTTAGTAGACAGAAGTTGCTCTACTTAGAAAAGCATTGGGTTTTATCTCCCTGACAAGCCGGGTCGGCTTCTCATGCGCTCCACCGCTGACGTTATCAGGACTGTACTACGCAGGCGAGGTTGGCTTCTACAGCGGAGAAGACCGGGAGCCACCGGACCTGTGGCGAGGGCACAGAACGGCTGCCTGAGGCTGGAGGAAGCCCCAGGTAAGTTGGTTTTTGTTTTTTATTTTGCCTGGATGTATCCTTTAAGTACAGCCAATAACTCCTCCAGGCCACTAAGTGCAGCAATTATTCACTCCTCTTCCTGCAGCCCAGTATCTTTCTCTTGCCCCTTTCCTTGTTATTTTTTGTGGCCAGGACTTTCAGACTAGTGTTTTCATTATGGCATTTCCTTTATCAAGAAAGTGTAATTTACCACTTGGTAAACCGCCTCAAATGGGAATGTAACTAATAATACACACATTACTCAGTGTGCTCAGCAATGCCTGTGACTCGTATAAAAATTGATCCCTATAATTTTATTTAGTGAGTAAGACCTACATTTCTAGACTTATACTCGAGTATATAGTATTTTTATTTGCATGACATAAGTGCTTAGCAAAGGCAGGGGATAATATATAGCTGTGTTGTTAACCATTCTTACTAGTGCCAGTTGTCCTTTAAGGCATGCCCCGCCAGGATCATTACCCAAAAACTCCTTACTGTTTTACGTACTGGCTTGACCTAGGTTTCAAACCCTGGTCAAATGCTCAAACCCTAAATCAAAGGCAACAGCCTTACTAGTGGCTACCATTCCCCACAATTACCTTATAAGGTAAATGCGGATCCTTGTAATCAATATTGTCTCGTATTGAGGACAAGGGGCTCTTTCCCGCTTCCAGTGCTTAGGATGAGGTGGAGATGATAGAAAGGTTCATTTGGAATTATGAAGCCCCCCCCCCTCAATAATGAAAGGGCCCCCAGATATCCATCACCAGCCAGGTAAATAAGTTAAAGAGCTACTGGACTACTGAAGTGAGAGAAATATGAAGGCTGCCATATTTTTTTCCTTTTCATCATTAGTTTCCTTTTCATCATTAGTTTTTGCCTGGCATCCTGATGATCTTTCATGCATCATTAGTGTCTAAATCACACACCTGAAACAATCATACTGCAAATGCAGTCAAACATAAGTCAAACATCCAATCTGCATGCTTGTTCAGGGTCTATGGCAGGGGTCAGGAACAGGGATGGTCGTAGTCAGCCAACTTCGCTACGCTGGAACTACGAAAGAAAATATTCGTATGCATTTTGTAGACTACGCGTTAAAATACACAATTACGTGTATTGCAAAGTGTTGTGTATGCGGATGCTTATGCCTGCATGCAGAAAATTTTACGCATTAATTCCTCTGTAAATGCTTAAACTGGGAACTCTTCTATGTGTACATTTCCTTTTCCAATGCGTAAATTTGTAAGCACACAATCGCACGCGGAAAATTAGACGCGAGTAACGCATTCGTAGTTCACAACGCAATACACATGTTAACTACACATAGTGGGCATAAACTACGCGTAGCGGTACTTCGCTACGCGTAAATTCATAAGCGTAGTTTTGAAACTTCACCTACGAACTACGATGCGTAGATGCGAACTACAATGCGTAAATTCGCACTGGCGTAGTTTCTGCTCATCCCTGGTCAGGAACTTTTTTGTCTGTGAGAGCCATAAACACCACATATTTTAAAATGTAATTCCATGAGAGCCATACAATGTTTAAAACTGGAACAGTGCACATGCGCAGCAGAGGGCTCACATCCCCTGTATACAGTTGATCCGCCAGACAGCGGGAGTGTCAGACACGTCTTCAGCTTCTCTTGGGTTTCAGCAACATCAGCAATTTTCCCAAGATCCAGACAGGAGAAATACCAACTAACAGCTTGTACAATTAGCTAGCTGACTTGGGGGTTTATTCACTTTGTAGGATGAGATCCCCAAACTTTGGCCCAATAGGCTGCCTTTCAAGTGACAGGCAGCCTGTTGGGCCAATCAAAGTGTGGGGATCTCATTCTACAAGTCACTGGACCTGACAGGGGCCAGGGTGGGACAATTGGAGCAGCCATTCATTTTGGGGTAGCGCGAGTAAGTTAGTAGTGCGCTGCCACACTAAGCTGCGCTGCTTGAGCAGTGTAGCTTAGTGAATGAACCCCTACTGATTTGTCTGTGAGCCAAATGTAGCCATCAAAAGACCCACAGCCAAAGGTTCCCTACCCCTGGCCTATGGCCAAAAGTATTTGAGGCAGTGGTTCAGCAGGACAGCCAGGCAACTTGAATTATTTAAAGTGGTTTTAAACTCTGACAAAAGATTCAATCAAAATCTGTTTTCCTACTTTTTATAACCCATACAATTATCATATTTGCTTTTGTGCACAAGTATTATTATTCATTTAGAAATTATAAGTTCCCAAAGTTCAGTTTATTTACTTTGAAAGCTGCTGGTGCATTTTATTAATAACTGTTGTATTTCTATTGTAAATGCACCCAGTAATGATTTTTGAGCAGTGTTTCAGTTCAGGACTCATTAGCAGAAGTTTCTCCACAGTCAGAAAATGTTTACGCAAAGGGAACCAGAGATGAACGTTTCACACAAAATAAACAAATCAGTCAACAGCTTGTAAAGAATAAATGCTTTACCTGATAATTTCGCCACTCTGGTGTGCGTTTTTGAGTGTTTTTTTTTTATCCATTATTGCTCCAGGAAAAATCCAATATGGCCGCCGGCTCAAATCCCTTCTGCTTCCGGGTTATGAGTTGTTCTGGATGTGCTGTCTAGGCTCTATGAAACTATAGACAAGCAGGGCTGCTGCTGAAGCCTTTTATCTGTGTGCATTCATTATTCTGGTATGCTGTGAGGCTGCCTGTAGGAAGTGTCTCTCATAGGAATGAAAGTGCACTGCATATGAAATATGAAACTGCATATGAAATACTACAACAGCCACACTTGTCTGTTGTTCCAGAGCTTCTGTCTCAGCAGAGCAGCCCCTCCAATGTCATCAGAATCTGAGTATGCACAGCAGGAAAACTGAGCCAGGAGGGGGCGGGCTTGGGCTTGAAAAGACTTCACAAAAGACTGACTCAGCTATAATGATTCCAGGTCAAACCTAGACTGAATGCTCAGTCAGGGATTCTTATCAGAGCTGATAACAGGCAAATTGGGCAGAGAAGAATGACACAGAGTAGGTGTTTACTGTCATGTTCCCACTGATAAATGTAGTAAAATACATGAGGGTGCTTTGTCTCTGGTTCTCTTTAATTGTATCAAGTGAAGAATGTAAACACAAGATAAGGTTATCACCAGTTCGGATGTGGCAGCCCCTGCAGGAGAAAAAGTCAGTCCCTTGCTTTAACCCTTTGAATGCTGTTTTTCTATAAAAAAAATTGTGTTAGTATATTATATGTAGTGTTGGGCGAACATCTAGATGTTCGGGTTCGGGCCGAACAGGCCGAACATGGCCGCGATGTTCGGGTGTTCGACCCGAACTCCGAACATAATGGAAGTCAATGGGGACCCGAACTTTTGTGCTTTGTAAAGCCTCCTTACATGCTACATACCCCAAATTTACAGGGTATGTGCACCTTGGGAGTGGGTACAAGAGGGAAAAAAATTTAGCAAAAAGAGCTTATAGTTTTTGAGAAAATCGATTTTAAAGTTTCAAAGGGAAAACTGTCTTTTAAATGCGGGAAATGTCTGTTTTCTTTGCACAGGTAACATGCTTTTTATTGGCATGCAGTCATAAATGTAATACATATAAGAGGTTCCAGGAAAAGGGACCGGTAACGCTAACCCAGCAGCAGCACACGTGATGGAACAAGAGGAGGGTGGCGCAGGAGGAGAAGGCCACGCTTTGAGACACAACAACCCAGGCCTTGCATGAGGACAAGAAGCGTGCGGATAGCAATTTGCATTTTGTCGCCATGCAGTCATAAATGTAATACAGATGAGAGGTTCAATAAACAGGGACCGGAAACGCTAACCCATCACAGATGTTCATTGTTCATGTTACTTGGTTGGGGTCCGGGAGTGTTGCGTAGTCGTTTCCAATCCAGGATTGATTCATTTTAATTTGAGTCAGACGGTCTGCATTTTCTGTGGAGAGGCGGATACGCCGCCGATCTGTGACGATGCCTCCGGCAGCACTGAAACAGCGTTCCGACATAACGCTGGCTGCCGGGCAAGCCAGCACCTCTATTGCGTACATTGCCAGTTTGTGCCAGGTGTCTAGCTTCGATACCCAATAGTTGAAGGGTGCAGATGGATTGTTCAACACAGCTACGCCATCTGACATGTAGTCCTTGACCATCTTCTCCAGGCGATCGGTGTTGGAGGTGGATCTGCACACTTGCTGTTCTGTGTGCTGCTGCATGGGTGTCAGAAAATTTTCCCACTCCAAGGACACTGCCGATACCATTCCTTTTTGGGCACTAGCTGCGGCTTGTGTTGTTTGCTGCCCTCCTGGTCGTCCTGGGTTTGCGGAAGTCAGTCTGTCGGCGTACAACTGGCTAGAGGAGGGGGAGGATGTCAATCTCCTCTCTAAAGTCTCCACAAGGGCCTGCTGGTATTCTTCCATTTTGACCTGTCTGGCTCTTTCTTCAAGCAGTTTTGGAACATTGTGTTTGTACCGTGGATCCAGAAGGGTATAAACCCAGTAATTGGTGTTGTCCAGAATGCGCACAATGCGTGGGTCGCGTTCAATGCAGTCCTAGGCCGAAGAGGTCATAGCCTAGGGTCACAAAACCTGTTTATTGGGCAATTTCAATGGTGGCGAGTCTGACGTACATAAATCGCAGCAATGGCCGTTAGCAACGTCTGAATCTCACGAAATGTCTCATGCAGGTAGAAGACATATTGTTAGACTTGGGCTCCAAAGATGGGTTCCCTACATCTCTGCAAACCAGAGTTACAGGGCTCCAAATTTGGTAAAATCCCCCATAGGCTTTCATTGGGCCTCCTATTTACAGTTCCAAAATCTCACATCTTTTCAAAGGGCAATTACTCAGCAGTGGCAAATTTTCTAGCATTGTAGGGACCCTTAGGGGGAACATGACTGGTGAGTTTCGGGCCCCTAGGCCAAAGAGGTCATAGCCTAGGGTCACAAAAACCTGTTTATTGGGGCTATTTCAATGGTAGTGATGGTGACGTACATAAATCGCAGCAATGGCCGTTAGCAAAGTCTGAATCTCACGAAATGTCTCATGCAGGTAGAAGACATATTGTTAGACTTGGATTCCAAAGATGGGGTCCCTACATCTCTGCAAACCAGAGTTACAGGGGTCCAAAATTGGTAAAATCCCCCATAGGATTTCATTGGCTCCCTATTTCACTTTCCAAAATCTCACATCTTTTCAAAGGGCAATGGCTCAGCAGTACCAAATTTTCTAGCATTGTAGGGACCCTTAGGGGGAACATGACTGGTGAGTTTCGGGCCCCTAGGCCGAAGAGGTCATAGCCTAGGGTCACAAAAACCTGTTTATTGGGGCTATTTCAATGGTAGTGATGGTGACGTACATAAATCGCAGCAATGGCCGTTAGCAAAGTCTGAATCTCACGAAATGTCTCATGCAGGTAGAAGACATATTGTTAGACTTGGATTCCAAAGATGGGGTCCCTACATCTCTGCAAACCAGAGTTACAGGGGTCCAAAATTGGTAAAATCCCCCATAGGATTTCATTGGCTCCCTATTTCACTTTCCAAAATCTCACATCTTTTCAAAGGGCAATGGCTCAGCAGTACCAAATTTTCTAGCATTGTAGGGACCCTTAGGGGGAACATGACTGGTGAGTTTCGGGCCCCTAGGCCGAAGAGGTCATAGCCTAGGGTCACAAAAACCTGTTTATTGGGGCTATTTCAATGGTAGTGATGGTGACGTACATAAATCGCAGCAATGGCCGTTAGCAAAGTCTGAATCTCACGAAATGTCTCATGCAGGTAGAAGACATATTGTTAGACTTGGATTCCAAAGATGGGGTCCCTACATCTCTGCAAACCAGAGTTACAGGGGTCCAAAATTGGTAAAATCCCCCATAGTATTTTATTGGCTCCCTATTTCACTTTCCAAAATCTCACATCTTTTCAAAGGGCAATGGCTCAGCAGTACCAAATTTTCTAGCATTGTAGGGACCCTTAGGGGGAACATAACTGGTGAGTTTCGGGCCCCTAGGCCGAAGAGGTCATAGCCTAGGGTCACAAAAACCTGTTTATTTGGGCTATTTCAATGGTAGTGATGGTGGCGTACATAAATCTCAGCCATGGCCGTTAGCAACGGCTGAGCCATTGCCCTTTGAAATGGTGTGAGATTTTGGAACGGTAAATAGGAGGCCCAATGAAAGCCTATGGGGGATTTTACCAATTTTGGACCCCTGTAACTCTGGTTTGCAGAGATGTAGGGACCCCATCTTTGGAATCCAAGTCTAACAATATGTCTTCTACCTGCATGAGACATTTCGTGAGATTCAGACTTTGCTAACGGCCATTGCTGCGATTTATGTACGTCACCATCACTACCATTGAAATAGCCCCAATAAACAGGTTTTTGTGACCCTAGGCTATGACCTCTTTGGCCTAGGGGCCCGAAACTCACCAGTCATGTTCCCCCTAAGGGTCCCTACAATGCTAGAAAATTTGCCACTGCTGAGTAATTGCCCTTTGAAAAGATGTGAGATTTTGGAACTGTAAATAGGAGGCCCAATGAAAGCCTATGGGGGATTTTACCAAATTTGGAGCCCTGTAACTCTGGTTTGCAGAGATGTAGGGAACCCATCTTTGGAGCCCAAGTCTAACAATATGTCTTCTACCTGCATGAGACATTTCGTGAGATTCAGACGTTGCTAACGGCCATTGCTGCGATTTATGTACGTCAGACTCGCCACCATTGAAATTGCCCAATAAACAGGTTTTGTGACCCTAGGCTATGACCTCTTCGGCCTAGGACTGCATTGAACGCGACCCACGCATTGTGCGCATTCTGGACAACACCAATTACTGGGTTTATACCCTTCTGGATCCACGGTACAAACACAATGTTCCAAAACTGCTTGAAGAAAGAGCCAGACAGGTCAAAATGGAAGAATACCAGCAGGCCCTTGTGGAGACTTTAGAGAGGAGATTGACATCCTCCCCCTCCTCTAGCCAGTTGTACGCCGACAGACTGACTTCCGCAAACCCAGGACGACCAGGAGGGCAGCAAACAACACAAGCCGCAGCTAGTGCCCAAAAGGGAATGGTATCGGCAGTGTCCTTGGAGTGGGAAAATTTTCTGACACCCATGCAGCAGCACACAGAACAGCAAGCGTGCAGATCCACCTCCAACACCGATCGCCTGGAGAAGATGGTCAAGGACTACATGTCAGATGGCGTAGCTGTGTTGAACAATCCATCTGCACCCTTCAACTATTGGGTATCGAAGCTAGACACCTGGCACAAACTGGCAATGTACGCAATAGAGGTGCTGGCTTGCCCGGCAGCCAGCGTTATGTCGGAACGCTGTTTCAGTGCTGCCGGAGGCATCGTCACAGATCGGCGGCGTATCCGCCTCTCCACAGAAAATGCAGACCGTCTGACTCAAATTAAAATGAATCAATCCTGGATTGGAAACGACTACGCAACACTTCCGGGACCCCAACCAAGTAACATGAACAATGAACATCTGTGATGGGTTAGCGTTTCCGGTCCCTGTTTATTGAACCTCTCATCTGTATTACATTTATGACTGCATGGCGACAAAATGCAAATTGCTATCCGCACGCTTCTTGTCCTCATGCAAGGCCTGGGTTGTTGTGTCTCAAAGCGTGGCCTTCTCCTCCTGCGCCACCCTCCTCTTGTTCCATCACGTGTGCTGCTGCTGGGTTAGCGTTACCGGTCCCTTTTCCTGGAACCTCTTATATGTATTACATTTATGACTGCATGCCGACAAAAAGCATGTTACCTGTGCAAAGAAAACAGACATTTCCCGCATTTAAAAGACAGTTTTCCCTTTGAAACTTTAAAATCGATTTTCTCAAAAACTATAAGCTCTTTTTGCTAAAAAATTTTTCCTCTTGTACCCACTCCCAAGGTGCACATACCCTGTAAATTTGGGGTATGTAGCATGTAAGGAGGCTTTACAAAGCACGAAAGTTCGGGTCCCCATTGACTTCCATTATGTTCGGAGTTCGGCCATGTTCGGCCCGAACCCGAACATCTAGATGTTCGCCCAACACTACACGTGACCCGTTCGGCCAATCACAGCGCTAGCCGAACGTTCGGGTAACGTTCGGCCATGCGCTCTTAGTTCGGCCATATGGCCGAACAGTTTGGCCGAACACCATCAGGTGTTCGGCCGAACCCGAACATCACCCGAACAGTGGCGAACACTGTTCGCCCAACACTAATTATATGCTATAAATAACATTTTAGAGCAAAAAGGATAATGTAAGACCTCTTACTTTTTTTTAAAGGAACAAAGGAATAACACATACACACATGCACTCAAACACACAATTTAAACCTAAACCAATTCACCTTTTCCTCTAGGCAATATTTCCCCATTTTTCAATAAAATGACTTTAAGGCTGCTTTCACAGTGGGAAGTTAAAGTCCTACGTTACAGCAGCCTATAACGCAGCCCAACTCACAGCATTGAAAAATCAATGTGCTGTTCACAGTGCCCACATTGCATAGAAGTATAACGCTGCACATTAAATGAAAGTGCAGCATGCTGTGCGTTATACTCCTATTTAGCTGCGTTAGACTGTTTGCACATGCTCAGTAATGTTTTTTGGTTTTTTTTTAAATGTACCGCATGCACCGTTTTCGTTGAATCAGTATGCGTCAAAAAGTATGCATCAAGTATGCATCAAGAGATGCATAACGCAGTTCAATGTAACGCCCGACTTCAAAGCTAACATGCAGTATATTAGGGGCACGTTATGCGACCTTAACGTCACATCATACACAGCGTCTTAGTGTGAAAGAGCCCTTAAGCCACCAGCAAGCAAGAAAATACACCTTTGACGGTTCTTTTTCACCTAAGGAACTTTTTGGTACCTTTTCAACTGCAGAATGCTAAAAAAGTATTTTGAACAAAAGATAGAAATTGTCTCCTAAGAGAAAACTTAAAAGAAAAGGTGATTGGATAGGGCGCACATTTTATGAAATAAATGAATCTATAAATATCTCTTCTTCATCTCTTATTTGCAATTATTCAGCTGTTTAAGTTCAACTCATACATTTAAAATTATTTTATACCTAGCTTGTCCTTTGAACCATTTTTTTTTACAATTTATTTTTATGGCTTGTTATAAGTATCACTTTAATATTAGTTAATTTTTGTAGCATCTCCAGTTTAGGTATAGAGCTCCTTCAATGCCAGTAAAAGTCATTGCTATTGTGTGTCATAACTGGCCTCTCCTATTGCCAGGCACTATATTATGAACGAAACACATCACAACACCTTGGATAATTGTTTTAATACAATAAAGCTCAGCAAGGACACATCGACAACACTTTTATGAAATACTGTTAATGTCAGAACTGTCTCCCAGGAACAATAGCCAAAACTGCCTGACCTTGAGTCATAGATAATCTTTTTAAATTGTAATGAGAAATGATAGCCATAGAGATAGCATATTAATGCTTGATACCGTAATAAATGTCAAACAAAGTATGAAAGTAAATGGATAATATACATGGTCATCAACATAATGTTTTTTTGCTAATAAAAGTGGAGAACAATGGAATATGTACTAATTGAAATAAGCAGCACTTCGGTATAGTAGTCTGTGTTATTGTCTAAATGTTATTTATAATTATAAGTATAAATTATTACATCCTTTGTTCCATTGGTAGATAAATTGTTATGAAAAATGAAAGATACAGGGTATCTTTATTTAAAGAGTACCTACATTATAAATTACAGTTTGCTTTAAATTTAATAACTTGCAAAGAGATATAAAATAACACATGATAAAGTGTGATTTTCTCCGTTTCCACATATGGTCTTGAAATCCCCGCCCCCATTGTGAAATTGAGCCAAGCTTATATTTTCTTTCTTTCCAAACCATAGATGCAAAGGATCAGAGCCGGGACAAGGTCCTCCAGCACCCAAGGCTGAGACACCAAAGTTTGCCCCTCCATCCCTCCCACCCCAGCCGTCACACACTGATTGCTATTAGACTAACAGGGCCACAGGGCCCCCAACCTCCCCAACACCTTAATATCTAGTTATCTGGCTTGCAGTCACTGCTATGTATCCCCTTTTCTTATTTCTCTCTGCTTCAAACACAATTAGGAATGACAGCTGAATGAATTGTGCGCCCCCTCCTACACTGCGCCCTGAGGCTGGAGCCTCCCCAGCCTATGCCTCGGCCCGGCCCTGCAAAGGATGCTGGGGGATTGATGTCATACCTCCACCCTCCCTGTCCATGTGATCTAATCCAGGCAGGCAGACAGACATCTGAACTAAGAATTATAGCAAGTAGACATGATAAAACAGGCTGCAGCAATTTGACTGACTCTCCTCTCCTTACACACTGTGAAACGAGATGTCATTTGATCCAGACAGGCAAAGGGCAGAGGAGGGAGGGGCAGTGGAGAGAACCAGGATGGAGGGGTGGACACAATGCTGAGGCTGTATTTTAGTAATGAGGAGAAAGAAGGAAGTGCTTCTACAGAAGTAAACTTTATATGTTCATCTAACTGTACACAGTGCATAGACTACATGTAAGTTTTGTCATTCAAACTTTGTTTTTGGTTGGAGGTGTTCTTTAACTTTGTTTGACTTATCTGCCTCAAAAAAAATTAGATTTGAAAATTGTGCAATTGATTTTTTGTTCCTGTTCCTCCAAAGAAAATAATTTATATCACTTTCTGACACTGTCAGACAACTACAAGAACAAGAAATGAGATGGTTATCAATAAAAAAAAAATACTTTTTTGTGGAGTGCTTGTAAGTAGCGATGATCATAATGTGCTAGTTACGGTTTCACAAAATTTCAAGTAATTTTCGTAATAATGATTACAATCATAATAGAAACATCATAATCACGAAAAATGGTGTGAAATTTCACGTAATTACAACTATATACTATCATTTTTGTTTACGATTAATTTCTTGACAAATTTTTACATGTTTGACAAGCTTTAGTAATTATGAAAAATGACAATTTTGTGTTACTCCTAATTTTGTATAATTACGATTTTGTGTTACTCCTAATTTTAATGTCTTTTTTTGCAAATTATGTGAATTATGACAAAGTTAATTATGAATTTTCAAAAAATAGGAATTATAATTTTGTGTCATAATTGAATTTACAATGTGAAATTACACAAACGCTAAATTTTGGCTCTTCACTACTTGTAAGTTGGAACCTTTAGCAGGTTTTTACTATTGTTCACAGGTACAGAAATAGCAGTAAAAACCTGCACACAGTTCTACCACATCCTCTATATTAATCCTATTCAAGAGAATTACAGAGGTGCCCCAAGGATAAAAACACTGTAAATAAAATATATCAGATGGGGGGTGCTGGATGATTCACCTCCCCCACGAATGACAAATCGCACTGATTCACATAAAAGAAGCAGCTTTATTCTCACTCCACAATATAGCTTGCAACGCGTTTCACGGGTTTGACGCTGCTTCCTCAGGCAACATAAAAACTGGAGCAACTCAAAATGTTAGGGAGCCGGTTTGGCACCTCTGTCAGAGCTGCCAAACCCGCTCCCTGACATTTTGAGTTGCTCCAGTTTTTATGTTGCCTGAGGAAGCAGCTGTCAGACTCGTTAAACGCGTTGCAAGCTATATTGTGGAGTGAGAATAAAGCTGCTTCTTTTATGTGAATCAATGCGATTTGTCATTCGTGGGGAGGTGAATCATCCAGCACCCCCCATCTGATATATTTTATTTACAGTGTTTTTATCCTTGGGGCGCCTCTGTAATTCTCTTGAATACGACTGTATCCACCAGCTGGATGGATGTGAACACCCTTTTCATTCTATAGAGAGCAACCTTTTAGCCTGAGCGGGGACAGGCTTAAACTCCCCGACTGCGAGAATAGTGGTTGCCTAATCTGGCAACCTACACTTGTAAGTAATATCCCTTGTACTCTATCCAACAATTTAATAACAATATCACACTATTGGGGCTCTCGTTTTTCCTTTTTGTCTTCTATATTAATCCTAAATATGAAAACAAAGCTGCCTAGAGTTGTTTTCTACAGAGGAAATGAAATGATAAGAAGATAAGTCCCTCCCCGTATATCTGTTTGACATTGAAAACTAGGCATGAACTCAAACTTTGTCCAAAATAATTTTTGTATAAAAATTAACATTGTTGCCTCACTCCAAAAGTTTGTGAAAATATAATACATTTTGATGAGCATTTTTATGCAAAAACAAAAGTTAAAAACAGAGGCCCAGGAAATAAAAAAAACTTTAAGCCTGGATAAAAAATTAGAGATAAGGGTGGACTTGTGTCTCCAAAAAAAGATGCCACTATCGATGGTAATTGGAAGTTAAAGGATTTATTTAAAAATGCTTTAACTTCATTTACCATCAATAGTGGCATATTACCACCTTAACTATAATTTTTTACTATTTTTAAGTTGTTTTATTTCTTTTATTATTTTGTCTTTTATGAGCTGTGATAAGAATCCCCGACTGAGCATTCAGTCTAGGTTTGACCTGGAATCATTATAGCTGAGTCAGTCTTCTGTGGAGTCTTTTCAAGCCCAAGCCCGCACCCTTCTGGCTCTGCTTTCCTGCTTTGCATACTCAGAGCTGATGGCATGGGATGGGCTGCTCCTGCAGAAAGAAGCTCTGAAACAGACAAGTGTGGCTGTGTGATCTGTATGCACTGTGCAGCCAGTCATCATTATTATCTATTGTATTCAGTTTCATTTCAATGAGAGACACTTCCTACAGGCAGCCACACAGCATAACAGAATAATAAAGTTGAAAGCACACAGATGAAAGGATGCAGCAGCAGTCCAGCTTGTCTATAGTTTCATAGAGGCTAGACAGCACATCCAGAACAACTCATAACCTGGAAGCAGAAAGGATATGAGCCAGCTGCCATTTTGGATTTTTCCTGGAGCAATAATGGATCAAAAAAAAACACTCAAAAAGGCACACCAGAGTGGCGAAAATTATCAGGTAGAGCATTTATTCTTTACAAGCTATCAACTGATATGTTTATTTTGTGTGAATCGTTCACCTCTGGTTCCCTTTAAGGGTAAAATGGCCTGTAGGCTGAAGTGGTTAAAGTATTTTTATTATTTAATAAAATGCAATATAGAATTAGAATTATTTTCTTAAAGAGACACTGAAGCGAAAAAAAAAATGATATAGTGAATTGGTTGTGTACTATGAATAATTACTAGAAGATTAGCAGCAAAGAAAATATTCTCATACTTTTATTTTCAGGTATATAGTGTTTTTTCTAACATTGCATCATTCTATATTATGTGCAGATTACACAACACTCAGCATTCAAAATGATTCTTTCAGAGCAGTCTGTGAAGTAATGACCTCTCCTCTAGCAGAGAAAAAGTAAACAGTTCACTTACAGTTGAGATAATAAAAGTCAGATAACAGCCCTCTCCACGACTAAGACTTAGTCGGAGAGTTAATGGCTTGTTTGCATAGAGATAACAACTGGAGTTTCTTAACTCTTCCTGTACTGGAAACAATTAGACTGATGTATCTGATCTTAATGTTTTATTTCTTAGCTGTACTACACATACAAATCATAATATCATCATTTTTTTTTCGCTTCAGTGTCTCTTTAAGCAGCACATATTTGCTTTGTTATGCTATATCCCCTTACAAATCCTACTAACAAAACCTAGAGCCATATTCACAAAAGTACAGTAAAGTTGTCAAGCGCAGGGAGTGGACAGCAATTTTACCTTTACTTACAGTGACAAGGTAGTGCATTCATTGTGCAGTGCAACTAGTGTAGACTACGTTACCTAAGTAACGTGAACGTCGCTAGGTATCGTGTGGCTCGTACATTCAATGTGCACATCCATTGTGCATGAAAAATAATAACAAAAAATGTCTCAAAATACTATATAATGATGAACATGTAGATAAAAAATGAAATAGAATACAGACTAGTCAGTGATCGACTTGCAGCATAATATTAGAATAATGTAAAAAAATAAAACAAACAAACCTATAATATCCATAATATCATTAATAATAATAATAATATCATTTATAATCTACATGTGTATATATAATTTTTACAGTTATACCGGTCACTGATGGATTTGCATTTTATTGAATGTGCATTTGTTGCATTATATTTATATTTATACTAGCTAGATGCCCGGCGTTGCCCGGGTATGTATTTGGCTGGTGTTGGCTCTGCCCACTTTTCCTAACACACAATTACTTAATGACCAAGTATGTGAGCTTTGCGGTCTTTGGCATCAATAATTTGCAATGAAATAAAATTAATCTGATTGGATGTGGCTCCACCCCTTTTCTGAATTTGAACCCCAATCACCCAATGGCCAACTGAACCAGGTACAGGTGATTAACAGTGCAAGAATGGCAGCAATTAAATATTCCCCTTACAAATCAATAGGTGGATTTTTATTGGCTTTTATAGGCCCCACCCACTTTTCTGAATATTAATCCCAGTCACGCAGTAACCAACTGTGCAAAGTTTGAGAACCCTACCATTAACAGTGTAAGAATGGCTGCAGTTTACATTTTCCCAGTAAAATTTGTATTTGTCTCCGCCTATTATGACCCTGTGTTGCCCGCTTATGTATTTGGCTGGTGTTGGCGGTGCCCACTTTACTAACCCTAAAGCCGCATCTACACGCGTAGATGCGGCTCCGATCCGGCGGCTCAATTAGCCGCCGGATCGCCTCTTCCGCGTCCCCGCGCTTGCGCCGGATTCGATTTCCCGCTTGTCCCCGCCGGCGCCGCTTATCTTCCGCTCGATGCCCTGCCATTGTCCCCTTGCGGGGAGCGAGCAGGGAATCGGTGGTGCGGAGATCTGTCCTGT
The DNA here is from genome assembly GCF_040937935.1 of Hyperolius riggenbachi. Taxonomy (NCBI): domain Eukaryota; kingdom Metazoa; phylum Chordata; class Amphibia; order Anura; family Hyperoliidae; genus Hyperolius; species Hyperolius riggenbachi. The sequence goes on from NC_090650.1 coordinate 78,545,456, forward strand.
CGGATCTTATCAATCGAGCCGCATCAGCGGCTTGATTGATAAGGAACATCGGAGCCTCATCTACGCGTGTAGATGCGGCTTAACACACAATTACTCAATTACCTAGTATGTAAGCTTTGCGGTGTTTGGCATCATTAATTTGAATTGAAATGAAACAAATCTAATTGTCTGTTTGTGGCTCCACCCCCTTTCTGAAATTGAACCCCAGTCACCCAATGATCAACTGTACCAGGTTTGAGGCTTGTGCCATTAACAATGCAAGAATGGCAGTAATGTAAATATTCCCCTTGAAAATCAATAGGTTAATTTTGATTGGCTTTTATAGGCTCCACCCACCTTTCTGAATATTAATCTCAGTCACCCAGCAAAGTTTGTGAACCCTACCATTAATAGTGTAAGAATGGCTGCAGTTTACATTTTCCAGTGAAATTTGTATTTGTCTCCGCCCCCTTTTTGGTTATGGGAATAAGAAAAGTATCCTATACTTTATTCCAGGTAATGTACTATGTGTGTGCCAAATTTCATTCACATCCATTCAGCTATTTTTGCATGATCGAGTAAGAAACATCCAAATATCCAAACATCCAAACATCCGAACTTTCCCATTTATTATATTAGTAGGATGTTTATGTGTTGTGTGTATTTATGGAGCACTAAGCGCCTCTCTTTGATGTTTATAGGCACTTTATTTGTCCTGAGAAAGTGGGCTAGATCCCACGAAACGCGTTGCCTGTGCTTGTCATTATTAAACTGTTCTATCTAAAGTGAGTTGTCATCTGTGAGGTAAGCTACCTCTTTTTTTTTTAAATGTTTTAGTGATTTTAGAGTGTTTTATATAGCCATTGGGCGCCTCTTTACCTCCTACTCTTATCTCAAAAAGTTGGGAGGTATGATAATGCTCTGCAAAAAAAGAATAGTCTCCAGACTGACAATAAAAGTGCAGACTAGAAGTTCCAGTACTACATTCGGCACTCATCTTCTTTTGGAAGCAGCAGTGATCCTGGATGAAGGGTTGTTGTTTTCATAATACAGATGACATTCACATTTCAAAGGTAAAATAACATTTTGCCTGGAGTGAACTTTTAAAATCACCGGTGAGTTTTTGTCATTAGAAGAAGCACAAATATCACCTTAGGGTTAAAGCACATTATACAGAGCCCCCGCAATGCCTAAATTCTTCAGTAGCCACAGTGACAAATGAAACTCTATCCATCAAAATAAAGAAAGGTGACCTAAACCACTGTGTCTTTTCTAAAAATGCATTTGCACATAATTAATATAATTAACCAAAACAAACACCCGCCACACTGAAATATTAATTTCTCTATCTGCGAGTTGTGTGTTCATACTTCAATGTTATACTTGTCATTATGAGCCTCGGTAACGGCAGGAGGTGGTGGACATCTATTATTGATTTTCACATCCACTAAACACATTAATGACGGCATTAGCATAAAAGCAATTTATCTTATAGTAGCTGCAGCAACGTGTCCATAGCTTAAAGTATGTCACATCATTAACTGATTGCTTATTTACTATGAAATTCGGAGAAAACAGATCTCACTTCCATTCTGATTGCGCATACTTCCTTGAATAATATCGAACAGGCTACAGTAATTTCATGCAGAGGATGAGGAGAACAGACTTAAAGACTCTTCAAGGAGCAATCCATTTTCAACTGATATTACACTTGTAGGTGGGTTCTTTATAGCTGTTACAGTCATTATGTAAAAAAAATAATAATGATAAAAAAGAAGACGTAGGAATGAGAAAATCCAATGACTCCTCGTAAAAGAAAAAGATGGGGGCTCATATGCAATTAACTTTTTGTTGAGTTTTTTCCTAGAAGACAATTTTTTCAAAATTTTTTAACATAGTTTTTCAGCACTTTGCAATTGAGTAAGTACCAAAGCGTAGATGAACAAGTACTATCAAAACTATTTTAAAGTGCTCCTAAAGCCCAGGATCAAAATTAGAATTTTACCTGAAGAAAAAGAAGCTTCAGGATTCTATTGAGGCTTCCCTCTGTGCTCTGATGTCCCCCGTCCCTCCAGATCGGGACCGCGCTCCTCCTCTGTAACGAGCGTGGCCACGCATACACAGTAGCACATAGCTGCTTGTGCACAAGCGGCTCCAGCTTACTGCGCATGGGCAGGTGAGCTCACGTGGCCACTCTATAGGAAGAGCAGGTGAGAGGCCCCAATATGATTATCAACAATGCCTTGTTGCTAATCTTCTGGGGGGTCACACTCATCTACAGGGGACATCAAAGCACCGATAGGAGCCTCAAAAGGATCCCGAGGCTTCTCTCTCGTTAGGTAAGTATCTTATTTTGTACCTGAGCTCCAGTTCAGGTACAGTTTAAGTGTTTTCTTGCGTGCTGGTGGTCTAAAAGGAATTTTATTGAGAATGTGTAAAAATATTACCTAGGCGAAAACTCAGGAGAAAAAGTTAAATGCATATGGGCTGGTATGTGCACAAGTAAACTTACAACTAGTGTTATTCAATTGCCTAATGTTTTCCCCATGGCTGAGCAGATGCAGTCATTAGAACAATTGTGCGGAAAGCAGAAAGTTTTTCTCTCCTTGCCCTTAGTTGACAGCCACTCTGGACAGGGCCCCCTGTGGCTTCTGAGCCCCCCTGCATCCCTTACAGAGTCTATTGTTACGCCCCTGCTCAGCTGTCTTTAGACAGTTGAGTTCTAGGAAATGATCAGGAGCCAGTTTCATTTGAGCCAATTACAGGCACAGGTCAGAGTTTGTTTTATCTGTATAGAAGCACCTAGTTCAGTTAATGTTGAGTAAGGCCTCATTCAGACTATATGTGCTGCTGTGCAGAGTGTGTATAGCAGGGGTCCCCAAACGTTTTGGGTTGAGGGCCGGGTCAACATACTTCAACATGCTGGGGGGCCGGAGTATACATAAAATGATGCAGAAGTCTTTGCGGGTCAGACAGTGAAGCATACCCAGGTGACAACCTGCAGTTCAATTGGATAGCAGTGTCACCTGATGTGGAATTTGATTGGAAACCAGCGAATTACTGCTTTCTGGCTTCCATGTGGATGGGTGGTGCCAGCACTGCTATACTATATGCGGACCACCAATATTTAAAGATGTAGCTGACCGCATCTATAAGTAATACATTTTGTGTGTGGGGGGCTGGTAAAAAAGCCTCAGGGGGCCACATTCGGCCCGTGGGCCTTAGTTTGAGAACCACTGGTGTATAGTTTGCAACACGCAAGAACGGTAGAAGGGCACAGACAGCCCATCTACCGTACCCATCATATGTGCTGCGCAGCAGTGCGATGAATCTCAAACCTGACCCAATCACTGTAGTGAATGGGATCAGCAGCGCATAGTGGCGCAGATGGCATGCGATCCTATGCGTTATTCTGCGTTATTCTGATCGCACAGCCATCTGCGCTAATTAATGTGAACAAGGCCTAAATCCTTTTTAAAGTACCTAGCCAGTAGCCTATCCACAGTATGGGTGGGTGCTTTTGGCTGTAGGGTGTCGGTGGCATCACCAGATGCCAATACTAGAAGTTAGTAATCCAGCAAGCACTCGTTTTGTTTGACCTTTCAAAATTATGCATCTGCAGTGCTCAACAGAAGCTCAGTACTGCAACTGTCTATTTTCTTCCGTCACCTTAAATAGTCCTGTGCCAGGCAGGTGCTCAAAAAAGGGCAATTTTTTTCTTCACACTTAACTGAGCAAGAGAACAAAATAATAACACTTAATTCAATAATTGTTCGTGTTGCAGGGAATACTGATTTGCAGGAGACTCTAAGTAGAACAAGTGAAGTTAATGAACTTGTTGTTAAGTGCTTTTATGCTGATTATCATGGAAAATAAATGAATATTCTTATTTGCTCTGATGACTGAAAACAAATGGACGTTAAGTAGCATAAATAATCCTAGACATAAAGGCAAATCAAATGGTGCCCTTTCTATGGATGGTAATTGAAGCATAAAGACCAAAAAACTGTTTAGCATTTTCCAAATATCGGTTAAATAAATTGTATTAAACATAGCCGACCGTGTACCTACCATATATTTTCTTCTCCGCATAACCAATTACACGCCTTCTGCTAAGCACTTACTGTGTGGCATAATAACAGTCTAGCATTTGGTATAATAACAGTCTCTGTATGTTATAAAGTGACAAACATTAAAAAAAGAGCTTGGCAAATTGGGCAAAGCTACCCTGCAAATGTATGGACTGTGTTTGTACAATGATTACATGTTTAGAACCATGCTTTTAGCTTTTGCATTCTGATTATCCGAGGAATAAAATTATCTTTATTTTATTAACTGATGTTAGTAAGTCTGGAATTTATATTAGACGGAAATGTTTGTGTGCGTACGTTAAAAAAGGGCGTCGGGAAAAAAGGGCGCAGGCAGGGTTTTAAACGATAAGCATGAATAACGTTTAAAAAAATTGTGCTATATTTCGTTTAAAAATAATGTTTTATAAAGTTATAAATCATTAACTAATGTGTATGAAATTGGCAATTGTAAAAACGTTAATCTTCCCTGTTTAAAAAGTGAAATGTATAATAATGTTTTTTAAAAGATTACTAAGAATTTAACTAAAACTGTACCTAACCCTACTCTCACACAGAACCCTCCCTGTACCTACACCTAACCCCTAGACCCCCTGGTGGTGCTTAAACCTAAGACCCCCCTGGTGGTGCCTAAACCTAAGACCCCCCTGTGATAAGCATTAATAACGTTTTAAAAAAATATTGTGCTATTTTTCATTTTAAAATAATGTTTTCAACAAATATTGTACTGTTTTTCGTTTAAAAATAATGTTTAAAAAAATTATAAATCATTAAATAATGTGTAATCATGAGAAGCGGTTATAAAACATTAAAAGTCTCCGGGCGCCGCTTGTAAAACGTTATTTTTCTCCGGCGCCCTTTTTTCCTGTTGGGCGCCCATTAAACGATATTTATTATGGGAGTGAATGGCGGCGCCCTTTTTGTCCACCTGCCTCATGCGCCCAAATTTCCTGCCTCCGTTTGGGTAGGTGTGCACGGGCGTATGTGTATCTGTGTGTGCGTGGATGTGTGTGCCTGCTGGAAGCATGTAAACATGTAATTTAATCATGAACACACATTTTTTAATTATTAGTAGTATGCTGTTCCCCTTTGAATCCAACTGTAGACCAATATTCAAAGCAAGGTTTATAAATGGGGCTACCACAAAAGCTTTCTCAGAGGCAGTGACAGTCACAATTCATTCATAAATAGGTCCATATGCAATTAACTTCTTTTCCTAAGTTTTCTCCTAGGTGATATTTTCTCACCTTGTCAAGAAAATGCCTTTAAACCACCAGCTGGCAGCAAAAATACTCAAAATAAATTTTAACCCTCCTGGCGGTTCGCAGTTTCAGAGGCTGCGTCCGCGGGAGGATTTTTTTAAAATAAAATGCGTTTTTAAGTCTTAGATAGCACTTTGCTAGCTAACTATGTCCCCCAAGCCCCACCACACCTAACTAAAACCCCCCGAGCGCTGCCGGCTATATTTACCCCTCTCTGCGATCCCGCGAGAGCCGCAGCTTCACCATTCAGCTTCACTCGTCGCTATGGCGACGATCTGACATGACGTCTGACGTCATAGACGTCATGCGCAGTCCCAATCCTCCCCATAGCAAAGCCTGGAGCTGATTGGGAGGCTGTACCATCGGGGGATCCCTGGGGGGTACGTATTACTGCGGCAATCGGGGGGATTGGTGGAGAGCGGCGAAACTTGGAGGACATAGTTAAATAGCCAAGTGCTAGCTTAAAGGGATACTGTAGGGGGGTCGGGGGAAAATGAGCTGAACTTACCTGGGGCTTCTAAGGGTCCCCCGCAGACATCCTGCGCCCGCGCAGCCGCTCACCGATGCTCCAGCCCCGCCTCCGGTTCCCTTCTGGAATTTCTGACTTTAAAGTCAGAAAACCACTGCGCCTGCGTTGCCGTGTCCTCGCTCCCGCTGATGTCACCAGGAGAGTATTGCACAAGCCCAGTATGGTCTGTGTCTGCGCAGTACACTCCTGGTGACATCAGCGGGATCGAGGACCCGGCAACGCAGGCGCAGTGGTTTTCTGACTTTAAAGTCAGAAATTCCAGAAGTGAACCGGAGGCGGGGCCGGAGCATCGGTGAGCGGCTGCGCAGGCACAGGATGTCTGCGGGGGACCGTTAGAAGCCCCGGGTAAGTTCAGCTCATTTTCCCCCGACCCCCCTACAGTATCCCTTTAAGCATATACAACTGATTTTATTTTAAATAAAAATCCTTCTGGGGCCATGTGATCCTCTGCGGCGGCTACCCCGAGTGTGTTTGGTTTGTTTTTTTTGGGGGGGGGGGGGGTGGAGGGGGTTTACTTTTCAGACCATAAGTCACACTTTTTTTCTACCCCAAAAGGAGGGGGGGGGGGCAGTCAGTGCATCTTATGGTCCAAATACTACAATTTGGACCCCATCCGTAGTACAGTGCAGCAGAGTTGGAATGCATTTGAGGTGTCATTAGACAGGACCTTCTGCACTTGCAGTTCCCTCAATAAACCACCAGTAAAAGTGTCTCTATGCCAACTCCCATCTTCATTTCCCTCTCTGCCAATCAAGGCAGGATCACTCCTTTCACCCTCCAATCACAGCAGCCCGCTGCTCTGCTCCATGACTGTCGCTGATATCTTTGCGAGTGGGACCATGGCTCCATCATTGGGGCCAATCACTGCAATGATTGGCTCAAATGACGGAGCCATGGTCCCGCCGGCGAGTCACAGTGCAGAACAGCAGATGGCCGTGATTGGAGGAGGGATGCTACCTTGATTGGCAGAGAGGGAAGTTAAGATGGTATGGAGACTGTCAGTGGTGGCTTTTTAGAGAACAGAAAGTGGTGGAGAGACAACCTATGAGACTGACCTGAGGCTAGCGGAGAAGAGGACACCAGTCATGGACTAAAGTAGCGGGCGGCCATGATTGGAGGAGGGATCCTTCAAATAGCTGTGGTGAGACAAGCTATGAGGTTGACCAGAGCGGGGGAGGGGATGCAAGTCACTGAGTAGAGCAGCAGCAGTGTGATTTGAGGAGGCATCCTTCCTTGATTGTTAGAGAGAAAAGTGAAGACAGAGACTGTCAGTGATGGCTTATTGGGGAACAGCAAGTGAGGAAGGTCCTGTCTGTGGAGAGACAAGCTGACCTGAGCCTGGTGGAGGAGGGGGCACCGCAGGACATGGGCTTATGCTTAGTTGTCTGCAGACCTGCACTGTACTGAGGACATGGCTGATGAGGCCGCTTGTGCAAGTTACTATGGGCTTGATTCACAAAAGAGTGCTAACTGTTAGCACGGCCGTTTTTGCATGAATTTTTGCGTTTGCGCGCAATTGCGAATTTTTGCACGCAATTTACCGGTTTCGTGCTCAAACACGATTTTTTGCGCAAAATCGTTATTGTTTTCATGCAAAATTTGCGTTTGCGTGCGAAAACGGTTAATTGCGCGTGAAAATTCGGGATCGCGCGCAAACGCGAAAATTCACTCGAAAACGGCCGTGCTAACATTTAGCACTCTTTTGTGAATCAAGCCCCATGCATTATTTACTATACAGTTTATAATGCTGCTGGCTGCTGACAGAGTCTTACAAGTTTGCTCTGGCAGGCCAGTGCACTACCGTAAGGATAGGAAGTGGTTCAACTACAACCAAAGTTTTCCAGTAACCTAGGACCCTAAATAGATACTTCATCATGGGAGATAAGGTCCACAAGATGCTTCTGCCCGATGGATGCACCAAGTTTAATATATATTTTTTCCCAGATTTTTGTCCTTTTAAACCTAGGTGCGTCTGAGGGCTCATTTCCACTATTGCGGTGCGGAATCGCCTGGATTCCACCGCTGATTAAATCGCATGCAGATGCGATTCCCCATGCGTTTTTGCCGCGAATTCGCATGCGAATTTGCATAGGTGAGGGTATATGTGATTTTAACCATGTCACTGCCTGTGTGAATTTACATTGGTGCCTATGCGAATTTGCGGCAAAAACCGCATGTATTGCATGCGTTTCGCATGCAATTTGCATGCATTCCACTCGCAGGCGAATTCTGCGGCTCTTTTGTGCATTTTTTTCACCGCTGGAAAAAACGCACCTCAACAACGCTACAGTGGAAACAGGTCCATCCACTTGCATTACATGTGCGAATCCGCATGCGTTGGACGCATGCGGATTCGCGATAGTGGAAACAAGCCCTTATGGTCAGGATCGTATGGTCCGAAAAATATGATACTTTTTTGATTGTAGAGTGCTGAAATGTTATTTTAAAGAGAAGATGAAAAATTATCCTCAAGTAGAAAACTTGGGAGAAAAAGTTAATTGCACAAGACCATAGTTTCAGTCAGGGCCGGATTTACAGCTCAGGAGCCTATAGGCACAAAAGCTTTGGCGCCCTAAACCCCACCCCTTAACTTAGGCCACGCCCCTCACATCACGTCCCCTTTTTCTTATTCGATAAAACCACAGAGGATAATGCATAAATTACCAAAAACAAGTATAGAATACCAACAATGCGCAGATATTTCCAATGACACATAGAATTAATGAAATATAGGATGATATTTCCAACAACAAGCAGATAATACATGTCACAACGACTAAATACAAATCTAACTACTACGCCACTGTGCTGCCCACTGAAGATTTAACTTAGCAGTTATACAGTAGTTTCACCTGAGTGGTGCAGATGATGCTAGGAGCTGCAGTGCAAGTCTAGCAGCCTGAAAAACATCCAGCTGTTGGAGCACTAGAAGTCCCACACAACACAAAAAAAATGTCCATATATCTACCCTGAAGCTACAGGTTTCTGGTGTCAGAGTCAGAGGGATGCTTGCCAGAAGAGACTTCAGGGAAGTAGCAAGCCTGCAGTGCTAAACCCATTTGCTCAAATTCACAATTAGCATCCTGCACCCCTTGAAAGTAAGCTGGGCTAATATATACTATAGGGTGCTCTGCAGCCAGTCTCCATTGTGAAAACTAGACATGGCCATAAGAAAGCTGCTGCTACTCTTCCCCTCCCTGTGAAAGCAGAGCCCCTCTAGTAGCTAGGAATGTGAGCCCCCCTCCTCCCTCTCACCACCTCTGCTTCTGGAAAGCGCACAGCCGCTGCCCAGTGACTCTGAACTGTCCTGTGCAGGAAACAGAGCTGAATCCCTGCCGCCTGAGTTGGAGAGGAGATCGCTGGAAGTCGCTGTTTGTTTTGTTTTTTCTTACAGTGCAGGCTCATCTGCTGCCCCAGCGGCTCCCTCTCACATACACAAGCCTGGAAGAAGGGGGCCGCTGCACACCAGCCCACAATTGTCTGCCTCCATACGCACACACATCTTCCCCCTGCACTCGCTCCTTTCCTTGTCACGGGAGGCGGAGTCTGCGGAGTCTGTTATCACGCAGCTTCAATATATGATCTAGAGAAGGAACATGCAGGCGGCTAATAAGCCGCCTTTCAGATGCTTTCCGCCTGTAGGCACGTGCCTACTGTAATCAATGGTAAATCCGGCCCTGGTTTCAGTTTTTTTCAATGAAAACAAAAAACATCTACCAAAGGTCAGTTTCTATGCTTTGCTCTCTGCATTGTGCCATGTGATTTACTAATGAAGGTAGGGAAATACTCTCAGTCCAAATGGTCTTAGTTCAAATTATGTCACTCTGTCACTTCCATCAGCAATCATGGCACAGGAACAAGTAGATCCCTGGATCTAGACCAAGTTGCCCCAAGTTGCGCCTGGGGCAAGGTCAGGTTTTGGCGCCTAAACTGCCATTCCCCATCAACATTTTGCCGCCTTTTTAAGAATTCAACAAACTGCGCCTGGGGCAAGAGACCCGCTTGCCCCCACCCCTAGATCCGTCCCTGGACCCAAACCTGTGGCCCTTTAAGTTTAACTTTAGTGACCTCAGACTGTTTGATCCTTGAGTAAAAATTCCAATATCCTATCTATTTGTCACTACCCAACTTTTGGGAACATTATTATTATTATTTATTGTATTTAGAAAGCCCCAACATATTATGCAGTGCTGGACAATGAATACATACAATGATACAGAGGATGGCAGATCTAATGTAATGAGGTTACACAACATAGGACAAAGCCATACAAGGCAAACAGAGTACAAAATACATAAACATGCATTTTTGATGAGGTAGTCCCTAGTAATACAAGTACAAGGCGGTAATAGTAAAGGAGCACACAGGCATGTAAAAATGCACTAGGGAAGGGAAGACCCTGCCAAAGGCTTACAATATAAGGGGAGGGGAGATGGACAGGCTAGGTAAGGCTGTAGAATAAGTATTCAACAAAGAGTTGCTGTATGGTAGGGGATGGGAGGCCATCTTGAAGAGGTGGGTTTTCAGGGCTACTCTACCACACACTCTTATGTGTTGTTTTTGCCTTATCTTTAGTAATATGCAGCTCTCAATTCTTATCGAAAGTGATATCAAATTCTTATCAAAATTCTTATCAAAACTTGCACAAGCATTTGTATTTTATTTTATTTTTTTTAAATAATAGTTTTATTTGCAGATAGCTTTTCGGTCTCTTTTATTCTCCTATACATTTCTGATGGTTTGACTCAACCCGAGTTGCTTGGTTACTCTGTTGTACTGGCCCAAGCCTTATCCCATACAGCCATATCAATCCTTGCCATGTACTGAAGAGGGCCAAAAGCCCGCAACAGGCTTTCTACATGTGGGGTTGGTGTGGCTGTGTAATATTTAAAGCTATAGGCTTGCTATACACCAGCATTTCTGAAAACTTGCATGACTTACAGGGGTGAAAAGGGATAATTTGCATATTCAGTTGTGGTGCATTGTGGGTAACCACAAATGTTCACTTATATCTGAATTTTTGCAAATTTCCTTCTGTTTTAAGAAGGCAAATTTCACCAAGAATTGTTTATTAGTAGAAGGGTTTTTCTGTCTCTTTTATCCCCCTATATATTCCTAGTGGTTTGGGTCATCCCGAGCTGCTTGGTTACTCATTTGCAGATAGGTACTGTAACAAATCACACATGTCTTCAAGACATATTATAACCCTTACAAGGGTTAATATCTTATTCACACATTATATAAAATGGACCGGTCCAAAATCAAGTAGGTAGGAGGTTCAGGGCCGTCAGTCGCTAAGTGGTAAAAAAAAAGGGGGGGGGGGGAATAATTTACAGTGCATTTTAGTCTGGGACAAATACACATCTTATGTATATTCCCAGCATGTGTCAGTTTCTGGCTGGTTTGTGAGATCCGTGACAATAACATTTGTTATTGTACAATCACTTTTGTTATTGCTATATTGTATTTCTTGTGATATGCAGTTTTCCTGTGCTTCCTGCAGTTCTTCTATAAATGCTGCAGGTTTTCAAGATTTAAGAGGTAAAATAAATTCAATTTTGAGGCTGTGTGGGTTTCTGAATAAGAAGTATGCAAAATACATGTATATATCTCTCTGGAGAAGTTACAGGGACAGGGTAATTCGGCAGGCCTCGAGAAAGGTTAGTAAACTAATAATTTGCAAAACGGATATTGTGCAAGGAAGGAATTATGAAGCTGTGGACGGTTTAGAAGACGACACGCTCGACTCCTGTTAGGAATAAAATTATTGTCTGAAACTCATAGTTTGAAGCATTCTGGCATCAAGCCATGCTTAAGAAGTTGCTCTTAAAAGCACCTTATGTGCGAGTTCAGTAGAATTTAAACTAGGTTTTACATTACATCGTTTGAAAATGTTTCTTAGGTCAGCTATTTACTTTTAGCCATTTCTCATGGAAGGGAATCACAGTTTATGAAGTTGCAAAGCATACGTCTGGCTTTTTTAAAATTCTAGTAAGCAGAACAGTAATCAAAGTGGATCTGTCACCGTTGATAACTTTAGTTTTTGGAGCTACTTTAACTTTCTGGCTTGTTTATACTCTTAAATGGCATTGAAGGTTGGTAGTTTCAACATGATTTTTTTAAACTGCAGTATAGTAAAGCAACCACAAGATGTCACTGTCTGTACAATGCTGGGAAGATCTCTATGGTATTGTGACTTGAAGTAAAGTGCATCACCTGATGGTTGTGTACAGTGGCGTAGCAATAGAGGTGCAGAGGTAGCAACCGCATTGGGGCCCTTGGGCTAGAGGGCCATGAGGGGCACACCCTCAACCACAGTATTAGCGCTTTATTGGTCATGTGCTGATAATATTCACTTCTATAGATGATTTGAATAGTAGTGACCATTAACATACTGTTTCTCATCCCCTTCTTGCACCTGACACAGTGGTTGTTCTTGACTAGTTTTGGTGTGCCGTATCAATTGTTATCTATAGCATGCTTGGGGGGGCCCCAATGCTAAACTTGCACTGGGGCTACGCCACTGGTTGTGTTGTGTATGATTTATCTTTGCATGTTTTCCTTCAGTAAAGAGTTCTAACTTGTTATACTGAATGCTTATCTGCATGTACAGACCACTCTGCTCCATCGGGGGGACACTGAACACATGCCAGCACATTTGCCTATGGATGCTCTCTTGAGCGTACATTTGTTACCGTGGGTTTTTTTTTCTGCATACAAAAGTAGATTAGGTATTGCACACATGTAGTACAAAAAATAGCAATATATACGCTTAATAGCAACGGGGTGCTGTGTCAGAAATCAAAAACCAAGTTAATTGTAAAGAGACACGCACACCAGGCCAATTAAATGCTCAGAAAAATATATTCAAAAGTAGAACATACATCTAAATAGTATTAGATATGCTGGTCTCAACCTACAGTACCAGTATGAAAATATATACACACATGAGCTATAGCATAACATACAATGTACAATAATTGGAAGCGCACTCTATGTGGCAATATAAGCTGACAAGGACAGAGTCCAGTAAATAATCAAGTCTATAGGCAATCCAAACCTAAGTGCATAATCTATCCAACAAAGTCCATGGGAGAGCCAAGTTCCCTATAAGAAATGTTCAAAAGCGCTCAAGGCTAGTAGTAGGCAGTGGCACTACAAAGTTCAGCAAACAGTGTGAGATGAGGTGCTGGCAGCCTGGCACCCTCAACTTTTTACCCAGACGTTGGCGTTTCAGAATTACTCCTTTATCAGTGGGTGTAGAGCGAAGGAGGCAACTGTAGCAGTACAGGTGACAGGCAGCGTCTGCCCCGATATTACCGATCCTATTCTAACACTAACCACCCACCTCTTAATGTCTAACACTAAGCTCCCTCTCCAAAACTAACCTTGCCCTCTTTACTTCTAACACTAACCTTTCCCCTTCATCTCCCAACACTAACCTTCCCCTATCTTTTCATAACCCTAACCTTCTGCTTTCCTCTCAATAACCACCCTGCCGCCTTTGCCGCTATGTGAGTTTGGCTACAATGTAGCTAAACTTAATGCCAAACCAAGCTCCATCCTTGCTGCTTCCCCCGCTGCTAGCCATGCAACCACACCAACTTTAAAGTGTACCAGAGACAGTGTGTAATAAAAGTTTTATACATACAGTACCTGGGGCTTCCTCCAGCCGCATTCACACAGATCGCTCCCACGCTGCCATTCTCAGTCTTTACCTGCTCTGGTATAGGGTTCCGTAACTTCAGCCAGTCACGACCAGTCTGCGCAAGAGAAGTGCACCCTCTAAATATCTATGGCGACCGCCGGAGCAAATTCCAACACCAGCACACATTCACAAGCACATGGTTGCCTGCGAAGATGTGTTTGCACATAAACATTTGGCGCAGTGTATTCTAGAGTTCGCTTCTGATTGGCCATCTTAGCACATCTGACCTTAGTTTAAACAACATAAACAACATGCTGGGCATTATGGGTACAGGGTTTAACATTGGGAGCAAACAAATCTATACAATTACTGTGGTAGCACTGAATCAAACAGCTACAGAAGCTGAAGCCCCGTGCAAATGTTACACTCAGTAAATTCCCCCGTCCTTTGTTGCTATGCCCCTGGATGCACTCCTTGAAGCCTGAGTCCCCTCTCTCTCTCTTTCCCAACCCCACCCCCCATGCACAGTGGCACAGTAGAGTAAATTCAATTACCTATTTCTGCACCTGGTAATAATAATCTCTGTTAAAAATCAGAGATAGTATGTGTAGGTATGTTTTCTGTGAGTTGAACTGTTTTTTATTAGGTTATTAGCTTTTTCTTAGTTATTAGCCAACATTTTTATTCACTTAAAAAAATCTGAGAGCAAACTGTGCTATGAGGAATAGTTACTGAATGCTGAATGCTGTACTGGCAACACACTAACAAGAGAAAGATAGAACCTCTACCTCAGAAAACAGAAACAGATTGGTTAGTTATTTTCATTGTGTTGTGTTGGATAGATTTCCTCATCTACAAGTACATGACCACAGGCTGTTAATATAAACCTCTTGTTGTACCAGCGACAGTATTTCTACACCCCTTGAGGCTCCATCTTAGCTCCAAGGGCCTAGATATAAATACGTCAACGTGATCGCACACCGTGCATGCTTGTGTGCGCTCCCACGCGCTCCCACTCTCATCGCTGCCCGTTCGTACACTAATCTGTGAATGGGAATAGGTGTTCCCAAAGCCAATCAAAGTGCCTGTAATCAATGATTACCGACATCAGTGAGATGCCGGTGGTCATAAACAAAGTGAAAGTATAAACATAAACACATTACTTCCTGTGTACTGTTCTGATTGCAATGAAAGAAGCAGTGCAGTGTGGCACTCCCGCTATTCCATAGGAATGTACATGTGGGTAGATACTACTTATGGGTCAATATACACTCACCGCTGCCAAAGCCTTGTTGAAGAGGTGTAAAGGAATCCCCGGACATGTGCTCCGCTTAAAGATTTATGAAGGAAGCAAAAACTGACAGGTATAAAGATAAGAAGCAGCAGCGTGCACCATCTGTCCTTTTTCGCGCTTTTATTCCTTCTAGTACAGCTCCATGTGGCAACAAGGAAAACTCAGTATGCAAACTTGATTATAGCATATCCATACATACAGTTTAGATGACAGCAGTGGTTAGGTGAGTGCCATGAGTGTGAAAGGCCCTCCCAGATACCTCTGTATGCTTTAAGATGGTGGGGTGTCGTGGATACGACCGGGTACTATTGTAAGGACTACCTTTTGGGGTAACCATGGTAGGTTTATAGATACCGTTTGACACTTTAAGACTCATTATGGTTTAAGCCTTATGATAGTAATGGTGAAATGGTTTTAGGCACTGACCATTAGGTAAAAATTCTTCTGGGTAATTATTAGGAGGGGTTATTGGGATACCTTTTATTTAGGGTTTCCTTTTTTGGCATGTGGTCCAATGCCGGATGGCCGCCCTGTACTTTACAGGGGGCCCCTAGCCTTAGTCCTGGTCCATCCACTGCTCCCCCTACATTTGTTCAAGTAATGTTTTTAAATTTTTAACATCTGATATCACATTGGCATTTGTATTGTGAGATGCCATTCTACACCATAATTGATATCGTATGATGCCATTCAACCGTTTCCTGCTCGGTCGCCCTAGCAATTTGTTTTTAATGTAGATTGTTTAACTGTCACAATATACACTAGGCACTTTTGAATGGAGGGGGGAGTCAGGTCGTGTGCACGGCAATAGGACGGGTATGATTGATTTATGCATGCCCGTTACGTCTTAATAGACGTACGAGCGTATAGAAGATGGTGACCATTACGTAGGCTCCATCCAGTGGATGTTATTATAACACCCCCATGCGACTAATGTTCCGCATGTAAGTACGCATGAGCGCCATTTGCCAGTGCCCGACACCGGAAGTATTTCCCCGCTAATCCAATGAACTCTTTACTGATGGCAGCGTTTTCACCCAGAAGGGGCGGGGCTATTCCCCGTAATAGCCGGGTGGACTGCGGGGCGCTCAGCTTGTGGAACGCAGCGTGACCAAGCGTCCTGTTGGACGCAAAACGGCCGTCGCCGACCGTTCACACTCATGGCACCCACCTAACCACTGCTGTCATCTAAACTGTATGTATGGATATGCTATAATCAAGTTTGCATACTGAGTTTTCCTTGTTGTCACATGGAGCTGTACTAGAAGGAATAAAAGCACGAAAAAGGACAGATGGTGCACGCTGCTGCTTCTTATCTTTATTCCTGTGTACTGTTCACAGTACACAGGAATAAAGTAGGGGGGCATCTAGTGGCCAAATAGTAAAAATACACACACAATACATTAAATTAAATACAAATAAATAAATCCGCCATTAATTAACCCCTTATCTCACCCACTTTCACATAGTTACCAAATTACATAATAAAATATAAATAGTTGCTTTAGGGGCTTAACATGTTTTATAATATGTGTGCCACGAGGGTATACTAGCGTTATTTTTTCAAATAAGGGCTTATAATTAGTGCTACAGTTTAAAACAAATGCAAAACTGAAAAAATACACCTTTATTTCCAAATAAAATAGTGTCGCCATACATTGTACTACGGACATAAAGTAAACATTGTAATAACCTGGGACAAATGGGCAAATAAAATGTGTGAGTTTTATCCACAGTAGCATGTTTTATTTCAAATCTATAATGGCTGAAAACTGAGAAATAATTGTTATTCTCGTTGCAAGCATTTAGAACAAAATAATTTTTAGCAAACGGTACCACCCAAAGAAAGCCTAATTGGTGGCGAAAAACAAGATATAGGTAATTTTGATGTGATAAGTAATGATAGAGTTATTGACGAATGAATGGGAGGAGCGCTATACTCAGCAAGCTCTGACACTCCGGCACCTACGCTTTTCTCCATCCCCCCCCCCCCCCCCCAGCTCCCACTGTATACGCTGCAGCCCACTGACACACAGGACCTGGTGCTGTGGGGGGTGCATATCAGTTCGGCATGGTGAGAGCCAAATGACGGCTCTCACCGCTGCCACTAAACTCCGAGGCAGCGTTAAATACTATTCCCCCTCCGAGTTGTCGCAACTCGGAGGGAGATTTAAGTCAGGGTCTGGCAGCCGCCAGAGCCCCGAATTACCTCTACGCGCCTCGCGCAGCATAGCATTGCTGCTATGGGACGCCCATGTAACGATTGTGGAACTTTCTCCGTGATCAGCGCACAACGCGTGCGCTGATACGGCGGAAATCCTCCACAAGCGTATAATTGCAGGAACCCAGCAAAAGGTGCTACGCACCCGTAGAGGGAAATTCCTGTCGGCAGATGGCGCTGAGGAGTGCAGAGGAACCAATCCTCTGTACCTCTACAAATGCCAGACAGGAATTGTACGAAGCGCAGAACGCAATCGCAAGAGAAGCGATTGCGAATGAGAACGAGCAAAGGGACAGGTTGTATGTGTGTGCGCCAATCTAGTCGCCACCCCGCGACAGCGCACACACAACAGCAGATACGAAACAGAAACACAACCGCAAGAAAGGCGATTGCCAAAAGTGACACAAGGCAGATCAGAACAGAATACGAGGATAGCAAAGGCACAGCAAATCATACAATGAGGAGACACGGAAAATAACAAACGCTAACTGAACGCGAACACCACACTCATTCGCAACAGTGCACACGTTCATGCGTGGTCTCCACGTGATAAGCACAATAGAGACAAGCACGCCTAACTAACCATTGACAGACAAACATGTAACAGAGGACGCGAGCGCTTGCTTAACGGTTACCTCACCGAGCCTCCAGCAAGCGTTCGTAGCAGACAAGACAGACACACGAAAACAGGGACAAGCGATAAATAGGATCCACAGCACTAGCGAAAGTGGCTAGCGCGATCCAGGAAGACAGAACAGAAGGATCCACAGTACTAGCGCAGGATGCTAGTGCGATCCGGGTACAGAGTAGCAGAACAGAAGGATCCACAGCACTAGCGCTATGCGAATGCGATCCAGGCAGACAGAGTAGCAGAACAGAAGGATCCACAGCACTAGTGCAGGATGCTAGTGCGATCCAGGAAGGCAGAACAGAAGGATCCACGGCACTAGCGGAAAGTGGCTAGCACGATCCAAGGAGACAGAACAGAAGGATCCACAGCGCTAGCGCAAGATGCTAGTGCGATCCAAGTGAGACAGATCAGAAGAGATAGCTGGTAGCAACCGCTGCACCAGCTATACTCCAAGAACAGAGATCAAAACGATTTCCTGTCGACCACCGATGGGACAGGACAATCGCAACAGAACAAACAAAACAGATAAGCAATCCTAACTGCACTAGGGGAACCTGCCTAGCGCAGTTTCAGAAATTACTCTAAGCTGAACTTCAAACAAAGAGTAAGGCTGACACTCCTCCCGGAGTGTTTCACAGGAAGGAATCCTTATGACCAGCCAAGCATTGTGAGAAACACATAGTACTTATAGTACACGCCTTCAATGAATGTGGCCAGGCAATTTGCATGACAACGTATGCAAATTCCTCAGCAAGCACAAGCTGCAAAACTGACAGAAGCTCTTCTTTCCAGAGTCCTGCAGCAAACCTAAACAATGGTCAAAAAGCTGCCTGCCTGCACAGGCAGCTAAGCAGATCATTACAGCCCAGTTTCGGCGCTCAGCTCTCAGAGCTGCGCGACGAAATCAGCTGATCCGTGCTGTGGGTGCCACCCCTTCCAACTCTACCCTAGCCCACATTAACTGCTTCTCAGCAGGGGTTAACATGCAGCATGTTTGTTACCCAGGAACTGTCTACCGACCAACATGTTTGTCAATCACTACTGACTGTGATTTTAGCAGTTTCCACCATTTGGCAGTCATTTTGAAAATTCTCAGCAGCTTATCTATGAAGGCCTATGCTCAGTATTTGCAGGCTAGAATCTGTGATAGGATCCTAATAAACATATACCATTGACCTTGGAGGAGTTCTTCTCTAATCAAAAGTTGAACCAATTTTTTTCTCATACATTTCTATTCAAAGTTTTCTAACACAGCTGCAGAGCAACAAAATCCTTTACAAAATATCGCATAATCATTAAGTATAGCAACTTTTTTTTTTCTCTCTAACTCTGTGATCCGTGCTATAAACAACTCTCTAGAGTCTGGCTCATATTATTTATTTCAACTGCTATTTATATCAAGGTTGCTTTGTCTCATAGAAAATTATCTGCTAAGAATATTGATGTTCCCAAAAATAAAGTAACCAGAGTAACAGAAATGAATTGTTTGCCTTTCACGTCCTGCCAGACGGATGATCCTTTTTTACTTTATAATCAATACAAGTCTTTAAGTTTCTTCCCTTTTTCTTTTTTTTTTTTTTTTTGCATCTAATAAGTCTTGTTGCAATTAATTCTGCTTTTGAAAGAGAAAGTAACGCTGATAAGAGATTTTATCGTTCAAAGATCCGTATTTGAATGCATGCAGTACAAGTACAAAGAGTACCTCTAACTAGCTTCTCTACGAAAGTGTGGGTTGAAACCAAATGACAGTTGTTCAACCTATTTTAGAACTGTAGTGAAAATGCAGCCTAACTGAAACTGCTACAGTATGTAATATGCAAAAAAACAACATATCTACGAAATGAATTGAGCAATACTAGTCACATCTCTGCAAATATACTGGAAGCTGCAGCATCTCCCCAAGGCATTATCTGTAGCTTGATTGTTTTATAGCTCTGCTTAATATTATTATTAATTACTATTTAGCGTCAACATCTTCCGCAGCACTGTACAGAGTACGTTGTCTTGTCACTTAAAGAGACCCTGTACTAAAAAAAGTCTCCTGGGGGGTACTTACCTTGGGAGGGGGAAGCCTTAGGGTCCCTCCCAAAGGCTTCCCGCTCCCCTGTAGCTGCAGGCAATCCAGCACTGGCTCCTCCAAAGTCTCCCGCAATCCTGGCTCGACAAGTCTGACAAGCTAGATTTATTTACCTTCCCTGGCTCCAGCGGGTGGCGCTGTTGCGGCTCTCAGCATGGAAATAGACGGAAATAGCCGATCTCTGTCAGGTCCACTCAGAGCCGGGACAAGGTCCTCCAGCACCCAAGGCTGAGACATCAAAGTGCGCCCCTCCATCCCTCCACCCCAGCCGTCACACACTGATTGCTATTAGACTAAGAGGCACCCCAGGGCCCCCAACACCTTAATCTCTAGTTATCTGGCTTGTAGTCACTTCCATGTATCTCCTTTTCTTATTTCTTTCTGCTTCAAACACAATTAGGAATGACAGCTGAATGAATTGTGCGCCCCCTCCTACACTGCGCCCTGAGGCTGGAGCCTCTCCAGACTATGCCTCGGCCCGGCCCTGGGTCCACTCTATTACGCAGGTGCAGGAGACTTACACCTATGCAGTAGAGCGGACCGACAGCGATCAGCTATTTCCGCCTATCTCCGAGTGGAGAGCCGATACTGCGCCTGCGCTAGAGCTGGGAAGGTAAATATTTACATCCTCGCTATTCGGAGGGGCACAGCGAAACCACTATTGGACACAGGAGGATGTGGGAAGACTCAATAGGATCCGGAGGCTTCCCCACCCCAGAGTTGAGTACTCCCCAGGGGAACTTTTTCTCATTAATCCCTACCACAGTCATATGTGCAGTTTATGTATCCTAGTCTAGGGCCAATTTAAGGGGAAGCCAATTAACTTATCTGTATGTTTTTGGGATGTGGAAGGAAACCCAAGCAGACACAAGGAACATACAAACTCCATGCAGATAGTGCCCTGGCTGGGATTCGAACAGGGGACCCAACACTGATAACCAATATACCACCGTGCTTCCTGCTCCACTCACCTAATTTATAGAGCAGGTGACAGCAAACCACAGTGCCCAACTGCAATGCTTGCTTTCAAAAAGACAGATCCATAACCTTTTCAAATACAGCCAATCACACATTTTGAGGAAAAAATATATATTTTTTGTTTTAAAGAGCGAGCTCGGCCTCCCATCCAGTCTTATTAACCTCTTGTTGTACCCCATTTGGGCTGGTATATGCTAGGAAGTTCAGAGCCCATCAGATCCTTAAACAATACCAGCCTGCAGGGTCCATTAACATTAAAAACTGTCATAATTCCTCTTGTAGAGTATTATTGCTCAATGTTAAAAGAGGTTCATCCCCACTCTAGTGGCCCACAACAGTTTTAAACATTGAGGAGTCTGGTATCCTTGTTGTTCCTGTTATGTCCTGGCTTGGAACAGGGAGTGAAGCCACTGCTTAGGTAGAGAGTTGGTGAATACTGTAAATAAACCTAGTTTCAGATCTTGCATTCATATTTCATGCAAATTATATGCAGCTGGAAATCGGACCAATCAGAATAACTTTTTGACAGTTTGTATTGGTCCAACTTCAAGCTGCATAACGTTTACATGAAATTTGAATGCAAGGAGAAATTACTTACATCTCATTAATCATCCCTAATAAGAAGCAATATATTGTACCTCCATTGGCTGCTAGCTCCCCATTGTTCTTTATGGTTATACTAGTAGACCCAAGCCTGTTTAAAAACGGGCTCTAGGTCTTTTTTTAAGGACTTCCGAGGCCAAAAAAAAAAAAAGTAAAATACCTGCATCATATTTTAAGGCACGGAGGATGTCATCCGCGCCCTTCGTGCCGTTCTGCCCTAGAGCTGCGCAGCCACACTCGCGGCTATGCGGACTGCGCCGCCGCAGCCAGCTCATGCGGTCATGTTTGTAGAGGCAGGAGAACCCAACCCGGGCTATGAGGTCGGGAGCCGGCCCGGGGGGCTGTTAAGCGGCGGGGACCCGGCAGAACGGCACAATTTGATTTTCAGAGCAATTTAAATTAATGGCCGATTTTGCATATTTATTAAAGCTGAATTTCTCAAAAAATGCTAAATGCAGCGTGTTTGCGATTTTGACAAACTCTTAATGCAGCTGTGGTAACACCCTCATAGGGTTACATTAGCACAGAGGCGGACATAGGCCCGTGCAGCCACACAGGGGCCCTGTGCCATCTAGGGCCCATGCAGCTGCACCACAGTTAGAGTACGATTATTCTATAGGCTCTTCTCTGTGTATTTATCTTGGAAACCCAGGAGGAACAGTGATATTTGCTTGTGGTCCAGTCATGCACAAGTATGAAATGTGTGCTACATATACACAGTGCCTACAGAATGTAACCTAGATTCATGTACTTTTATGTTATCAACATTATTTGGCTCCAACCATAATCTGACAGGATTATGGCCAATCACTTGGGGCCCCTTCATTTATTCTGCACAGGGGCCCACTGTTGGCTTTGTCCGCCACTGCATTAGCCACATATTTTTCAAAATGCTGGTGAATTGAAAGTGCTCAGAATTGCTCTCGGTGTGAACCAGACCTTAGAGGTAGGATGCTGGAATGTTTATTAGCTTTAAAAATATTAACTGACAGTTCACATCTTAGGCCTCATTCACATCAGGGCCGTTTCTGTGTGCTTTCACAATAAAATCAATGAATTCACCTGCACACCAAAATTAATGCAACAATAAGTGTATTAAATATAGTATCAAATATATGACAAATTCACATAGAATACAATACAATGAACACAATACAATACAGACTGAGGCACTTAACATCCAAAAAAGACACTCTGTGTATATGGTATACCATAGCAGCTTATACAATTACACCCCAATGTTCATGGATAACAGCAAGTCCAACAAGGACTTGTGCGTCATAGGGCCGGCCCCAGTGTCCAGGCTGGGCGTACTATCGTTTAGGTTTTGTATATATTGACTGCACAGGACATCATTTGGCCACAGCACTCCGTGGGAATCCACCAAACCTAACCCTCTGACGAAGGATTAAATCCGAAACGGCACTGTCAGGATAATGGACTTTTCTTGACGCTCTGATACATTTTTTATGGCATCCCTTGCTTCCACTATGCTCAAGTTTGCTCCATTGAGATCCACAACGTTTATGCTAAAGTGACTGTTTTGGCTAATACCATAGCTTGCTCTTTCTGATGGTCCCCTCTGCACTGTGATGCTATAGTCCTTGTTGGACTTGCTGTTATCCATGAACATTGGTGTGTAATTGTATAAGCTGCTATGGTATACCATATACACAGAGTGTCTTTTTTGGATGTTAAGTGCCTCAGTCTGTATTGTATTGTGTTCATTGTATTGTATTCTATGTGAATTTGTCATATATTTGATACTATATTTAATACACTTATTGTTGCATTAATTTTGGTGTGCAGGTGAATTCATTGATTTTATTAGTCTACAGGACCATGAGTCCTATTCACTGTACCTAGCACCTAGATCTCATGCTTTTTGCGAATATTGGGTGTGCATACCTCATTTTTACAAAATGTGTGCTTTCACAACTCATTGTCCCTTGTGTTTATCAAGGCATTGATTTCCCCATGTAATTAAAAGTGCCTGGTTCACCTCTATGCGCTGCACTGAGCTGCGTTACAAAAATATAGTGTAAGGTACTGTAAGGTGCACATCAATGCAAATTAATGGGTGCGCTTTTTTAGCACATAGAAGCACATGCGTTTTTTTTACCCCTAGTTGAAAAAAACAAACAAATTTTCATATGAAAACAAATCTTTATTGACAATTGCTACTGCTGCAATAAGCAAAACATTAAAAAAAGCCAAGCCGTAACACACTGAAACGTGCACCAAAGTGCGCACAAAAGCATGGGTTTTTTTATTATGCGCTTTTACACGTTTTTAAAATGCACCCAATGGGAACAAGGCCTTAAAGTGGTATGAAATAATCTTTTTGCTCTAAAAGATTATTTACAGCATAAAATCTACTACCCAAAAAAAAAAAAAAATGTAGCAGAACCGTATTCAAACAGTTAAACACAGCACTTTGTTCTTCAATAGAAAGCACTTTGCTTTAGTGGGCAGCTTCTGGCCACATTGGAAGGGGTGATAACATTATCTTTTGTTTACATTCCTTTGTTTGCTACATTCCTAGCTGTGCTGAAAATGAGCTCTCTCTGCTGTAGAAGCAGAGAGCTGAGAAGTGATCACTAGATAGATTTTAATATATAAAGACAGCAACTATGCAAGAAAATGCAATGGCAGCAGCTTTCAGAGAAGGTAAACTGTATTTTGGGAACTTGTAATTTGTAAACAGACAATATTACTCGTGAACAAAAGCAAATATGAAAACTGTATAGGTAATAAAAAGTAGAAAAACACATTTTTATTGAATGATGTGTCAGAATTTTATCCCACTTTAAAGGGATACTGTAGGGGGTCGGGGGAAAATGAGTTGAAGTTACCCGGGGCTTCTAATGGTCCTCCGCAGACATCCTGTGCCCGCGCAGCCACTCACCGATGCTCCGGCCCTGCCTCTGGTTCACTTCTGGAATTTCAGACTTTAAAGTCTGAAAACCACTGCTCCTGCGTTGCCGTATCCTCACTCCCGCTGATGACACCAGGAGCGTACTACGCAGGCCCAGTATGGTCTGTGGCTGCGCCATGCGCTCCTGCTGACATAAAGGGAAGCGAGGACACGGCAATGCAGGCACAGTGGTTTTCAGACTTTAAAGTCTGAAATTCCAGAAGTGAACCGGAGGCGGGGCCGGAGCATCGGTGAGTGGCTGCGCGGGCACAGGATGTCTGCGGGGGACCATTAGAAGCCCCGGGTAACTTCAACTCATTTTCCCCCGACCCCCCTACATTATCCCTTTAATGCTCCTTTATAAAGAAGTCCCTAAGGGCCCTTTTCCACTAGCGGCGTTTGCGATGCTGAATCGCAAAATCACAAACCGCTAGTGATTTTTTAAATCGCTACGGTTTGCTAAATAACATAGGAATCGCGGTAGGTTATTTCCACTACCGCGATTTGTTTTTGCCTCAAACGCGATCGCGCTGCGGAGCGATATTTGCCGCGATTTTGCTATGCACACTACAGCATAGCAAAATTGTGGACGCAATCACCGTAACTTTCCTGCATTTTGCGATTCAGCAATCGCTAGCGTTCAGCGTGAACGCTAGCGATTGCTAGTGGAAAAGGGCCCTAAGTGCAAAATTAGTTGTGTAGCATAAATATTCAGTTATACCAAATAAAAAAATATATACTTAAATGACTTTTTATTTTAAAGGGCAAGCTCATTATTCTGTGACCTAGAAAGAGAAACATTAACCTTCACGGACGAGATCAGCCCTCTGCTCATCGCAGGTTCGGCCTCAGAAACCGTCCATTTTCTCCCCCCACTTTTCCCTGGAGTCAATTTGCTAGCTCCTAATTGGATTACGGAGATTGTACTACTACCTGAGGTTATTGATAGTGTGTAAGGCATTCTTACCGGGGCTTGATTAATTGCTTTTTTTTTTTTTTTAGTTGAAGTGACTTAAAAAGGTTGTGTTTACCAACCTCTAACAGGTCATCTTGTCAATATCATGCCTGGGTAGATCTTTCAGCCTCGTCTCAGAAGTCTCAGCCTGCAATTTAGATGAGTCACTGTGCAGACATTGAAACAATAATCGTGGGCTGTAAAAGAAGAAAAGAGAGAGAGAGAAGAACCATCAACACTGGTCTGTCTAAAATGAGCTAAATGACTATATAAAAAGGAAAGCAGTATCGTTTTTGGATTTTCAAGGTTTCTTTTTTTCTTTGCCAATACAAATCTTAGATTACTCCCTATCGTTCATCACTGACACAAAAAAGTACCATTAAACCACCAGGAGATGGAGCAATCATCCTGACAGCAGGATATTTCTTGGATGAGAACACACAAAAATCACTTCAGTTTTTGAACATTTTTACAGTTTTTAGAAAGTGCCCTCCCATCCGTTGTCACATTGATGTAATGCCGGTGACAACGCTTTGAGGGTTTTCTTACTACTTATTCCTGCTAGGTGTCTTTCTGATATAGGTGCTAAATAAATGTTTACAATGCTCTAAAAAAGAACAATAATACAGCAATTCCCACTGTGTTGGGTAAGCAGAAAGGAATTTTGCATTGGGAAATGGCAGTTTAGGAAGAATGATATCTTAAAGGGTTACTCAGGTCACAAAAATAGGATTGCGTGACCAGGCTGAAAGTCAGTGGCATTTTATGACATACGATTGCCTTAATTAGATCCTGCAGTTTCTGTCTGCATATTAGTGTACGTAAGTCTTGTGTCATGCTGTCTGACCGTAGAGGGAAACTGATATGTAGACATTACAATAAAAAAAATTCAGTGGGATTTATTTACTAAGTTATCATCAGAGATGCAACATGCCTTATCTGGATTAATTAAAAATTGCATGGTAAACATATACAAGATAATGTTATTACTTTAGTTTGGATCTAACTTCTCTAACTTCGGCAGTGAGCTTCCCACTGAAGATGAACATGCTGTGTTTAACTGTTTGAATGCTGCTACCATTTTTTTCTGGTAGTAAGTTAAAGGCTGTAAATAATCTTTTAGGGAAGAAATGCAGAGTTCCATACCACTTTAACAGACGTTCTTCTGAACATGTTGCACAACCTACACATCACAACTTTTTAACAGCATTAAATTGCAAAAAGTTTTGTGGAGCATTAAAGTAACACTATCAATAACCAAGTGTTCTAAAATGACAATGTACAAATAATGCCTAAGTAGCTGTGTAAACATTTTTCCACTTTTCATGTTAAATATCAGAGGCAAAAGCTTTAATTCATTGTGTTTTAGCTGTATTGAAATTATTAATTTGCAAAGGTGAGTCTTTGCTTCAATATTACAGTATACTGTTCTTTGCATGTGAGACTACAGAGTTAAGGTAGCCACACACTGGTCGATTTGCCATCAGATTCGACCAACAGATAGATCCCTCTCTGATCGAATCTGATCAGAGAGGGATCGTATGGCTACCTTTACTGCAAACAGATTGTGAACCGATTTCAGCCTGAAACCGTTCACAATCTGTTGTGGTGGTGGTGGTGCTGCCGCCGCTCCCCCCACCCGCATGCCCGCATACATTACCTGCTCCGCCGGCGCGACTCCAGTCCCCAGGTCTCCGCTGTCTTCTCCGCTCTGGTCTCCAGGTCCGGCATGCTTTACATCTTCCTGCCCGGCAGGAAGTTTAAACAGTAGAGCGCCCTCTACTGTTTAAACTTCCTGTCGGGCAGGAGGAACTGAAGCATGCCGGAGACCAGCGCGGACACGGAGCAGCGGTGACCGGGGGTAGTCGCGCCGGCGGAGCAGGTAATGTATTGCCGCTCTATTGCGTCGGTCGTCGGGCACTCGAACGCCGCTAGCGACGCGCTCCCTACCCACGGGCGATCGACGGTAATTTTCCGCACGGAGCGATCGATGGGATCGGGCGAAATGGATCGAAATTCGGCGAGTAGCGCGAACGATTGGCAGCAGATTCGATCCCAGTGATCGAATCTGCTGTCGAAACGGCCGCAAATCGGGCCAGTGTATGGCCAGCTTTATATGAAAAGCCTTGGGTGTCAGGATTTACACACAATTACAAGCAAGATACATTTCCTCTGCTCTCCGTGCAGACAACTCATCTCATCTCAAACACAGGATTAACAGATGTAACGTGAGGAAATCTCTCTCCCTTCATGGTTCACTGGTCCGTCAGATTTGGCGTCAGTGAAGTTTGAAAGGAATTTGATAACAGTAAACAAACAAATTAGCAGTCAAATATACACATCAGTAGTTAGAAGCACATCCCAAACTAATCTCATCTAAATTTAAAAAAACATGTTTAATCGATAATGTTCTTTTAACTTTCCTAGCAGTGTTCTCAAGTGTGGCTCGGGGCTACCTTTAGGTGCCAAAAGCCAAACTGGGCCGGCGCTTCCATATGGGCAAAGGGGGCAATTGCCCCAGGGCCCCCACCTCCATAGGGCCCCCAAGTGCCCCCTTCACCCTAATAAACCATATGGCTGCCAACCAGAGACACTCTGCTTCCCCCTCCCCCCCTTTCCCACTGTGGCTGCCTGCCAAAGCCCCCTTTATCTCTCCCCCCTCCCCCACCAGAGGCAGTAGGAGAGACACACACTCACCTCCTCCAAGTTCCAGGCGATGTAGTTTCCATCTGTCTCCCCTATAGTGACTCTGTCCTGTACTGCCTGCTTCAAATGGAGAAGCAGGAAGTGCAGGACAGAGTTACTATAGGGTAGACAGATGGACGCTACATCGCCTGGAACTTGAAGGCAGGGAGTGTGTGTCTCTCATACTGCCCCTGTTACACTACAGGTCGTGGAACTTTGCAGTTCTATTTATCTGCTATAAATCACTCGTTCTGCCGTGGGAACGCGGAAAATCCACTTAGAATTTAATGCTGAACAGGATTATAGGTGCATACACACGTCTGATTTTTTGAACGTCTGTTCCTTTGGACGTCAAATCGGGCGTGTATAGGGTCGGTCGTTCACCTGATAAGACTGGTTTTGACGGATGTTGAAATGTCCAAACAACCGGTCGTTTGCTAAAATCTGCCGTGTGTATGAGCCTTTAATAAAAAATAAAAAAAAAATGGTAAAAAAGAAACTTCAGAGTCTATGTCCAGTTTCCATTGCAGTTCACAATCATTATAATGTGTCATAACGCGTGCGTTATGCAACAGACCACTGAGGATCTAGCCTAAAAACAGGTAATTATGCTACCGTGGTTTGTTTTTAAAACATTTCTTTCTTTTTTTTATAATACATTTTGTTTAGTTTTGTTTTTTAATAATCCTAAGTGGGAATGTGTACTTTAACTTCACTGAGCTCCTGAAATCCAAATGTGGAATATTAAAAAAATAGTAGCAAGAATGTTCATAATCAGGACTGATTTCACACAAAAAATGGAATGTTTGAAAAAATACGATTGCTCAAGCCCCACTGGCATTAAAGTGAACCCAAGGTGAGAGTGATATGGAAGCTGCCATATTTATTTCTTTTTAACCCTCCTGGCGGTCTATTAGAAACCACCAGAGGGCAGCGCAGCAGTGTTTTTTAAAAATGTTTTTTGTTAAATCATGTAGCGAGTCTAGGGCTCGCTACATGATAGCCGCTGTGCAGCGGCGGCATCCCCCCACCCGCTTCGATCAGGAAATCCCATTCAAAGAACGGGATTTCCTGGAGGGCTTCCCCCGTCGCCATGGCGATGGGCGGGATAACGTCATCGGCGTCGTGACGTTAAAGGGGGTCCCGATCCACCCCTCAGCGCTGACTGGCACTGATTGGCCAGGCAACGCACGGGGTCTGGGGGGGGCTAGAGGGGCAGCGCGGCGCAGCGATTGGCGGCTAATCGGCGGGTAGCGGCGGCGATCGGAATGCACACGCAGTTAGCAAAGTGCTCTTTTTTACAACACGCAGCGTGTTGCAAACAAAGAAAAATTATGCAAATCGGCCCAGCAGGGGCTGAGAAATCCTCCTGCACGGCATAGCCCGAGCTCAGCTCGGGCTTACCGCCAGGAAGGTTAAGCAATGCTAGTTGCCTGGCTGTCCTGCTGATGCTCTGCCTCTAATACCTTCAGCCATAGACCCTGAACAAGCATGCGGCAGATCAGGTGTTTGTGACATTATTGTTAGATCTGAAGATTAACTGCATGCTTGTTTCTGGTGTAATTCAGACACTACTGCAAATAGATCAGCAGGGCTGCCAGGCAACTGGTATCGTTTAACCAGTTCAGCACCGCAGTCCTAAAATCTCATGCATCCGAGCAACGTTCACCTCCCATTCATTCGCCTATAACCTTATTGCTACTTATCACAATGAATTGATCTATATCTTGTTTTTTCCGCCACTAATTAGGCTTTCTTTGGGTAGTACATTTTGCTAAGAATTATTTTTTTCTAAATCTATTTTAACAGGAAGATTAAGAAAGAAATGAAAAAAAGTCATTATTTCTCATTTTTTCGCCATTATAGTTTGAAATTAATGTACGCTACCGTAATTAAAACTCATGTATTTTATTTGCCCATCTGTCCCGGTTATTAGGCAGTTTAAACGATGTCCCTATTACAATTTATGGTGCCGATATTTCATTTAGAAATAAAGGTGCATTTTTTCAATTTGCGTCCATCACTATTTATAAGCTTATAATTTTAAATAATATAATAACATATTCTCTTGACATGCATATTTAAAAAGTTCAGACCCTTGGGTAATTATTTATGTTGTTTTTGTTTTTTTTAAATTGTATTTTTTATTTTATTTTTAACAAAAAAAGTGTATGTGGGTAATTTTTGGTGTGGGAGGAAAACTGCTAATTTTAAATGTAAACTAATATTTTTTTTTAATAATAAATGTATGTTGGTGCAGTTTACTATTTGGCCACAAGATGGCCACAGTGAAAAAAGTCCTGGATGCGAACGATCTCGCATCCAGGAACTAAAATGCTGGGGAGAAGTTTCCTGGGGGCAGAAATACTGCGCTCTCTGGAGAGACAAGACAAGACAAATAACATTTATATTGCGCTTTTCTCCTTGCGGACTCAAAGCGCCAGAGCAGAGCAGCAGCCACTAGGGCGCGCTCTATTGGCAGTAGCAGTGTAAGGGAGACCTGGCTTACTGAACAGGCCGAGATTCGACCCTGAGAAAGTGTCGGTATTTCTGCGGGGAAGTTAGATCGGTGAATGGGAATTATATTCCCATTCACTGATCGGGGGGCTAGCGGCGGGCAGCGGGAGCGCCCGATCGCGCACACCAGCCGGCGGCAGCAGCAGTGCCTATCTGGACGAGGAAGCTCGTCCAGATAGGCCGAACTGGTTAAAAGGAAATAAATATGGCAGCCGTCATATCACTCTCACCTCGGGTGCACGTTAAAGCATTTTTTGAATCAACCCATTTATTAGAAATTGTAAACAGCTACAAATAAGAATTCTCTCTTTCCAAAAATATTAGCAAAGCGAGAATGCCATTTTCACGGATCTTCAAGCAGAATTGAGCATTTCCTGAAACATTGATTACAGCCCTACCTGTAACAGATGCAGTTCTTGCATTCTTCATGTTTGATTTTCCTGTTTTTTTGTTTTTTTTTTCAGAAAAACAAGCTGAAGTATGATAAGAAGAGTGTTGAGGGCACCAAAGAGTGCAGCGTGCTGGAGAGTGACATTCTTTTTGCTCTGAGGTGACAGTTATAACCGTTCATGTTGTCTCTCCTGCTGATTCTGGTATGCTGGGGGATCTTTGAAATGCTATAGGAGTTTGTCATTATGTACACTTAATGTGTCCTTGTTATTCCAGATATAGAGACAAGATTTATTTACAAGGAGTTTTTTCACATGGAGAACTTTGACTCTCATTGAAATGTTGAAGCAAAGCTAATATTACTTTTCTACTGATATGCATTCTTCTGGCTTCTGCATTTCTGCAGTTTTTTTTAAATGTGACAGAAAAGGGACTGCAATCTGAATCATTGCCTGACGCTAAAATTCCTGCACATGCTAAATTTGGGCATATTAACTCATGCTTCCCAATACATTAACCACTTCCCAACTGCAGTTTTTTTCCCCTTAAAAACTAGAGTAATTTTCACATCACGCTCCACACATTCATTTACCAATAACTTTTTTTTTTTTGCCACAAGAAAAAAAATTGAAAAAAAAATATTATTTCTTTGTTCTCAGCCATTATATTCTTAAAATAAAATGTGCTATTGTAAAAAAAAACACACACACATTTTATTTTTCCATTTGTCTGTCATTTGTTATTACAACATTTAAAATATATCTGTAGTACAATGCATGGCAATGTTTTTTTAGACTATATCAATAATTACCAGCCTTTATTTGCAAAAATAACAGTAATATACCTTCATGACATACAGTACAGACCAAAAGTTTGGACACACCTTCTCATTCAAAGAGTTTTCTTTATTTTCATGACTATAAACATTGTAGATTCACGCTGAAGGCATCGAAACTATGAATTAACACATGTGGAAGTATAGTACATAACCAAAAAGTGTGAAACAACTGAAAATATGTCTTCTAGGTTCTTCAAAGTAGCCACCTTTTCCTTTGATTACTGCTTTGCACACTCTTGGCATTCTCTTGATGAGCTTCATGAGGTAGTCACCTGAAATGGTTTTCACTTCACAGGTCTGCCCTGTCAGGTTTAACCCTTTCCACACAGAGTTTTTTCCTAAAGGTAGTCGTTTCTACTCTGAGTTGTTTTTTTTTACAGAAATGCACTCTCCCTCTTACTCTCTCTCCCATTCTTACATGGAACATAACACAGTAACATGGGATATATTATTTTAAAGAACACGTTATAACATTTAATTTCATACCTTATTTGGACAGTTTGGTGTCTTCTATTGGCTGATAGCAGAGAAGTTGGCCAAAGTATGGTACACTTTAAAGCAATTTCCTGCATGTAATCCTGGCCTGCGTGAGCAAGTTTTGCAATAATAGGTGGTTTTTCGCCTGCCACCTGGTGTCTTCCTGTCACTGCACACTGTGCAATCTTTGGTGTTTTGATTGGACATATTAGCAATAAAATGCTGGATACCATTTAGACGCTCCTCCACGTCCAATGAAGAAGGGCGGCCATATCTCCGCTGAGGCCTAGAGGCTCGTTGTTTGCGAACCAACTCAAGAATTAGGTTCTTGCGGTAGCTGATATGATCCTTTGGTTCATGTGGATGCAATTGGTTGTAAATTATGAAGCTATTCACTACTGCCAGCTCCAACAACCAATAAAAAGTTCTTCCTCCACCACTTCAGTGACTTCCTGTTGAAATAGTAACTACTGGTATACAGAGCAAATCGGTCAACCGCTCCCATGTGTTTAGTATATTCTATGACTGCTGTGGGCTCCTCAACATTTTCAGTCACTCTACCTTTCATTCTTCTCTGCTGTGCCGTTGTAGTGGCAGGGTAGAAAGTGCTATTCATGTGTATAAGACGCTTATCCTTCCATGCCAATACCATCTTTTCACTGTCACGTTTCCAAGCACGAACTTCACAACTCTTCAGTTTCAATTTTTTTTATTTCACTTCGTAGACCTTTACGATTGGGCATGACCGTTCCAGTTATGTTAATTTTTTCTTTTAGTAACTCTTGTGCCAATATTTGAGTGGTATAAAATCCATCTGTAAATAAATGGTATCCATGTCCAGGAGTGGCTTGTTTCAGATTTGTACAAAGATGATGGACAATGCGAGCTGAAAATGGCAAGTCTGGCCTTGGCAGGCTTTCTGTAGTTGCAGATCCATAATACAGCTCAAACGCAAAGAGGTATCCAGTCTCACAATCAGCCATAGAAAACACTCGTAGCCCCCACTTGCTTGGTTTCTGAGGATTGTACATCTTGTACTTTAATCTTCCTTTGGAACTAATTGAGGTTTCTTTAATTACTACATTCCTGTGGGGTACAAAAATACTTCTGCATCTTTCTTTCATATGCTCAGTTCCTGACCTTCCAACCCCTAGTTTGAGGGCCTTCAGGACCCCTGATGGCTGGAGAAACATGTAGCATCCAATGAATCTGACTAAATCGCTCACGAGAAAAAATATCTCCAAAAAAGTGGGTGTAATTGATCCACCGAGTTGAGAAAAAATCCTGGATAGATCCCCTTTCTTGCGGTGCCATCCTACGAATTACTCCAAAGTATTTCCTGCATAGTAACATCAGTCCAGCTCCTCCAGATGGATCTGGGTGAAGGAGGTTTATTTTCTAACTTCCTTTTTTGTATAATCATTTGTTTTATTAATAATTTCTTGTAATAGGGCCGGTGTAAAAAAAAGCTCAAAAAAAACCCTGACAGTTTCTGGAACATTAGCTGCAGGCAGTTGTACCCCTGCATTACACACAGTAAAGGGAAAATGATGCAGCAAGCAGTCACTGGTAGGAGAGAAGCTTGCCTATTTTCTGGGATCACCATCACCCTCCCCACTTTCAGCAGCTTCCCCACCTAATCAGCCTCATCAATATCAGTGTCATCACTGTAGCAATAATCATCATTATCAGTGACAGTATAGTCAATATCATCACCAGAATCCTGCACATCTGATTCTGTGCTGCTGTCCTCCATAATCCACTGTGCCAACTCAGTCGCCGTTATTTTTCTTTTACCTGCTGCCACTGATGCCATTGCTCCGCTCTGTAAGGAATCTGCAAGCAATCTTCAATAAATAACCTGGAATGGATCTGCAAGAAAGAACCTGCAAGGGATCTGCCAGGAATCTGCAAGAAAGAACCTGCAAGGGATCTTCAAGGAACCTGCAAGCAATCAGCAAGGATTGTGCAAGAAGTAATCTGCCAGGAATCTGCCAGGAAACTGCAGAAAAGCTGCTACAATCAGCAACAAAAAAGCAGAATTGATTCTGCCACTTCCTGCCAGCGCTGATTGTGCACTTCCGGTTTAGGGAAGGGGGTACCACCTGTGTGGGCATGTAGTCTTTCATGCCCACTAAACATGGGGAGAGAGATCTGGCTTTGCTGGGGGCCAGATGTGCTGCAAACCGCCGCTGAAATAATGTCCCGCATAGGAACGGAAATTCGCGATGCCCCGCTATGCGGGACATACGAATGGAAAGGGTTAATAAGTGGTATTTCTTGCCTTATAAATAGGGTTGGGACTATCAGTTGTGTTGTGGAGAAGTCAGGTGGACACACAGCTGATAGTCCTACTGAATAGACTGTTAGAATTTGTATTATGGCAAGAAAAAAGCAGCTAAGTAAAGGAAAACGATTGTGAATGTACAATGTTCATAGTCATGAAAATAAAGAAAACTCTTTGAATGAGAAGGTGTGTCCAAACCTTTGGTCTGTACTGTACATATTTAAAAAAGGCTGTGTTTTATTATGGTAACTATGGGGTAGGGGGTGAAAGGAGTTAAAACTAATACAAATGTATTTTTATATACAATATGGCCTCTGGGTGTGTTTTTACTTTTTGGCCGCAAGATGTTGCCACACTAAATTTCTGTGTACTGTGAACAGTACACAGAAAGCGTTGTCTGTGTGTTCTTTACTTTCACTTTGTGAATGAATGCCAGAATTTCGCTGATGCTGGCTATTATTCATTACAGGCACTGTGACTGGCTTTGGGAACACATGTACCTGTTCACGGATCATGAACCAACAGCATGGCAACAGAAATGAATGGGAGTGCATCGGCAATTGCAAGTGGACAGATAAATTAAAATATATGCATATCTATGCCCCTGGTGCATAAGTGAAGTTTTAAGAGGTCTGTTTTTTTATGTCTGCCAGTAGTAAAGGTGATTAGGTGCAGGCTGATTGTGCATCAAACAATATGAACAAATCACATGGCGAATATTAATCCTTTTTATCTCTTTTCTATTTTTTAACTTCTCACTTTGCGATGTATTATTTTCCCATTTTCACTAAAGTTCCTCTTTAATTATTTTTCATATAGTTACTTTCCCCATTGCAGTTTGTCAGTAGTTGCATTTGCACGGTCTTGCATACATACAGTATATTCATGAGCATGTGTAAATGTTTAAAGCAATTGCAGCATCTAGCTCGTGTCTTATTTACTTTACTTATCTGCTAATGAGCATTATTTCCCCCTGCTTGCCCAGTAATTAATCTAATTGCGTTTTAATGTTAGCTAACCCTAAAAGACCTTGAGAAATTCTTGAAGTTTTAAGAAACTTTATTTCACTGTTATTAGTATCGATACTTGAGTACTGGTTTGTCCTTCTATGCCCTGCGATTGACGTGATTTTAAGGTTAAAGCAGAGTGAATTCATTTGCTCTCCCTGTACATTCAAGGAGAACAGCAAATATTATGTTATGAACAAACCTATTGAGTATATTGCTTAATTTTTGGCCACCACTTACACTGCCTGATACTTCATACTTCTCTTATTCTGTCATTAGACTTGAAGGCTCTTGCAGTGTAGACTAGAGATGGCCCGAATGGTTCGCACGCGAACTTATTCGCACGAACTTCGGTGGTTCGCGTTCGCAATCGAACGCGAACTTTATGCGAGTTCGACCCGCCTCCTATACTACATCATTAGGGTCAACTTTGATCCTCTACATCACAGTCAGCAGGCACAGGGTAGCCAATCAGGCTACACTCCCTCCTGGAACCCCCCCCCCCCTTATAAAACGCAGGCAGCGTCAGCCATTTCACTCACTAGTGTGGCTGCAGTAATTAGAGAAGGGAGAGAACCTTGCTGCTGACTAGTGTTGGGCGAACAGTGTTCGCCACTGTTCGGGTTCTGCAGAACATCACCCTGTTCGGGTGATGTTCGGGTTCGGCCGAACACCTGATGGTGTTCGGCCAAACTGTTCGGCCATATGGCCGAACTAAGAGCGCATGGCCGAACGTTACCCGAACGTTCGGCTAGCGTTGTGATTGGCCGAACGGGTCACGTGTAGTGTTGGGCGAACATCTAGATGTTCGGGTTCGGGCCGAACATGGCCGAACTCCGAACATAATGGAAGTCAATGGGGACCCGAACTTTTGTGCTTTGTAAAGCCTCCTTACATGCTACATACCCCAAATGTACAGGGTATGTGCACCTTGGGAGTGGGTACAAGAGGGAAAAAAAAGTTAGCAAAAAGAGCTTATACTTTTTGAGAAAATCGATTTTAAAGTTTCAAAGGGAAAACTGTCTTTTAAATGCGGGAAATGTCTGTTTTCTTTGCACAGGTGACATGCTTTTTGTCGGCATGCAGTCATAAATGTAATACATATAAGAGGTTCCAGGAAAAGGGACCGGTAACGCTAACCCAGCAGCAGCACACGTGATGGAACAGGAGGAGGGTGGCGCAGGAGGAGAAGGCCACGCTTTGAGACACAACAACCCAGGCCTTGCATAAGGACAAGAAGCGTGCGGATAGCAATTTGCATTTTGTCGCCATGCAGTCATAAATGTAATACAGATGAGAGGTTCAATAAACAGGGACCGGAAACGCTAACCCATCACAGATGTTCATTGTTCATGTTACTTGGTTGGGGTCCGGGAGTGTTGCGTAGTCGTTTCCAATCCAGGATTGATTCATTTTAATTTGAGTCAGACGGTCTGCATTTTCTGTGGAGAGGCGGATACGCCGCCGATCTGTGACGATGCCTCCGGCAGCACTGAAACATAACATAACGCTGGCTGCCGGGCAAGCCAGCACCTCTATTGCGTACATTGCCAGTTTGTGCCAGGTGTCTAGCTTCGATACCCAATAGTTGAAGGGTGCAGATGGATTGTTCAACACAGCTACGCCATCTGACATGTAGTCCTTGACCATCTTCTCCAGGCGATCGGTGTTGGATGTGGATCTGCACGCTTGCTGTTCTGTGTGCTGCTGCATGGGTGTCAGAAAATTTTCCCACTCCAAGGACACTGCCGATACCATTCCCTTTTGGGCACTAGCTGCGGCTTGTGTTGTTTGCTGCCCTCCTGGTCGTCCTGGGTTTGCGGAAGTCAGTCTGTCGGCGTACAACTGGCTAGAGGAGGGGGAGGATGTCAATCTCCTCTCTAAAGTCTCCACAAGGGCCTGCTGGTATTCTTCCATTTTGACCTGTCTGGCTCTTTCTTCAAGCAGTTTTGGAACATTGTGTTTGTACCGTGGATCCAGAAGGGTATAAACCCAGTAATTGGTGTTGTCCAGAATGCGCACAATGCGTGGGTCGCGTTCAATGCAGTCCTAGGCCGAAGAGGTCATAGCCTAGGGTCACAAAACCTGTTTATTTGGGCAATTTCAATGGTGGCGAGTCTGACGTACATAAATCGCAGCAATGGCCGTTAGCAACGTCTGAATCTCACGAAATGTCTCATGCAGGTAGAAGACATATTGTTAGACTTGGGCTCCAAAGATGGGTTCCCTACATCTCTGCAAACCAGAGTTACAGGGCTCCAAATTTGGTAAAATCCCCCATAGGATTTCATTGCCTCCCTATTTCACTTTCCAAAATCTCACATCTTTTCAAAGGGCAATGGCTCAGCAGTACCAAATTTTCTAGCATTGTAGGGACCCTTAGGGGGATCATGACTGGTGAGTTTTGCCACTGCTGAGCCATTGCCCTTTGAAATGGTGTGAGATTTTGGAACGGTAAATAGGAGGCCCAATGAAAGCCTATGGGGGATTTTACCAATTTTGGACCCCTGTAACTCTGGTTTGCAGAGATGTAGGGACCCCATCTTTGGAATCCAAGTCTAACAATATGTCTTCTACCTGCATGAGACATTTCGTGAGATTCAGACGTTGCTAACGGCCATGGCTGAGATTTATGTACGCCACCATCACTACCATTGAAATAGCCCAAATAAACAGGTTTTTGTGACCCTAGGCTATGACCTCTTCGGCCTAGGGGCCCGAAACTCACCAGTCATGTTCCCCCTAAGGGTCCCTACAATGCTAGAAAATGTGGTACTGCTGAGCCATTGCCCTTTGAAAAGATGTGAGATTTTGGAAAGTGAAATAGGGAGGCAATGAAATCCTATGGGGGATTTTACCAATTTTGGACCCCTGTAACTCTGGTTTGCAGAGATGTAGGGACCCCATCTTTGGAATCCAAGTCTAACAATATGTCTTCTACCTGCATGAGACATTTCGTGAGATTCAGACGTTGCTAACGGCCATTGCTGCGATTTATGTACGCCACCATCGCTACCATTGAAATAGCCCAAATAAACAGGTTTTTGTGACCCTAGGCTATGACCTCTTCGGCCTAGGGGCCCGAAACTCACCAGTCATGTTCCCCCTAAGGGTCCCTACAATGCTAGAAAATTTGGTACTGCTGAGCCATTGCCCTTTGAAAAGATGTGAGATTTTGGAAAGTGAAATAGGGAGGCAATGAAATCCTATGGGGGATTTTACCAATTTTGGACCCCTGTAACTCTGGTTTGCAGAGATGTAGGGACCCCATCTTTGGAATCCAAGTCTAACAATATGTCTTCTACCTGCATGAGACATTTCGTGAGATTCAGACGTTGCTAACGGCCATTGCTGCGATTTATGTACGCCACCATCACTACCATTGAAATAGCCCAAATAAACAGGTTTTTGTGACCCTAGGCTATGACCTCTTCGGCCTAGGGGCCCGAAACTCACCAGTCATGTTCCCCCTAAGGGTCCCTACAATGCTAGAAAATTTGGTACTGCTGAGCCATTGCCCTTTGAAAAGATGTGAGATTTTGGAAAGTGAAATAGGGAGGCAATGAAATCCTATGGGGGATTTTACCAATTTTGGACCCCTGTAACTCTGGTTTGCAGAGATGTAGGGACCCCATCTTTGGAATCCAAGTCTAACAATATGTCTTCTACCTGCATGAGACATTTTGTGAGATTCAGACTTTGCTAACGGCCATTGCTGCGATTTATGTACGTCACCATCACTACCATTGAAATAGCCCAAATAAACAGGTTTTTGTGACCCTAGGCTATGACCTCTTTGGCCTAGGGGCCCGAAACTCACCAGTCATGTTCCCCCTAAGGGTCCCTACAATGCTAGAAAATTTGCCACTGCCGAGTAATTGCCCTTTGAAAAGATGTGAGATTTTGGAACTGTAAATAGGAGGCCCAATGAAAGCCTATGGGTGATTTTACCAAATTTGGAGCCCTGTAACTCTGGTTTGCCGAGATGTAGGATGTAGATGTAGATGTAGATGCAACGTCTGAATCTCACGAAATGTCTCATGCAGGTAGAAGACATATTGTTAGACTTGGGCTCCAAAGATGGGTTCCCTACATCTCGGCAAACCAGAGTTACAGGGCTCCAAATTTGGTAAAATCACCCATAGGCTTTCATTGGGCCTCCTATTTACAGTTCCAAAATCTCACATCTTTTCAAAGGGCAATTACTCAGCAGTGGCAAATTTTCTAGCATTGTAGGGACCCTTAGGGGGAACATGACTGGTGAGTTTCGGGCCCCTAGGCCAAAGAGGTCATAGCCTAGGGTCACAAAAACCTGTTTATTTGGGCTATTTCAATGGTAGTGATGGTGACGTACATAAATCGCAGCAATGGCCGTTAGCAAAGTCTGAATCTCACGAAATGTCT
This sequence comes from Hyperolius riggenbachi, assembly GCF_040937935.1. Taxonomy (NCBI): domain Eukaryota; kingdom Metazoa; phylum Chordata; class Amphibia; order Anura; family Hyperoliidae; genus Hyperolius; species Hyperolius riggenbachi. The sequence continues at coordinate 78,585,243 of NC_090650.1, forward strand.
CATGCAGGTAGAAGACATATTGTTAGACTTGGATTCCAAAGATGGGGTCCCTACATCTCTGCAAACCAGAGTTACAGGGGTCCAAAATTGGTAAAATCCCCCATAGGATTTCATTGCCTCCCTATTTTACTTTCCAAAATCTCACATCTTTTCAAAGGGCAATGGCTCAGCAGTACCAAATTTTCTAGCATTGTAGGGACCCTTAGGGGGAACATGACTGGTGAGTTTCGGGCCCCTAGGCCGAAGAGGTCATAGCCTAGGGTCACAAAAACCTGTTTATTTGGGCTATTTCACTGGTAGTGATGGTGGCGTACATAAATCGCAGCAATGGCCGTTAGCAACGTCTGAATCTCACGAAATGTCTCATGCAGGTAGAAGACATATTGTTAGACTTGGATTCCAAAGATGGGGTCCCTACATCTCTGCGAACCAGAGTTACAGGGGTCCAAAATTGGTAAAATCCCCCATAGGATTTCATTGCCTCCCTATTTCACTTTCCAAAATCTCACATCTTTTCAAAGGGCAATGGCTCAGCAGTACCAAATTTTCTAGCATTGTAGGGACCCTTAGGGGGAACATGACTGGTGAGTTTCGGGCCCCTAGGCCGAAGAGGTCATAGCCTAGGGTCACAAAAACCTGTTTATTTGGGCTATTTCAATGGTAGCGATGGTGGCGTACATAAATCGCAGCAATGGCCGTTAGCAACGTCTGAATCTCACGAAATGTCTCATGCAGGTAGAAGACATATTGTTAGACTTGGATTCCAAAGATGGGGTCCCTACATTTCTGCAAACCAGAGTTACAGGGGTCCAAAATTGGTAAAATCCCCCATAGGATTTCATTGCCTCCCTATTTCACTTTCCAAAATCTCACATCTTTTCAAAGGGCAATGGCTCAGCAGTACCAAATTTTCTAGCATTGTAGGGACCCTTAGGGGGAACATGACTGGTGAGTTTCGGGCCCCTAGGCCGAAGAGGTCATAGCCTAGGGTCACAAAAACCTGTTTATTTGGGCTATTTCAATGGTAGTGATGGTGGCGTACATAAATCTCAGCCATGGCCGTTAGCAACGTCTGAATCTCACGAAATGTCTCATGCAGGTAGAAGACATATTGTTAGACTTGGATTCCAAAGATGGGGTCCCTACATCTCTGCAAACCAGAGTTACAGGGGTCCAAAATTGGTAAAATCCCCCATAGGCTTTCATTGGGCCTCCTATTTACCGTTCCAAAATCTCACACCATTTCAAAGGGCAATGGCTCAGCAGTGGCAAAACTCACCAGTCATGATCCCCCTAAGGGTCCCTACAATGCTAGAAAATTTGGTACTGCTGAGCCATTGCCCTTTGAAAAGATGTGAGATTTTGGAAAGTGAAATAGGGAGGCAATGAAATCCTATGGGGGATTTTACCAAATTTGGAGCCCTGTAACTCTGGTTTGCAGAGATGTAGGGAACCCATCTTTGGAGCCCAAGTCTAACAATATGTCTTCTACCTGCATGAGACATTTCGTGAGATTCAGACGTTGCTAACGGCCATTGCTGCGATTTATGTACGTCAGACTCGCCACCATTGAAATTGCCCAAATAAACAGGTTTTGTGACCCTAGGCTATGACCTCTTCGGCCTAGGACTGCATTGAACGCGACCCACATATTGTGCGCATTCTGGACAACACCAATTACTGGGTTTATACCCTTCTGGATCCACGGTACAAACACAATGTTCCAAAACTGCTTGAAGAAAGAGCCAGACAGGTCAAAATGGAAGAATACCAGCAGGCCCTTGTGGAGACTTTAGAGAGGAGATTGACATCCTCCCCCTCCTCTATCCAGTTGTACGCCGACAGACTGACTTCCGCAAACCCAGGACGACCAGGAGGGCAGCAAACAACACAAGCCGCAGCTAGTGCCCAAAAGGGAATGGTATCGGCAGTGTCCTTGGAGTGGGAAAATTTTCTGACACCCATGCAGCAGCACACAGAACAGCAAGCGTGCAGATCCACATCCAACACCGATCGCCTGGAGAAGATGGTCAAGGACTACATGTCAGATGGCGTAGCTGTGTTGAACAATCCATCTGCACCCTTCAACTATTGGGTATCGAAGCTAGACACCTGGCACAAACTGGCAATGTACGCAATAGAGGTGCTGGCTTGCCCGGCAGCCAGCGTTATGTCGGAACGCTGTTTCAGTGCTGCCGGAGGCATCGTCACAGATTGGCGGCGTATCCGCCTCTCCACAGAAAATGCAGACCGTCTGACTCAAATTAAAATGAATCAATCCTGGATTGGAAACGACTACGCAACACTCCCGGACCCCAACCAAGTAACATGAACAATGAACATCTGTGATGGGTTAGCGTTTCAGGTCCCTGTTTATTGAACCTCTCATCTGTATTACATTTATGACTGCATGGCGACAAAATGCAAATTGCTATCCGCACGCTTCTTGTCCTCATGCAAGGCCTGGGTTGTTGTGTCTCAAAGCGTGGCCTTCTCCTCCTGCGCCACCCTCCTCCTGTTCCATCACGTGTGCTGCTGCTGGGTTAGCGTTACCGGTCCCTTTTCCTGGAACCTCTTATATGTATTACATTTATGACTGCATGCCGACAAAAAGCATGTCACCTGTGCAAAGAAAACAGACATTTCCCGCATTTAAAAGACAGTTTTCCCTTTGAAACTTTAAAATCGATTTTCTCAAAAACTATAAGCTCTTTTTGCTAACTTTTTTTTCCTCTTGTACCCACTCCCAAGGTGCACATACCCTGTAAATTTGGGGTATGTAGCATGTAAGGAGGCTTTACAAAGCACAAAAGTTCGGGTCCCCATTGACTTCCATTATGTTCGGAGTTCGGGTCGAACACCCGAACATCGCGGCCATGTTCGGACTGTTCGGCCCGAACCCGAACATCTAGATGTTCGCCCAACACTACTGCTGACATAGGGAAAGCTTAGTTAGGCTCTTTGTTAGGCTTGTTAGCTTGCTCCTTCTTGCTGATCTTATTGCTAAAAAGCACTCCTCACCCTCAACAGCTCTTTTGAGAACCAATGTTGTTCTTTTGATCTATTGTGTGTGTGTCCCACAGACACTTGTTGCATATACAGCCCTGTCAGTCAGTCGCAGCTGCTGCTGGGACCTTGGCCTCTTGGTAATTCCTACTGTGCCACTGCCAGGCCCAGCACATTCAGTGACTACCTGTGCGTGACAGCTGCACAATTGTAATACAATCACTGCATACCCACCTGTTCAGTGCACCTACCTACTCACGTGAGCGCACGCAGTGTCACTGCACTTGTTCACGGTACCTGTGTGTGTGACAGGCAGCTGCACATTTGTAATACCAATCTCTGCATACTCACCTGTTCAGTGTACTCACCTACCTACGTGAGCGCACGCAGTGTCACTGCACCTGTTCACGGTACCTGTGTGTGCGACAGGCAGCTGCACCTTTGTAATACCAATCACTGCATACTCACCTGTTCAGTGCACCTACCTACCTACGTGAGCGCACGCAGTGTCACTGCACCTGTTCACGGTACCTGTGTGTGTGACAGGCAGCTGCACATTTGTAATAACAATCACTGCATACCCACCTGTTTAGTGCACCTACCTACCTATGTGACTGCAAGCAGTGCTATATACCAGTCACTGTACCCCTTTTCACGGTACCTGTGTGTGTGTGTCAGCTGCACATTTGTAATACCAATCACTGCATACCTACCTGTTCAGTGCACCTACCTACCTACGTGAGCGCACGCAGTGTTATATACCCCCAGTCACTGCACCGGTTCACTGTACCTGTGTGTGTGTGACAGCTGCACATTTGTAATACCAGTCACTGCATACTTGTTCACTGCACCTGTGTGACCACACGCTGTTTTATATACCAGTCCGTGCATACCTATTTACTGCACCTGTGTAACTGCACAATGTTGTACCAGCAGTCACTGCAACCTGTTCACTGCACCTGTGTAACCGTACATTTTTGTACCAGCAGTCACTGCAACCTGTTCACTGCACCTGTGTAACCGTACATGGTATTAGTCAAGTCAGTGAATACCTTTCACTTCAACCCCCCAATATGGACAAAACAAGAGGCAGAGCCAGAGGCAGGTCACCTGGAAGGTCTGTTCGAGGTCATGCTGTCGTGATTTTGTGTGGCCCTCGACCAAAGTACAGTGTTCAGAAGAAGGCACATGCCATTAACCCCCAATATTGTCAGGACGTAGTTGACTATTTAACACAGAACACCTCATCTTCCTCAGCTTCCGCACGGAAGCATGACATATCTTCCTCCTCCTGCTCGGATTCTGGCACCCCACTTAACACTCCATCGGCAGCCATCACCAAAGTGCCTTCATCACAGGGCTCAGCAGTGTGAACATTTTTGTGTGTGTCTGCCTCAGATGAGGGCAATGCCATCTGTACTCTCTGCCACCAAAAACTGAGCCGTGGAAAGACCAAGACACGCATAGGGACAACTACCTTATGAAGGCACATGATTACAAAGCAAAAGCTGCAATGGGATGACCACCTGAGGAAAAGCAGCACACAAAAGCAAAGCCCCCCCCCCCCCAAGTCCAGGGGCCGTAGTGCAGTCACACCACAGCACTGGTTAGTTATACATTCACAGCATTAATTGCATAGTATCTCTAGATATAAGCTGTACAGCACTCTGGGGTTTATTTATGTAATCACCGGCGTAACTATATCCCTGTGGTCATGGGAGGCGCCAGCAGGTGAGCGGGCCTAAGAGGGGGCGGTCCTATACATAATAAATGCAGAGCTGCTGCTGGTGTGATACATATCTCCTCCACTTCCTGTTCATTTAGTTAGTGTCATGCAGCAAGCCAATGACCATGCATCTTCAGTCCCTGTATAGCATATCATCATGACAGATGCAGGTATGTATAACACTCTGCTGTGCTGCCTGCTCTGCATTAATTGTGTACATGGCCTGGACCCCCTAGCTCCTGCCCTGCCCTGTGTTGGAGGTTGTGGGTGGGGGGGGGGGGTCTGGTGGCCGAAAGACCCATGTGGGGTTGGCTTGGCCATGTGTAGTTACGCCCCTGCATTTCATGTCAGTAAAATTGCTATGTGCAGGGAGTTCACAACAATTTTTCTGGTACTATTGACAGTTCTATAGCGTGCATAGAAAATACTTGTATCTGGTTGACCAAACACTCCTGACAGCAGGATAGAGATGAGACGGTCATTATTTCTCTGTATGGAAGCTGAATGAACCAAATTATAGGTCACACCTGAAATGGCTGCTGTTTTCACTGCAGACTTAGAATTGTAAGCCTTTAAAAGGAAAATAAGAATATGCAACTTCTGAAGGCTACTATTTACCAATAATACTACACATACTATTAATTATATCATAAGTTTGTTTTAATTTCAGGTTCACGTTAAAAAAACAACCCCAAATACATATTTAAACACTAATTTTCTTCAGTGATCCAGCTGAGCAAAAATCACACTTTCAATGATTTCAGCTTTTTGAAGAACCCATCTGTAATAGTGTAGGGATCCTAGAAATTGCTTTTCTGTGTGACCCCCATTACAGGGAAATGGCACAACTCCTCAATGTTTTTGTAACGAAGAATTATTCTCTATAATAGTTATTGTTATAGTTTCACCCCCTAGGTCTTTAGTATATCGACTTTCACAATGGTTTCCTGGATGATCGTTTCTGGAGTGTTTTCACAGAAATGCCTATATCAGAGATCGGTAAACTGTACCGACAATTTTCATCAACATCCATTTATTTACAATGACAGCACTTCACAATAGAGAATCCTCAATTGCACTAATTCTGCAGTCAAATCCCATTGTGTGTGTGCTCTTCTTGTGCAAAAACATGACAAAAGAAAGTGCTCAGAAAGAGATGTTGTAGGACAACAGAACAAATGTCAAACCGAAGACTCTGCTTGTAAATAAGGCTGGTGTTTTTAAAGAGTACCAGAGATGGCACATTGGCCACTATTTATATTTACCTGGGACTTCCTCCAGCCCCATGAGCACTGGGGCCTCCCTCGCCGTCCTTCTCGGGTCCCCCATTCTGCAGCTATAACTCCTGGTAATCTAGGCAGTCGTGGGCTTCTCCGCATGCATGGCTTGGCAGCACATGCAACCCCCGTCACACTGCAATTTCCTGGAGTGGGACCCAAGGAGGAAAAACGAGGGAGGCCCCGGTGCTCATGGGGCTGGAAGAAGCCCCAAGGTAAGTATAATTAGTGGCCAGTGTACCATCTCTGGTACACTTTCAAAACATCAGCCTTTATTACAAGTGGAGGGATAGGTTTGAGATTTCCTACCACATCACTTTCTGAGTACTTACATCAAGTCATGAAGAGCAGGTTATGAAAGCACGACAAGGGGTGCGTGTGCAGCTGATCTGCGCATGGGGAGATACCTGCGACTGCCTGGATTACCTGGATTTATAGCGGCAGAACAGGGGACCAGAGGAGGACAGTGAAGGAGGCCCCAGTGCTCATGGGTCTGGAGGAAGCCCCAGGTAAGTATACATAAGGGCTAGTAAACCATCTCTTTAAAGTGAAATGTAACTTTTTTAGGAAAAAAGCTACACCTCTCGCTTCAACCCTATGCATTGTAAGGATCAGGGCTAATATTTTATCTTTGTTATTGTTATTATCTATATAAATGATGTAAAGTTCAGAGCAGATGTCTGCTTGATTCTGGACTTTGTTTGAAGAAAAATGTTCTGGATAATGATGGTGGTTGTTGCAAGTTAGCAACTCTACTGTCATTCAGATTTGTTTAGCGACCAGGATCGACATGTATTGGGAGAAGAGTGGGCCTTAAACGCCACTCCTCCAAGTCCAAACCTGAGTTCTGCAGAGGGAGAGTTGATCACCTGCTGCAACTTCATGTGGGGCTGCAGCTCTCAGTATGGAGTTGGCTGTGTGTGGAGCAAGAAGACTCCTTAACCTCCTTGCCGGTCTAATTAATCCGGCAAGGAGGCAGCGCAGAACTTTTAATTTTTTTTTTTTTTAAATCATGTAGCGAACCCAGGGCTCGCTACATGATAGCTTCTGAGCGGCGGCATCCCCCCACCCACTCCGATCGCCTTCGGCGATCAGAGTAAGCAGGAAATCCCGTTCAGAACGGGATTTCCTGCAGGGCTTCCCCGGTCGCCATGGCGATGTGGCGGGATGACGTCACCGACGTCATGGACATCGGGACGTCACAGGGAATCCCGATCCGCACTGATTGGCCAGGCTGCGCAGGGGTCTGGGGCAGGGGGGGGGGCGGCTCGGCGCGGCGGATAGCGGCGAATTGGCGGCGAGCGGCGGCGATTGCGTACTACACGCAGCTAGAAAAGTGCTAGCTGCATGTAGGAAAAAAAATTATGCAAATCAGCCCAGCGGGGCCTGAGAAATCCTCCTACGCAGGTTACCCCGAGCTGAGCTCGGGATAACCAGCAAGGAAGTTAAGGACAGTGCACTTAAGAGCCAGTGAGGCTGGCAGATAGACTATACCATGACCCTTACTACCAAAGTGAGCTAGACACCACAATTTTCCCTCCGAATATCACAACGGGCACAGCCTGATTTCACAGACTGCCGCAGTTGATAGATTAGTCCTGGTGTGAAAAAGAGACTAACACGGTAAACTGCTCTTGAAAGATAGAAGTTTGTGGACAGTGCATATGTTCAACTCTGAGCCATTGAGGCATGAGCCCCACAAGAGTCCCTTTATGTAAGTCCTGTAAGATGTATGGTGGGTTGAATGGACTTGTCTTTCCAAAAATGTTTACAGATGTTCAATCAAATTGTGCACTAGAGAATTTGGAGACCAAAGAAAATGGGACTCATCAGACCAGACCAACTACTTCCATTGCTTATGGTCCATCTCTCATGCCCACTGCTAATGGTGCACCAAGGTTACCATGGGCACGCTACAGCTACACTGTCCCTTACACAGGTATGCTCTGGGAACATAAACAGGCAAATAGGAAAAAAAAAAAGGTTAAGAACTCTAGGTAAACTGCATTTTGGAGATGCTCAAACCTGGTTGTCTACTCAAGTCAATATCACCCTTGTTAAAGTTGCCCAGATCCTTAAAGAACTGTAGTGAGAGGTACGTGGAGACTGCCATATTTCTTTCCTTTTAAACAATACCAGTTGCTTGGCAGCTCTGCTGGTCTATCTTGTGTCTGAATAACACCAGAAACAAGCATGTGGTTAATCTTGTCAGATCTGACAATAATGTCAGAAACTCCTGATCTGCTGCATGCTTATTCAGGGCCTATGGCTGAATCAATTAGAGGCAGATGATCAGCAGGATAGCCAGGCAACTGGGATTGCTTAATAGGAAATAAATGTCAGCTTCCACATACCTCTCACTACAGTTGTCCTTTAAGTCTTTTTTCGTAATTCCAATACATTACTGTGTTTTCAAGAAATGATTTTTCACGCGTTAACTAATATATTATTATCAGTATAGCAGTAAGGCCTCTTTCACACGCTGCAGTAGCAGTAAGGCCTCTTTCACACGCTGCCAAGTTTTACATGTTTTTTCACAATACAAAAAAAGCAGTAGAACTGGCAGCCCACATAAGGCAATGAGTTTGTTCACATCTAATGTGTTTTTAGTCTGGAGAATAGCCTGTGGAAAGCCACAAAAACCCAAATACTGCTTAAAGTGTAGTAGGGTGGTAAACAACTAAGAAAAAGAGAACAGTATGTTTGTTCTGACACTGAATCATACTGAGCAGGCTTGTAACTGTAATGGATTGCGGAGATGCCGCTGCGCGGTCTGGCAACGGGGCGGCTGTCTCCGCGTTCAGACTGGCGGTTTCCGCACAGCGGCATGCGTCTGGTTTGTCTGAGCCTTCTAGTGCACACAGATGGAGAGCTACGTGCGCGCGCTGGGAGGCAGGACCTTTATGCCAGTAGGAGAGGGATCAGCTGATCAGGTCGATCAGCTGATCCCAGCGCAGCTTTTGATTGGCTGAGTGGCGCTGGGTGGCGCTGAGGAGTGCTGCACTATATCTCGCTGGTCAGTCTCGGGTTGTCTGTCATTGCGAATACTTACGAGTAAGCACTCAGACCTCAGTCAGATTCCACAGTGTGTTAGAACCAGGTGGACCTGGGAATTCACACTTAGCCAGATTACGCTATTGTTATTACTGTGTTATACTTTAGACCAATTCCGGGGTGTTGAGACCACGGACCTCACATCCAAGCTTTGGATCACTGTGTCATTACTGTGTTATACTTTAGACCAGTTCCGGGGTGTAGAGACCAAGGACCTCACACCCAAGCTTAGGATTACTGTGTCATTGCTGTGTTATACTTTAGACCAGTTCCGGGGTGTTGAGACCACGGACCTCACATCCAAGCTTAGGATCACTGTGTCATTACTGTGTTATACTTTAGACCAGTTCCGGGGTGTAGAGACCAAGGACCTCACACCCAAGCTTAGGATTACTGTGTCATTGCTGTGTTATACTTTAGACCAGTTCCGGGGTGTTGAGACCACGGACCTCACGTCCAAGCTTAGGATCACTGTGTTATACTTTAGACCAGTTCCGGGGTGTTGAGACCAAGGACCTCACACCCAAGCTTAGGATTACTGTGTCATTGCTGAGTTATTATCTAGACTAGTTCCTGGGTGTCGAGACCACGGACCTCACACCTCAGACTAGGACTGTGCTTTATATCTGTTATGACTATCTGCTCTGTCGACCTCTCTCTTGCTTTCTGATTCGGTACCTCTGCATATCTGCCTACCTGTTGCCAAACCCTGCCTGTACCCAGTTACCGAATCAGCCTTCTGTCTCTGTACCTTATCTGCTCGTGTGTTGCCGACCTGGCCTGCCCGACCCTCCAGGCTGTCACTCATTCCTTGAGTGCTCAGTCTATCTGTATTAGCGGTGACACTTTTCCACCAAGTGTCAGTTAGCTATTAGGACTCCTGCTCCTCAGAGAGTCCGGCCTGCTAGCAGCCAGTGGCCTCTACTCCTCTGGAGTCCTCTGGCTGCAGTACAGTCTGATTCCCAGTTTACCAGGGAATCACAGGCTGCCACATTATCTCTATCTCCTCTCTTAGGAGATAGTCCCTGCACAGCCGAGGGCCACCTGCTCCTCAGGTGGTGCCTGGCCGAGCTGCCTGTGTCTCCCGCCTCACGGGAGATAGCCTACAGTTACACCAAACACTTACTCTTCATTAGGTGTCCAGAGGTTAGTCATACTTGTATTATTGGTGATTCTGCAGATCATCCATAATCAGGTATACATCTGTATTGTTGATGATTCTGCAGATCATCAATGATCAGATTCTCTCTGTGTGCTGACACCGATCGTTACAGTAACCTTACAAGAGAAGCGACTGGGTCTCTCCACCTGGATTTGGGCCTAATTAGGCCAATTGAATCAATAAGTACTTCAGTGAAAGGTAACTTTTGGGCCCAAAGCCAGGTAGAGACCTAGTTGCTTGTCCTGTTTGGTCTGACTTGAACCTTTGTTTGATCTGGATGTTGGCTGGTTGACTGCAGATTGCAAGGTTTCAGTTCTGAGGGCTACTTTATTACAGTGGATAGGCTTATAACCTAGCCATATTCAAGGTTACTAAAACAGATCCCAGTGTTACAATGGCACCTTTAAAATGGAAATATTTTTAGTGGTAATAGTGTACCAAAAGCAATGTCAACAAACGGTGCCTATCATTTATAATAATACCTAACTTTTAATAAAGTGTCATTAAAAGATGTAGGCTCCATCCATCAATATAAACAATTCATAACAGTATATTTAATACAAGATTGCAGGATGTATCTCTAAAGATGTGTATATGTATATCTTGTAATTTTTAGATGTAGCTTGTATTAAGCTTATTGTTATGAATTATTTATATTGATGGATGGTGCACGCATCTTTTGATGACACTTGATTAAAAATTAAGTAGTATCATAAATTATAGGATCTGTTTATTGATTCTACATTTCATACAATATAATATTGTTTCTTTAGACCCCTTTCACATCAGGGATGATTTTAGCCATTTTAATGCAACAGCTATTGTGTGCGTTTTCTAAGGAAAAATGAAAGTCCATAGATCTTCATTTTACCTTTCACATCTAATGCTGCATTTTTGTGCGTTGTGGTTTGATGTTCCCTGGAGCTTTTAATGGTGCGATGCTTGCGTTGTGCATAACAATGAAAGTCATATTAAAACGCAAGCTCTGAGAAGAGCATGCGTTTTTAAACCGTTTCAACGCACACCGTTACAGTTGAAGATCAAAAAATGATAAAATCCCTTGCGTTTTCCTATGTGCTGTGAGCCTGTGACGGATTGAAAATGCTTTAAAAATGCATGCAATGTAATTTTATCTGTGCCATTGTTGTGGCAACAGTGTCTTTTGTAGTTTGGCTAGAATATATGGCAGACTCTGTAATGTAATGATGTTACAGGCATACAGCGCACACACCTACACACCTGCAAATAGTACCCTATGTAGTTAAGAGAGGTTGTACCATACCCTTATAGAATTCCCACCCACATCAAGGAGATACCAGAGACAATAACAAACTGGTAGGCTCCCATGTAGAGTCCTTCTGCATGTTACATTTGAAATACCAGTTTTTAGAGGGGCTCACATGAAATTGAGAGGTTTCTTTGGTTGCAGCAATGATTGGCACAATGTTCTTGGAGTCCCACTGCTACCCTATAAGTCCAGCTGCAAACTAGGGTTGTTCAACTTATGCTAGATTTGATGTCCATGCCTTTCTGTTTTTTGTTTTTTATTTTCTTTCTGCAGAGTACAGTTAATGGCAGCTTCCTACTGTGGTGAGAGGAGTCTAGATGTGATTTTTTTTTTTACCTGTAGACTAGTAAAGAGTCCAGCCATGTGGAAAGCTGTATCGGGCTTTTTTTTTGCTCAGTTTGTGTTTTTGCCTTTTTTCATCTTCCCTCCCACTTGTTGATATCTACCAAAAACTAGTGCTAGAGTGTGGTAGGAACATTATACTCTATATTTTCTTGAGGGCCTGAGGATTTCATTCACTAAGGTTAGAGAACAGTGATGTTCTGTTACATTATTTGACGTATCCCTTTGATAATCCATACGATTTATGTGTTGTTTGAAAACATCACCAATAGTGGTACTGAGTTCATTGGTAAATTGACAGAAACAGGAAACAGAAACAGGAAACACAAGTGGAAACTCCCAGGGGCATAACTAGATTCACTAAACCGTGATAACTCATATCACAACCGCACTCGGCACTTGCGTTTTTGCGCGCAATTGTGAATTTCCACACACAATCGCAAATTATTCGCAGTTGCGTGCGAAAACACTAGCACGGGCGTGATATGAGTTATCACGGTTTAGTAAATCAAGCCCATGGTGTGCAGAAATTTGTATAGGGGCTGTCTACAAGAACACTGAATACGGACTGTCCTCAAATCTTTGTCTGCAAAAGTTTGTAGGATTCTTTATCAGCGACAGAGCAGATGCTGTCATTAGAACAATTGTGCAGAGAGCAAAACGTTTTTCACTCAAGACAGGGAAAATAAACGTTTCACCCCATGGGGCTCCCTGAGGCTTCTGGGCCCCCCTGCAGCTGCATCCCTTGCACGTTCTATTTTTACGCCCCTGGAAGGTCCCTGCCCTTGTGAGCTTACAATCTAGAGGATATTGGGGTGGAGACACTAGGAGGGTAGACAAAGGGATAATTTTCTATCATCATTCCATGATCTTAAGAGAGTATATATGCACCTTAGATTGTACTTTGTGCTAATGCGTATTTTAAAGACTTTGCATTTTCTTATAGTCCTTTTTTTCCAGCTCTTAGGGGAGACATTTGTATAGTTATAGCTTCATTGCTGAACAGGAATTTGCCGGGATGGTGGCATAATATGGCTGCAGACACGGCATTACGTGGATAATTCATGTCTCTCCCTTTGTAATGGTATACAGAACAAGCTCAGTGAAAATTGCAGCTACTACAATTATCCTTTCTACGCCAGACATCAATGAACAATTCATTTGTTACCTTTATCTTTCAGCACCAGCTCATTTTAGGAATTTAAGACTACGGCACGTGACAAATCCCCAAAGTACTCTTTCTAATGCTTTTGAGTATTAATATAGGGATAACTATTCTTTTATGGATTATTAATTCAAAAAGTGAACTTATGAACCAAATGCCGAGGCTCATTAGCAATTCAAATATAGAAACCCATCAGGACTAAGTAATATTTCACAACCCTGGAGGAGGATGCGTTTTATATTTTCACTATATTGTAAATTAATATTCCCCTAGTGTGACAACTGTATCAAAAATTTTCAGGCGGCAAAGTAGCTGCTATAGCTTAAAAACTGAAACACTGCATGGGTCGGGTGCATGGCAATATTCTCAGCTATAACTGCATATTAAGAGAGGGAGGAGTTTGGACATATAACACCTGATGGACCACTGTTAAAGAGGAACTCCAGTGAAAATAATGCAATAAAAAAAGTGCTTCATTTTTGCAATAATTATGTATAAATGATTTAGTCAGTGTTTGCTCATTGTAAAATCTTTCCTCTCCCCGATTTACATTCTGACATTTATTACATGGTGACATTTTTACTGTGGGCAGGTTATGTAGCTGCTGCTAGCTGTTTTGGCTGTTAGAGACAGCTGTAAACATCTATTTCCTGTCTGTGAACCTTGTTACATTGTAACAAACTGACAAAAGTACCACGGTCCCAGAGCTTCTTGTGGGAGGGGTTTCAGCACAAAATCAGTCATACAGCGCCCCCTGATGGTCTGTTTGTGAAAAGCAATATATTTCTCATGTAAAAGGGGGTATCAGCTACTGATTGGGATAAAGTTCAATTCTTGGTTGGAGTTTCTCTTTAAGCAACAGGGTAACCTTTGGACCTCGCAAAACACAAAAATGCTTAATGTGGTTCTTTGTAGTGCCTCACTGTATCCTCACCAGGTGGTATGTTAGGGTTATAGACAGTGGTGTACCAAAGGTTTTATCGGCCCACAAACCTACTATTCAAAGTACATATAGAGGAGGTCATTACCAGCACAACAGGAATGAAGAGCTAATACAGTGGTTGAAGGAGAGACTCACCTTCCCTCCCCTCCCCTCCCCCTTTCATGGTGTGGTCAAACTTCTGCATCCCCTATAGCTAGGCTCCTTCGTTTAAATCTCCTGACGCGGCAGTCTTCAGGAGCCCGAGTGCTCCCGAAGAAGGGTGGCTCTGTATTGCGCACGTGCGAGAGAGGGCACTCTTGTGTGCGCAGTATGGAGTGGCCCGTCTTCAGGAGCCTAAGTGCTCCCGAAGACTTCTGAAGCCCACCCACAGCGGAAGAGAGCAGTCTCCGAACCACGAGTCGGAGTCTGTTACTAAGGCAGCCAACGTAGGAACAACAGAATGAGGAGAGGAACGGGAAGGCTCTATAAGACCCAGAGCCTTTCCCCTCTTTAGGTAAGTATCTGTTTATTATTAATTTTTGGCTTCGTAACTGAATTTAATTAGTACACCTTTCCGCTAAATAACATTGCATTTGCCCATCTTGAATCTATTATTTTAACTGATTTGGGACTTTCTGGCACTTGCCTCTCAGGCTTGGTTCACACATAAATAAAATAAAAAAAAAGATACTCACCTAAGGAGAGGGAAGGCTTTGAGTCCTATTAAGCCTTACTGTTCCTCTACTGGTCCCCTCGTTCACTTCCACCGCTGGCTCCTCCCTTCAAATCTTCCACTGCGGTAGGCATTAGAAGACTTCGTGAGCCTAAGTGCTCCTGAAGACAGGCGGCTAGTGATGATCGTAATTAGCTAATTACAATTACACAAATGGTCATGTACATTTTCGCAATTACACCTATTCGTAATGACAATTTGTAAATTCAAGTGATTTTGCATAGATATTCGTAATTTCGCGTAAAATTTTGTGAAATTTTTGCAGAATTTCATGCCGACTTTAGCAGTAAATAGCAAAGCCCCCATACATGCTATTGACACCAAAATTGCTACATATGGAGAATAGTGGGTACACATAAAAAAATGGATTTTCCAAAAATAAAGTGTCGTTTTTGAGAAAATCGATTTTAAAAATGCAAAGAAAAAGTGTTTTTTATACTCAGAAAAATTACGGTTTAACCTCTTGCCGGCCGCATCACGCCGATGCGCGTGGCCGCAGCGGCAGCCCTAGGACCGCCTAACGCAGATTGGCGTAAAGTCCTGGGGCTCTGTTTTGCAGGAGATCGTGGGCAGGCTGCGCACGCATCTACTGCTTGGGGGGCGCCCCGCCTTCAGTCTCCGAGCGGCTATTGCCGCTCGGGAGACTGTTAGACG
The DNA here is from genome assembly GCF_040937935.1 of Hyperolius riggenbachi. Classification (NCBI taxonomy): domain Eukaryota; kingdom Metazoa; phylum Chordata; class Amphibia; order Anura; family Hyperoliidae; genus Hyperolius; species Hyperolius riggenbachi. The sequence goes on from NC_090650.1 coordinate 78,600,572, forward strand.
GCGTGATCGCCGTCTATTTATATGGTGCAGTTATCATGAAGGAGTCCGCACACAGACTTGTCGGAGCAATATATGTGAAGTTTTATTGTCCCCTCACATATGTGTGAAAAAATAGTCTGACCTGCATAGGCCGACGATCGTTTCGGGGCCACCCAGGGTCCCCTCTATCAAGGCGGGTAGCAGAAAAGACAGATACGTATATGTCTATTCTGCTACCCGCCTTGATAAAGGGGACCCTGGGTAGCCCCGAAACGATCGTCAGCCTATGCAGGTCAGACTATTTTTTCACGCATATGTGATGGGACAATAAAACTTCACATATATTGCTCCGACAAGTCTGTGTGCGGACTCCTTCATGATAACTGTTATTTGATAGCCTCGCGGCCCGGCACCAGCTTACCCACTGACGTGAGTGCAGTCTTTTGATCAATTATTTACAGTGGAGGAAATAATTATTTGACCCCTCACTGATTTTGTAAGTTTGTCCAATGACAAAGAAATGAAAAGTCTCAGAACAGTATCATTTCAATGGTAGGTTTATTTTAACAGTGGCAGATAGCACATCAAAAGGAAAATCGAAAAAATAACCTTAAATAAAAGATAGCAACTGATTTGCATTTCATTGAGTGAAATAAGTTTTTGAAACCTCTAACAATAAAAGACTTAATACTTAGTGGAAAAACCCTTGTTTGCAAGCACAGAGGTCAAACGTTTCTTGTAATTGAGGAATGTTGGTCCACTCCTCTTTGCAGATCATCTCTAAATCCCTAAGGTTTCGAGGCTGTCTCTGTGCAACTCTGAGCTTTAGCTCCCTCCATAGGTTTTCTATTGGATTAAGGTCCGGAGACTGACTAGGCCACTTCATGACCTTAATGTGCTTCTTCTTGAGCCACTCCTTTGTTGCCTTTGCTGTATGTTTTGGGTCATTGTCGTGCTGGAACACCCATCCACGACCCATTTTCAGTTTCCTGGCAGAGGGAAGGAGGTTGTCGTTCAGGATTTCACGATACATGGCTCCGTCCATTTTCCCGTTAATGCGATTAAGTTGTCCTGTGCCCTTAGCAGAAAAACACCCCCAAAGCAAAATGTTTCCACCCCCATGCTTGACGGTGGGGACGGTGTTTTGGGGGTCATAGGCAGCATTTTTCTTCCTCCAAATACAGCGAGTTGAGTTAATGCCAAAGAGCTCTATTTTGGTCTCATCAAACCACAGCACCTTCTCCCAGTCACTCACAGAATCATTCAGGTGTTCATTGGCAAACTTCAGACGGGCCTGCACATGTGCCTTATTGAGCAGGGGGACCTTGCGAGCCCTGCAGGATTTTAATCCATTGCGGTCTAATGTGTTTCCAATGGTTTTCTTGGTGACTGTGGTCCCTGCTAATTTGAGGTAATTCACTAACTCCTCCCGTGTAGTTCTAGGATGCTTTTTCACCTTTCTCAGAACCATTGATACCCCACGAGGTGAGATCTTGCGTGGAGCCCCAGAGCGAGGTCGATTGATGGTCATTTTGTGCTCCTTCCATTTTCGAACACTCGCACCAACAGTTGTCACCTTCTCTCCCAGCTTCTTGCTAATGGTTTTGTAGCCCATTCCAGCCTTGTGCAGGTCTACAATTTTGTCTCTGACATCCTTGGACAGCTCTTTGGTCTTTCCCATGTTGGAAAGTTTGGAGTCTGCTTGATTGATTGATTCTGTGGACAGGTGTCTTTTATACAGGTGACTAGTTAAGACAGGTGTCCTTAATGAGGGTGACTAATTGAGTATAAGTGTCTAACCACTCTGTGGGAGCCAGAACTCTTAATGGTTGGTAGGGGTTCAAAAACTTATTTCACTCAATGAAATGCAAATCAGTTGCTATCTTTTATTTAAGGTTATGTTTCGATTTTCCTTTTGATGTGCTATCTGCCACTGTTAAAATAAACCTACCTGTTCTGCTTCGCGTTATTGAGCAGTTGTATAACGCTAGTCAGACAGCTTAACAATAAGTAATCCAGTAGTAAGACACGTGAGACCTTGAGTCTGTATGAATCTTTGTTGAATTACACTTTACTTGTAAAACTGCAACATAAACAAATACAGAACGCACAAATCAGTACATGAAACATCACTACAACACATTAAGCATTATATCATCCCATAGGCGTAAGTACTTACGGACAATTCCACCATTTAGTCCTGAAATAGTAAGAGCTCTTGCCATGTGCTGTTATTCAGCTGAAGGCTTCTCACAAAATGGAAGACAGGAAGTTCCAGTTCAAGGGTTGAGACCCTCCCATGAAATTACATCATCCTGTAATTCTGATCTGACTAAACATAATTGCTCACTAGTACCACTAGGTGTCAGCAGTGTCAGCATAACATCACATTTTAGCTTATTGAATGCCCATATTAGTAGATATGGGCAGAACACTCCCTGCCTGGCATAATTTATTATGTCACTACTTACATAAACTACCACTATGCAGAGAACACAAAAACAATAAAATGAAATCCTGACTAATCTGATACTAGAATTATAATGTCAGTGATAGGTCTAAGATAAACTCTGGCAGTCCCATTTTTGGTGATTTTAACCTCCACCTTTCTAACCTTGCCATCTCTACTTGGCAGTGTGTTTACAACAAGTCCCACGGGCCACTCATTCCTGCCCTCTTGGTCATTTTTTAGCAGAACAACTTCACCCACTTTTATGTTTGGACAGTCCTCAGTCCATTTCCTTCTGCGCTGCAAAGTGGACAGATACTCCCTCTTCCATCTTTTCCAAAAGGTGTCTGCTAAGCATTGCACTTGTTTCCACTGCTTCACGTGAACTTGTGTCGTGTTTAGGTCTTTAGATGGAGCAGACAAAGAGTTTGTTTTTTGAGTCAACAACATTGCTGGGGTGAGGACCATAGGTGTATCCGGGTCTGAAGATACAGGAACTAAGGGCCTGGCGTTCATGATGGCTGTAATCTCTGCCATAAAGGTACTTAAAGTTTCATGGGTCAAGTGAGCAGATTTATTTTGTAGCAACATAGCATCCAAAATTCGCCTGGCTATACCTATAAGTCTCTCCCAGACACCGCTCATGTGAGAGGAATGTGGAGGATTGAAAACCCATGTACATCCTCTATCGTGCAGAAAGTTCTTCAACTGTGGGTCTCCAACACAAATGCCAAGTTCCTTGCAAGCTCCCACAAAGTTTGTTCCTCTATCGGAGCGGAGTAGTTTTGCTGGGCCACGAATTGAGAAGAATCTCCTCAAAGCGTTAATGAAGCTTGAAGTTGACATGGCTTCAAGTAGCTCTATATGTACAGCTCGGGTAGACAGACAAGTGAAAAGTACTGCCCAGCGTTTGCTGTCCGCACTGCCTCCTCTAGTGCGGCGGGTTAACACTGACCAAGGACCGAACACGTCCAAACCTACATTAGTGAAAGGTGGTTCAGCAACCACTCTGTCCTTAGGTAGCTCTGCCATCTTTTGAGTCTGTAGTTTCCCTCTCAGCTTGCGACAGGTGACACATTTGTGTATGACTGCTGATACCAAGCGTTTGCCACCAAGGATCCAGAAACCTGCAGATCTAATTGCACCCTCTGAGATGTGGCGCCCTTGGTGGACAACTTCTTCATGATAATACCTAACAAGCAGTGTAGCAATGTGGTGATCGTGAGGTATGATAATAGGCTGTTTCTCTACCTCTGAAAGTTCAGCAAGAGACAAACGTCCACCTACTCTAAGCAATCGATTTTTGTCTAAAAAGGGACTTAGCTTTCTAAGACGGCTTTGTTTTGGTAATGTCTTTTGTTTTGAGATGCAGTCAATCTCCATTTGGAAGTGTTTGGCTTGAACAGAAGAAATGATAACAGACTTTGCCTGAGAAAGTTCTTCTAGATCAACCTGCTCATGGAAACTTTTCCACCCTCTAACCTGGCTGCTATTGGTTTCCCTCTGGAAGCTTTTAGAGACGTGGATGAGTCTGGCCAGGGTTTTAACTAGTACCTTCCAGGAAGAAAATCTCTCAAAGCAATGTGAGTGGAAGGTGGCTTGAGAAGCTTTAGTACTTAAACTTGTAACCTCAGATCTGATTTCTGGGTCAGCTTCGGGCTCTATGAGTGGGTACACGTTAGCAGTGTTCATATTCTCACAGTGTGATTGGTATAAAAAAGATGGGCCTGAGAACCATATGGAGTTCTGAAGGCATGCAACTTTTGTAGGTCTAGTGGCATAGTCTGCAGGGTTATGCTCTGTAGGTACATAGAACCACTGATCTGTCTGTGTAGATTGCCTAATTCTATTCACACGGTTGGAGACATACAGGTAGAATCTCCTAGTGGTGTTGCAAATGTACCCTAAGACAGTCTTGCTATCGGTGAAGAATTGTACAGCATAAAAGTCAGTATCTAACTCACTTGAGATTAGCTCAAACATTTCAACTTCTAGTACAGCTGCACACAACTCTAAACGAGGAATCGTGTGGGCTGGTTTAGGGCTTAATTTGGACTTCCCCATCACAAATCCTACATGGCATACATTTTCTGCATCAATTACTCTCAAGTAAGCTACTGCACCTATAGCTGTGGTGGATGCATCTGAGAAAATGCACAGTTCCTTCTTACAAGCTGTTGATAGAGATACGGGAACATAGCATCTGTCTATCTTTAGGTGCTCTAAAGCTTGCAAAGATTCTTTCCATTGAACCCACTTACATAATTTCTCTTGTGGAAGCAATGCATCCCAATCATTTTTACCAGATGACAGTTCGCGAACTAAGGCCTTGCCTCCTATTGTCACGGGTGATACAAACCATAAAGGCTATTTACGGTGGACAGAATACCTCTACGTGTGAAGGGCTTTTCCTCTGAGGAAACTTGAAAAACAAAGCTATCTGCTTCTAAATCCCAACTCAGGCCTAAGCTTTTCTGCAAGGGGAGAGTATCTGTACCTAGGCAAAGGTCTTTGAGGTCCTTAGCTCTGTCTGCTACAGGGAAGGCTTCCATTACTTTTTGGCTGTTAGAAGCGATTTTGTGAAGACACAGATTGGATTCTGCCAGCATTTGTTTTGCCTTACTGAGGGTAGCGATAGCATCTTCAGGTGTACTAGCAGAAGCGAGTCCATCATCTACATAGAAGTGTCTCAATACAAGGTGTTTGGCTTCTTGCCCATAGCGCTCAGCATTTTTCAGGGCAGTCTTTTGCATGCAGTATATAGCGACTGAAGGAGAAGGGCTGTTGCCGAATACGTGTACCTTCATTCTGTACTCAACAATTTCTTTGTGTATGTCATTGTCCTTGTACCAGAGAAAACGCAGGAAGTCTCTGTGGTCTTCTCTGACAAGGAAGCAATAAAACATTTGCTGCACATCTGCTGTGAATGCAATGGGCTCTTTTCTGAAGCGCATAAGGACACCTAGCAAAGTATTGTTAAGGTCAGGGCCACTTAACAGTACATCGTTTAAAGAAACTCCATCATACTCTGCACTGGAATCAAAAACTACTCTGATCTGGTTGGGTTTGTGTGGGTGGTAAACACCAAACATTGGTAGGTACCAGTGTTCCTTATCAGTTTCAAGTGGTCCTGCTACTTCAGCGTGGTCATTGATTAACATTCTCTAAATGAATTCAGTGAAATCTCTTTTTACTTCTGGCTTTCTCTGCAGTGTTTTGCTAAGTGATTGCAAACGTTTCATGGCTTGCTCTCTGTTACAGGGCAAAGCACGCCTGGGTGTGCGAAAGGGGAGAGGGGCCACCCAACTGTGATTGTCATCTTGGTAGGCCTCCCTATCCATAATCTGCAAGAAGGTTTGATCCTCTATGGAGAGAGTCTGTTTATCATCATCTTTGGTTTTCTGGAACACATTAACCCCTAGATTGTCTGTCTCAGTGTTGTAACTGACTTCTTCTTCTTTGCCATATGTTATAGAAGAGTCCCAGTGTTGTGTTGGGCTGTCAAACTTTTCTTTGACAATAAAGCTGTTGTGACATGGACTGAGAAGAGATGGGCGTCCATTCATTAACACACATGTCCTTAAAGTGCTAATGCTGTCAGGCTGGTGCCCTGTTCCCAGACAAACTTCTCCTACAACTACCCACCCCAAATCTAGTCTCTGCGCATAGGGGGCATTGTAAGGTCCATTGATTTGCTGGCGCACCTTGTGCACCTGTAGGATGTCTCTTCCAAGAAGTAGAAGGATAGAAACATCTGGCTCAACAGCTGGAATAAGGTGAGCAATTGATCGAAGGTGGGAGTGATTACGGGCTACTTCAGGAGAGGGGATCTCTGTTTTGTCATCAGGTATCATGTCACACTCAATCAGGGTAGGAAGTGGGAACTGCACTTTCTTATTGCAAGATTCAATGGTAAAGTCAATAGCTCTTCTCCCTGTGGTTTCAATTGTCCCTGCACATGTCCTAAGAGTGTATGGAGATGCACTTGCTTTAAGGTTAAAGAGATCAAAAAAGTCTGACTTTGCAAGGGATCTATTGCTCTGCTCATCTAGCACTGCATACATTTTCACTGCTCTTTCTTTCTGGCCAGTGGGGTACACAGTCACTAAACAGATTTTAGAGCACGATCGTGCACTCTTTCCTTGGCCACATACTTCGGTGCAATTAGACATTACTGAGGACAGTGGGGTGTCTTGTTGCTCCCTGCCCTGATCTTTCACAGGTTCTACAGTCTCTAGTGGAGCAGGGCCAGGGTGCAAAGCTGTGATATGTCTCTCGCTGCCACACTCTGTGCACTCTACAGGTGTTTTACAGTCTTTGGCAATGTGGTAAGTAGATCCACAGCACCTAAAGCAGATGCCGTTTTGCTTAAGGAAAGACATGCGTTCTGCAATCGGTTTGCTTATGAAGCCCTTACATTTCTTTAGTGAATGTGGCCTTTTGTGTATTGGGCAATGTTTATCAGGGCTTTCTATTGCATGTACCTTGTGGGTGTTTTGACAGTCTGTGGCTTCTGAAGGTACAGCTGTTTTGTGTGTGGACACAGAAGTCTTACCTTGAGGTCTGTGAGATCTTTCAGACCTATGTGATTGATTGCTGCTTGTGGTAAAGGCGAAACTGGGATCGCTTCGGATTTTCGCTTGCTGTCGAACAAATCTGGAAAATACAGAGAAGGGGGGAAAAGCAACTCCATAGTCCTCTTTGAATTTACCTCCTACAGACATCCACTTGTCTTGTAAATTTGAGGGCAGTTTCTCTACTATTGGATTGGTACCTCTGGCTGTATCTAGATATGAAAGTCCTGGCAAGTAGCCATCCTCCTTGGCATATTCTACCTCCAACAGAAGATCACTCAGCTCTTGTAGTCGCACATTATCTCTGTAGCCTAACTTAGGAAAGACTTCAAGCTTTTGCAACAGTGCTCCTTCGATTGCCTCTGGGGATCCATATGTTTCTTCTAGTCTCTTCCAGGCCTGTTGAGTCCTGCTGCGGGATTGAACAGGTTTGCTCTTCTCATCCTCTTTGCATGTTCCGCTGACTCTGTACCAAGCCACTTTATCATCAAGTCAAGCAATTCTGCTGGTGATAAGTACAGACCTCTGGTGGCATTCAGAAAGGAAGATTTCCATGCCCAGTAGTTTTCGGGACAGTCATCAAATTGAAGAAAGCCTGAGCTAATCATGTCTTTTCGAATGAGATATTTGGTGATATCCGCTGCACATTGTTGCTCATGCATGTAATCTTTGGGTTGAAGTGGTGGGAACATTTCCTCCTTGTTCCTGGGAGGCTCTGGTGCTTGATTCTTGGTTTGCCGGCAGCTGTTGCTGTCACGTGGTTGATTGGACTCATTACGTGGTTCTGTGGAACTCAGTCTGAATTCCTTTGCTTCAGGTTTTAAGGACTGTTCTTTTGTATGCACATTAGTGAGGTTCTGAACATACTCGCTTGTACGATCCACAGGGGATAGAAGTTTTCCTGGGACCTCTGGGTCTTCATATGATTTCTCACTCCCTGGCTGGCTTGTTTCCTGATAGGCTGCAACCTTTGCTTCAGCCACAGCAACTGCTGTCTGACGCTGCAGGATAAGCAGTCTTGATTCTAGCTCTGCTTCTTCTTGTGCTACAGCGGCTTTCTTGGCTGCCATCTCCTGCATCATCCTGGCTTCCTTTTCTGCAAACTGTAGCTGGATGCGGGCAGCTGCTGCTTTTGCGCGAGCTCTGGCTGCTAGGGAACTAGCTGAGGACGTCTTGCTAGATCGTGAAGATCTGGACACATGCGACTGTGCATCGTCTTGCTGAGCACTGGGGATGCTCTCCCTGCTCTGCTGTGTCGGCAGTGGCACATCATCCACCTGATACCTTGTTCCTGATCTAAGACTCATGCTGCAGTAATGATGTCTCTGTATATTTCAGACTGCTGCGCAGGTTGTCCTTTTACTGTTCTGCTTCGCGTTATTGAGCAGTTGTATAACGCTAGTCAGACAGCTTAACAATAAGTAATCCAGTAGTAAGACACGTGAGACCTTGAGTCTGTATGAATCTTTGTTGAATTACACTTTACTTGTAAAACTGCAACATAAACAAATACAGAACGCACAAATCAGTACATGAAACATCACTACAACACATTAAGCATTATATCATCCCATAGACGTAAGAACTTACGGACAATTCCACCATTTAGTCCTGAAATAGTAAGAGCTCTTGCCATGTGCTGTTATTCAGCTGAAGGCTTCTCACAAAATGGAAGACAGGAAGTTCCAGTTCAAGGGTTGAGACCCTCCCATGAAATTACATCATCCTGTAATTCTGATCTGACTAAACATAATTGCTCACTAGTACCACTAGGTGTCAGCATAACATCACATTTTAGCTTATTGAATGCCCATATTAGTAGATATGGGCAGAACACTACCATTGAAATGATACTGTTCTGAGACTTTTCATTTCTTTGTCATTGGACAAACTTACAAAATCAGTGAGGGGTCAAATAATTATTTCCTCCACTGTATATGGTGCAGCGCTGCGATCAGCAGAAGCGCTGCACTGGGGACAGCCGTGTGACACGGCTGTTCCCCTGGGGGACAAGAGAGCGATCGGCTCTCATAGGGTGAAGCCTATGAGAGCTGATCGCCATGATTGGCTGGCTGGGCGGGGGAGGGGGGGGGGGAGGGAGGGAGGGAAGGGGTTTAAAGGAACGGTTTAAAAAAAAAAAAAAACACGAGCAACAATATTTATTTTAAAAAAATAAACATGGGGGGAGCGATCAGACCCCACCAACAGAGAGCTCTGTTGGTGGGGAGAAAAGGGGGGGGGATCACTTATGTGCTATGTTGTGCGGCCCTGAAGCTTGGCCTTAAAGCTGCAGTGGCCTTTTTTACTAAAATGTCCTGGTCACTAGGGGGGTTTAGCCCTGCAGTCCTCAAGAGGTTAAAAAACATTTTTTTTTGCACTTTAAAATCGATTTTCTCAAAAACTACAAGGTCTTTTTGAAAAATTCTTTTTTTTGACTTGTACCCACTAATCTTAACATATGTAGCAATTTTGGTAGTAATAGCATGTATGGGGGATTTTCTATTAACCAATAACCACTAAAGTCTGCACAAAATTAGCAAAATTATGAAATATTACTATTACATACGAAATATCCAAATTTTCTCTGAAATTTTGCATTACGATTATGATGCGTAATTGCGAATTTTGATGCAAAATTTTGCATATTAGAAATTTCAGCTCACCACTGCAGGCGGCTTGGCTCCTTAATGCGCATGCTTGAGTGTGTATGCGCAGTATGGAGCGGCCTGTCTTCGGGAGCACTCGGGCTCCTGAAAACCTTTTCAAGTCTACCCATCGGTCAAAAACTGCAAACGAGGCAGCCAGCACAGGAACAATGGGATGGAGGAGAGGAACGGGAAGGCTCTATAGGACCCAAAACCTTCCCCATTCTTAGGTAAGTATCTGTTTTTGTTTTTTTTATTTTTGGCTTCAGACTCCCTTTAAAAAAACAAAAACAAAAAACAAATCCTGCAATCTCTGTTCCAAGCCAGATCTTGCTGTTGTTCAGGAATAATATATATTTGTACCTGCAGATTGTCCTGTGACATGAAAGATCAAAACACTGTTCCTCTGCAACATTGACAACTGTCATCCAGATCCATTTGTTCACAATGATTGCACTTCAATAAGGTGATCGTCAATCCTTCTGATGCAGTGGTCAGTAGGTTCTTATTGTATAAAATGTAATTTGGAAAAGACATTCGGGGAAACGTTTCTGTATAAAACGCAACAGATGAGTTTTTGTCTTTCAGCTGATAAAAAAAAGATGCATTTCCTTTATAGCTGCTGCTGTAACAGCTCTTGCTCAATCTGTATGTCAATATGACAACCATTTAGAAGACATAATAACAAACTTCCTCTGTAAATCATTTTTGTTGGTAAACACAATTGACTGTCTATCCATCAATCCCCCTGTCTGTCTCTCCATCCATCCTTGTGCATGTCTATCCATTTATCTGTCCATTCATTCATCTGCCTGTGTGTATGCATATTGAAATAGTGGTTGTCACTGCTGTCTTCATACCAATAAGCAAACAAGGTTAAGTATAGCTAGTATCAGGGAGTTAGTAATATAAGTGAGTGTTAGACTTGCATTGTAAAGGAAGGTGTTGTGGTCACGTACATGGAAAGAGGCGCCAGTAAAAAAAGTGTGCAGGGGATTGGCACTAGTAGAATATCGCTTTAATTAGCGATATTCTACTGCTGGATTCCAATAGTAAAATATTGGTAATGTTTAACTATATTTTAATATGGCTAAACCTAATCCTATGCTAACACAGAACCCTCCCTCCATCGATGCCTAACCCTAGGATCCCCCTGGTGGTGCCTAACCATAACCCCCCCCCCCATTGGTGTCTAACCTTAAGACCGCCCCATTTTGCCTAACCCTAAGATTCCCCCTGAAGGTGCCTAACCCTAACCCCCAGCGCCTAACCCTAAACCTCTGGCAGCACGGTGGCGTAGTGGTTAGCTCTCTCACCTTGCAGCGCTGGGTCCCTGGTTTGCGCCTGGGGCAAGGTCAGATTTTGGCGCCTAAACTGCCATTCCCCATCCAAATTTTGCCGCCTTTTTAAGAATTCAACAATTTGCGCCTGGGGCAAGAGACCCGCTTGCCCCCCCTAGATCCGTCCCTGCAGGGCACTATCTGCAAAGAGTTTGTATGTTCTCTCCGTGTCTGCGTGGGTTTCCTCCGGGCACTCCGGTTTCCTCCCACATTCCAAAAACATATGGATAAGTTAATTGGCTCCCCCTAAAATTGGCCCTAGACTACAGTACTTACACTACATAATATAGACATATGGCAATGGTAGGGATTAGATTGTGAGCTCCTTTGAGGGACAGTTAGTGACAAGATATATATATACTCTGTACAGCGCTGTGTAATATGTCGGCGCTATATAAATACTAAAAATAATAATAATAATAATAATAACCCCCCATATGCCACAGAGCCCTGATTTGTAGCAAAAAAAGTCAATTTGGGCACCAGGAAGCGCTGCTAAAAATTCGCAAACAAGCTTGCAGATATACAAAATGCGCCATTGCATAGCGGACGCTATCGTGGCTTTTAACCACTCTACGACCGCCAAAGAGTGGCTACCCCAGGACTGCCTAAAGTTGATCGTCAAGTCCTGGGGGCGAGGATTGCGCGCGGATGAGTGTGCATACTCTCTGAGTTACGGAGTGGTCGGAGCTGACAGATTATATATATATATATATATATATATATATATATATATATATATATATATATATATATATATAAAATAAAACGTGCGCATATGCTTGTACAGCACTGCTATCTAGTGCAACCCTGTACGGGGGACAGCTCTGTCACTGAGCTGTCCCCAGGAGAAGCTCACAATGCGATCCCTTTCGTAGACTGATGCCTATGAGAGGCGATCGCAGGGATTGGTTCTTGGGGGAGGGATATATTTAAAAGTTAATAGACATTTTTATATAAAAAAAATACAATTAAATAAATTGAAAAAAATTTTTGCAGCAGCAATCAGATGCCACCAACAGAAAGCTCTATTGCTGACAAGAAAAGGAGGCAAGATTAATTTGTGTGCTAAGTTGTATGGCCATGCAGCACACTGTTAAACCTGCAATGGGCTGAATTGTAAAAAATGGCCTGGTCACTGGGGGAGGGGGGGGGGGTGTAAGCCTGTGGTCCTCAAGAGGTTAAAATATGCACCTATGGCAGAGCCATATTTTCCATAACGGCTCCTGCACCCTTTTTTCCTGGTTGTGGACATGCTATAGGCAGGGATGTAACTACAAATCATGGGGTCTCCCTGTGTGCATATATATACCTTTGCCTTTCCTAGGTGACCCTCACAGTCTACAGCCCTCCCTTGCAAGTGGGGCCCATAAAGGTCTATACACACTACAAGATTTCATCTAGCAAAATGACAGATGAATGATCGTTCCAACCGATGTGGTGTAACTATCTTTCAAGAAAAAGCGGTAACTGATGGTTACAGACGGCCATGCTCATGCATTTTGAAAGACCGTCATGATGGATCAAATCAGATCACTTCCTTCAATGTCCCAGTGTGTACAGATCATTAAACAAGCTTTCCGCTGATGTCTGTGGAACTTCCCCCTGCATCCTTCTTTATTGAACTATCATTAAACGATCCTGTTATCGGTAATCATCTTGAGGTCTGTTGCTGTTGTGCACATCCCATAGCTAAGTTTTCAGTGATTCCGTCTTGCAGTGGGTACTTAGCTTAAAAGGCCTGGGAACCTCTGGGAGCTCTTTTCTAAGAGCTTGTGATTTGTCTTGCTAATTTAATATTAAGGGGGATTTTTTTTTTAAATCACATCCCTCACACACAAGTGTGAACCTACCATGAAGCACTTGAGGTTTCGATATATGTTGATATACGCATCGATGCATTCTAGGGTAAAACACCATCACCGGCAAGAGGTTACCATGGCCAGTTAGAGGGAAAGCTATGGCACATGATCAATCAATCAATCGATCAATCAAATCTGCCTGCTGTTCCTGTTGCTAACTGGTGCCGATGGTCTCCCAGGTGGGACCACGGCACCATCAATGGGTCAAGCACTGCACTCGATCACTAGCAGTGACATCTAATAGGTATTAGTGTTTCCGGGGGGCACATTCTCCAAAGTTTGCTATAGGCAGCAGAAAGTCTAGAACTGCCACTGATTATACACATAGCATTACATTAGCAAGAGCTTTTCTGGTGGAAGCCAGGCCTAATTATGGTTAGTGCGAATTTGCAAAAAAAAATGTTCACTACAGGTTAAAATTCTGCTTAGTTAGGGTTTACACTTTCTTGGCCCTCAAGCATGCTCGCTATTCATGTGGAAAAAAAAAAAAAAAACATTTGTCCATTATACAAACATAATTTGGCATTACTTTAACTCAACTCCAAATTGCACAATTTTGATGTGAAATTTGGGATTCTGTAAATTCCTATTCCTAACCGCCATCAGTATTTTATAAATGTAGGCAAGGTTTGCTGGATCATTTATGTTATCCAACATTCTCCAGCCTAGCAGAACCCCAGTAAATGATTCCCCCTTTGTCTTCATTATTTAGATATCACTGATTACACTTTTATAGATGTAGATAATTAGTACAGATGTTTAGCACATCAGGTAATATTTTGGCTGAATGGAACGCACTCTGGTCTCTACTAATGAAGTGGTTGACTGTGAAACAGATATCAAGGGTAATCTAAGATACTTTGTTGGAGGTGCCCTAGTGATTCTAATAACAGGCTGGTGTATCTAGGAGTGTATAGCTCTTACCTACTTAAAGGGACCCTGAGTAGTGACTTAAATTAAAAGATTTCCCTTACCTGGGGCTTCCTCCAGCCCACCGTAGGCCGTGAGGTTCCCGGAGTCCACCTGGCTCCTCTCCGTGTGCCTCCACTGGCTGCCGTTACTGGATCCTGATGCTTGGTGTCATCACGCCGGCCACTACACGTCATCACGCCGGCTGGGGTGACAGGTCTGCGCATGCACGGTTTAGCGTTAGAAAACGGCACATACGCAGACCTGTCACGCCGGCCGGCGTGATGACAGGTAGCGGCCGTCGTGATGACATCATGAGTAAGGATCCAGGAACAGCCGGCCGGACACCCGGATGCTGGGGGGACCTAGCAGCCTACGGTGGGCTGGAGGAAGCCCCAGGTAAGTGAAACCTTTTGAGTTAAGTCACTGCTCAGGGTCCCTTTAAGGACTAACCACAAAGGTAAGTGTACTTTTTATTCATGCACATAAGACAGACAATGCATTTCACGGGTGCTGGTACCCGCAGTACAGTCCTATTTACACCGCTGCAATGTCCCAATCACTCCAACATCAGTTTAAATCTTCAACCAGGCACAATTCCTCAAAGTTAGGCAACACTGTTCACGTAGTTTTACTTCCACATAATTCCATATGTTCTCAGATAGGGAAACCACCACCTCACCCTTTGGGTCTATTGGCGCTTTATTATTACATAAACTACCCTTACAGAAATCCAAGAAAAAAAACAATGTACAGTAAAGATCACATTCGCTTCCATATAGTCATCAGGGATTAGCTGGCAACACTCCACTGGCTCACGCACCTCCTTCCTAAACGTGATGACAGCACTGAATAGTATGTTCTGTGTTACATGAATGGTGACATAAATCATCACATGCACAATTGAACAATATAAAAACACTACCGCCACTGTATCTTTCTCTTAAAAAAATTATAAATCACTCCAAGTTGTAAAGAAATGGAATATTTAAAGTCTATGTTTGGATCAATACCTCTTATCTTTATATTCATACGCAATCATTTAAAAACCAATTACATATAAACATTGCTTTGTTGGATTTGACTTTACAGGTGGCATTAGTCTTTGGTTTAGGATTAATTAATATTAGACCAGCAGTTCTTGTGTTCAGTCGAACCCCAGGGGTTCGGTAAGTCTCAGGGGCAAGGCTGAAGCGTTATGTTTTTGTGTGACATGTTTTATTGGTTTTGTTCTTCAGACACAGTGATTTTATGTGCAACTGATGCATGGTTCATTTTGTGCACTAATAAAATGTATATAATGTAGTTTTTGATTTTTTTAAAAAATGTATATTTTATCTTTCAAACTACAAAGCGTTCAGGCTACGAAGGATTCGGTAAATGCTTGCTCATATGAAACTTGCAGGGTTCTGTACCTCCAACAGAATTCAGAACCACTTTGGTAGACTTAAAATAAAGATTAGGTTGGTGGCAGTCTTCAGTTGAGCATTTGGCTGGTGTCAGGATTATTGTTGGTTAGGAGAGCACCGCTGGTGCAATAAATTGTTTACCTTAAAAAAGACACGCTTAAAAATACACTCACAGTGTATAGTAGAGTTAGCGCGCCTGTCAGGCCTGCCGGCAATCCTCTCCTGTCAGCCGCGCTTGGCCAGAGCTGCGGGGACCGATTGTAGATGGCGTGGAGCTGGATGCGGTGGGCGGAGTCAGGTCGCGGGGATGCCGTCTGACGTCACGCCGAGTTTCAGCGTTGACCATGCCTTCGCCAGGTCTTATAAACAGATCCACTGAAGCCACCCAGTCATTGGAGCAGCACCCACCCATCCCTTCTAGTCCATCAGCATGTTCAGACAGCGCAGTGTTTTTCTTTGCTGTGTTATTGTTGGTTAGCTCAGCTTTCCTGAGAGAGACCTATGTTTTACGCTTAAAGAGGAACTGTATCAAAAAGGGGGAAAAAATTGTTGCCCCCTAAAGACGAACAAGGGGCTTGATTCACTAAAGCGTGATAACTGCTATCACAGTGTAACGCCTGAACATGAGATACTTTAGAATGTACAGATATCGCGAAGTCGAGAATAGCCAAAGGTCATACATGTATCAGAAACTGAGGTACTGAGGGTAAGGCAGAGACAGAGTCGTTTAACAGGCCGAGATCATAACTAGTATCAGATGACTGCAGCACAAGAAGGATGAGACAAAATCAAAGTGAGGGGCAAGCCGGGTCATACACAGAATGTATATATATCAGAAGAATAAGGCAGATAACAGATGATACAATATACAAAATACAATACTGATCTAGCTAGTCTGTATATATATATATATATATATATATATATAAATACCAAGGGGTAAGCAGCACAAACCAAACTTTTTTATGCAATTCTATGTAAAGCATGCACGCAGCACAGGAGGTCCCCAACCTCCATAAGAAATATATAATTACAGAGGGGCTGCAGCACACAACAGGAAAACAGTGACAGGGGCTCTTGGTTACGCTTTAACGCGCTTAAGCTCACCAACTGCGCCAAAGTGTCCCCGATCTGGTGAGTCCTACTCTACCATGCATAATGCCAGTTTTTATAAGCAGTCTAGTGGGAACTAAACCAAAAACCCAAGAGTCAACTAAATGGGAAAAAAAAGGAATTAAAAACACCTTACCTTTCACTAGCTACCAAATGAACTCTCTGAACATGTGCAATGCACTAATTTATATGCTTAACTGTGCTAGAGGTGGGTGTGGTTATGCAGGCTTACAGGGGATAATTATAAATAAATACCAAGGGGTAAGCAGCACAAACCAAACTTTTTTATGCAATTCTATGTAAAGCATGCACGCAGCACAGGAGGTCCCCAACCTCCATAAGAAATATATAATTACAGAGGGGCTGCAGCACACAACAGGAAAACAGTGACAGGGGCTCTTGGTTACGCTTTAACGCGCTTAAGCTCACCAACTGCGCCAAAGTGTCCCCGATCTGGTGAGTCCTACTCTACCATGCATAATGCCAGTTTTTATAAGCAGTCTAGTGGGAACTAAACCAAAAACCCAAGAGTCAACTAAATGGGAAAAAAAAGGAATTAAAAACACCTTACCTTTCACTAGCTACCAAATGAACTCTCTGAACATGTGCAATGCACTAATTTATATGCTTAACTGTGCTAGAGGTGGGTGTGGTTATGCAGGCTTACAGGGGATAATTATAAATAAATACCAAGGGGTAAGCAGCACAAACCAAACTTTTTTATGCAATTCTATGTAAAGCATGCACGCAGCACAGGAGGTCCCCAACCTGTAATTATATATTTCTTATGGAGGTTGGGGACCTCCTGTGCTGCGTGCATGCTTTACATAGAATTGCATAAAAAAGTTTGGTTTGTGCTGCTTACCCCTTGGTATTTATTTATAATTATCCCCTGTAAGCCTGCATAACCACACCCACCTCTAGCACAGTTAAGCATATAAATTAGTGCATTGCACATGTTCAGAGAGTTCATTTGGTAGCTAGTGAAAGGTAAGGTGTTTTTAATTCCTTTTTTTTCCCATTTAGTTGACTCTTGGGTTTTTGGTTTAGTTCCCACTAGACTGCTTATAAAAACTGGCATTATGCATGGTAGAGTAGAACTCACCAGATCGGGGACACTTTGGCGCAGTTGGTGAGCTTAAGCGCGTTAAAGCGTAACCAAGAGCCCCTGTCACTGTTTTCCTGTTGTGTGCTGCAGCCCCTCTGTAATTATATATTTCTTATGGAGGTTGGGGACCTCCTGTGCTGCGTGCATGCTTTACATAGAATTGCATAAAAAAGTTTGGTTTGTGCTGCTTACCCCTTGGTATTTATTTATAATTATCCCCTGTAAGCCTGCATAACCACACCCACCTCTAGCACAGTTAAGCATATAAATTAGTGCATTGCACATGTTCAGAGAGTTCATTTGGTAGCTAGTGAAAGGTAAGGTGTTTTTAATTCCTTTTTTTTCCCATTTAGTTGACTCTTGGGTTTTTGGTTTAGTTCCCACTAGACTGCTTATAAAAACTGGCATTATGCATGGTAGAGTAGAACTCACCAGATCGGGGACACTTTGGCGCAGTTGGTGAGCTTAAGCGCGTTAAAGCGTAACCAAGAGCCCCTGTCACTGTTTTCCTGTTGTGTGCTGCAGCCCCTCTGTAATTATATATTTCTTATGGAGGTTGGGGACCTCCTGTGCTGCGTGCATGCTTTACATAGAATTGCATAAAAAAGTTTGGTTTGTGCTGCTTACCCCTTGGTATTTATTTATAATTATCCCCTGTAAGCCTGCATAACCACACCCACCTCTAGCACAGTTAAGCATATAAATTAGTGCATTGCACATGTTCAGAGAGTTCATTTGGTAGCTAGTGAAAGGTAAGGTGTTTTTAATTCCTTTTTTTTCCCATTTAGTTGACTCTTGGGTTTTTGGTTTAGTTCCCACTAGACTGCTTATAAAAACTGGCATTATGCATGGTAGAGTAGGACTCACCAGATCGGGGACACTTTGGCGCAGTTGGTGAGCTTAAGCGCGTTAAAGCGTAACCAAGAGCCCCTGTCACTGTTTTCCTGTTGTGTGCTGCAGCCCCTCTGTAATTATATATTTCTTATGGAGGTTGGGGACCTCCTGTGCTGCGTGCATGCTTTACATAGAATTGCATAAAAAAGTTTGGTTTGTGCTGCTTACCCCTTGGTATTTATTTATAATTATCCCCTGTAAGCCTGCATAACCACACCCACCTCTAGCACAGTTAAGCATATAAATTAGTGCATTGCACATGTTCAGAGAGTTCATTTGGTAGCTAGTGAAAGGTAAGGTGTTTTTAATTCCTTTTTTTCCCCATTTAGTTGACTCTTGGGTTTTTGGTTTAGTTCCCACTAGACTGCTTATAAAAACTGGCATTATGCATGGTAGAGTAGGACTCACCAGATCGGGGACACTTTGGCGCAGTTGGTGAGCTTAAGCGCGTTAAAGCGTAACCAAGAGCCCCTGTCACTGTTTTCCTGTTGTGTGCTGCAGCCCCTCTGTAATTATATATTTCTTATGGAGGTTGGGGACCTCCTGTGCTGCGTGCATGCTTTACATAGAATTGCATAAAAAAGTTTGGTTTGTGCTGCTTACCCCTTGGTATTTATTTATAATTATCCCCTGTAAGCCTGCATAACCACACCCACCTCTAGCACAGTTAAGCATATAAATTAGTGCATTGCACATGTTCAGAGAGTTCATTTGGTAGCTAGTGAAAGGTAAGGTGTTTTTAATTCCTTTTTTTTCCCATTTAGTTGACTCTTGGGTTTTTGGTTTAGTTCCCACTAGACTGCTTATAAAAACTGGCATTATGCATGGTAGAGTAGGACTCACCAGATCGGGGACACTTTGGCGCAGTTGGTGAGCTTAAGCGCGTTAAAGCGTAACCAAGAGCCCCTGTCACTGTTTTCCTGTTGTGTGCTGCAGCCCCTCTGTAATCATATATTTCTTATGGAGGTTGGGGACCTCCTGTGCTGCGTGCATGCTTTACATAGAATTGCATAAAAAAGTTTGGTTTGTGCTGCTTACCCCTTGGTATTTATTTATAATTATCCCCTGTAAGCCTGCATAACCACACCCACCTCTAGCACAGTTAAGCATATAAATTAGTGCATTGCACATGTTCAGAGAGTTCATTTGGTAGCTAGTGAAAGGTAAGGTGTTTTTAATTCCTTTTTTTTCCCATTTAGTTGACTCTTGGGTTTTTGGTTTAGTTCCCACTAGACTGCTTATAAAAACTGGCATTATGCATGGTAGAGTAGGACTCACCAGATCGGGGACACTTTGGCGCAGTTGGTGAGCTTAAGCGCGTTAAAGCGTAACCAAGAGCCCCTGTCACTGTTTTCCTGTTGTGTGCTGCAGCCCCTCTGTAATTATATATTTCTTATGGAGGTTGGGGACCTCCTGTGCTGCGTGCATGCTTTACATAGAATTGCATAAAAAAGTTTGGTTTGTGCTGCTTACCCCTTGGTATTTATTTATAATTATCCCCTGTAAGCCTGCATAACCACACCCACCTCTAGCACAGTTAAGCATATAAATTAGTGCATTGCACATGTTCAGAGAGTTCATTTGGTAGCTAGTGAAAGGTAAGGTGTTTTTAATTCCTTTTTTTTCCCATTTAGTTGACTCTTGGGTTTTTGGTTTAGTTCCCACTAGACTGCTTATAAAAACTGGCATTATGCATGGTAGAGTAGGACTCACCAGATCGGGGACACTTTGGCGCAGTTGGTGAGCTTAAGCGCGTTAAAGCGTAACCAAGAGCCCCTGTCACTGTTTTCCTGTTGTGTGCTGCAGCCCCTCTGTAATCATATATTTCTTATGGAGGTTGGGGACCTCCTGTGCTGCGTGCATGCTTTACATAGAATTGCATAAAAAAGTTTGGTTTGTGCTGCTTACCCCTTGGTATTTATTTATAATTATCCCCTGTAAGCCTGCATAACCACACCCACCTCTAGCACAGTTAAGCATATAAATTAGTGCATTGCACATGTTCAGAGAGTTCATTTGGTAGCTAGTGAAAGGTAAGGTGTTTTTAATTCCTTTTTTTTCCCATTTAGTTGACTCTTGGGTTTTTGGTTTAGTTCCCACTAGACTGCTTATAAAAACTGGCATTATGCATGGTAGAGTAGGACTCACCAGATCGGGGACACTTTGGCGCAGTTGGTGAGCTTAAGC
The DNA here is from genome assembly GCF_040937935.1 of Hyperolius riggenbachi. Classification (NCBI taxonomy): domain Eukaryota; kingdom Metazoa; phylum Chordata; class Amphibia; order Anura; family Hyperoliidae; genus Hyperolius; species Hyperolius riggenbachi. The sequence goes on from NC_090650.1 coordinate 78,621,041, forward strand.
GCGTTAAAGCGTAACCAAGAGCCCCTGTCACTGTTTTCCTGTTGTGTGCTGCAGCCCCTCTGTAATTATATATTTCTTATGGAGGTTGGGGACCTCCTGTGCTGCGTGCATGCTTTACATAGAATTGCATAAAAAAGTTTGGTTTGTGCTGCTTACCCCTTGGTATTTATTTATAATTATCCCCTGTAAGCCTGCATAACCACACCCACCTCTAGCACAGTTAAGCATATAAATTAGTGCATTGCACATGTTCAGAGAGTTCATTTGGTAGCTAGTGAAAGGTAAGGTGTTTTTAATTCCTTTTTTTTCCCATTTAGTTGACTCTTGGGTTTTTGGTTTAGTTCCCACTAGACTGCTTATAAAAACTGGCATTATGCATGGTAGAGTAGGACTCACCAGATCGGGGACACTTTGGCGCAGTTGGTGAGCTTAAGCGCGTTAAAGCGTAACCAAGAGCCCCTGTCACTGTTTTCCTGTTGTGTGCTGCAGCCCCTCTGTAATTATATATTTCTTATGGAGGTTGGGGACCTCCTGTGCTGCGTGCATGCTTTACATAGAATTGCATAAAAAAGTTTGGTTTGTGCTGCTTACCCCTTGGTATTTATTTATAATTATCCCCTGTAAGCCTGCATAACCACACCCACCTCTAGCACAGTTAAGCATATAAATTAGTGCATTGCACATGTTCAGAGAGTTCATTTGGTAGCTAGTGAAAGGTAAGGTGTTTTTAATTCCTTTTTTTTCCCATTTAGTTGACTCTTGGGTTTTTGGTTTAGTTCCCACTAGACTGCTTATAAAAACTGGCATTATGCATGGTAGAGTAGGACTCACCAGATCGGGGACACTTTGGCGCAGTTGGTGAGCTTAAGCGCGTTAAAGCGTAACCAAGAGCCCCTGTCACTGTTTTCCTGTTGTGTGCTGCAGCCCCTCTGTAATTATATATATATATATATATATATATATATATATATATATATATATATATATATATATCTGTAAACTAGCTGACTAGGCACAGCAGTAAGGCCAGGTCCAGCGCTCAGCGAACTAATAGCTATAACGGACATTGGACAACTGACAAGTCAGGACTTAAGTACCGAGGTAAAATACAGAACCACACCGTCAGCTGACATGCCTCACACCCGCCTCCTAAGCCTACTCTGAGTCGTGCCGCCCACCTAGAAACGCGGCCGGAACCGTTGCGCTGACTCACATGCACATGGGAGCCGGGGATGCCGCCAGATAGAGATGAAGTAATCGGTTTCCGTCGCTGCCCGGAAACGCCAGAGGAGCCGCCGGAAGCAGCGTCAGATAAGTTTGTAACACACAGCAGTTATCACGCAATCTGCCGCGCGCAAAGGTTTTCACGCGTACAGCGTTACTTCACGTGATAAGCAAAGGTTTGTGAGCGATCACGTGCAAACCTTTCCGCGCGGCAGATCGCGTGATAACTGCTTTGATATCCGTTATTACGCTTTAGTGAATCGAGCCCAATATGTGTACATATTATAAGGGTATAAGGGTAGGCGAACCAGACCCCCACCCCCTCACCACCACCACCACTACTATCCTCCTCCATAGACACCTGTGGGAGAAGCATTGCATAGCATAATACTGAAAGCAGTTTCAATATATATCTACAGTACATGCTGAATTTATAACAGATGTTTCATTCGATAACTTTTCTGGGGGACAAGTAACTACACTTTTACTTAAAGAGGAACTTTAGCAAAAAGGTGTGTGTGTGTGGGGGGGGGGGGGGGGGGGGATAAATCAGTACTTTGCAAAGTGAGAAGTTAAAAAATAGAAGTGAGATAAAGAACTGCTTGATACTGGTCATGTAATATAGTTTGATCCACAATCGGCCTGCACATAATCATCTTTACTACTGGCAGGCATGAAAAAAATGCCATTGTGTATAGCCATCTTCCCCCAATGCAAGGAGGTTCACAGACAGCAAACTGTCAGGGCCATGGTTATGAGTGACATCACACTGTGGGAGGGGTTTCACCACAATATCAGCCATACAGACCACCCTAACGATCTATTTGCAAAAAGGTAAAGATTTCTTTTGAGAAAGGGGTATTAGCCACTGATTGGGATGACGTTCAACCCCTGGTTACAGTTCCTCTTTAAAGTTCCCCTAGAGTGTTGTAAAAGAAACAAAAAACAACCTCAGCAGTGGAGAGCCTCTAGATGGTTCAGAGGTTTCCTGATCCTCTTACAGCCCACCATTCCAGCAAAGGGTCCCTCTAAACTTCTTTGACTCGTGCAAGTCAACGTTTTTTCCACGTTCATGGCTGTAGATGAGCACATCCTGTCTGGGCATGCACAAATAAGGTCTATGCATGCCCGTTAGAACAAAGCAACTTGTGCATGGCTTTTCTCCTTCCTGCCAGTGGCCAGTGGAGCAAGTGATGAGAGATGCTGCTGCTGTAGCCATGGAGACAGGATGACAGGATGCTGAAATGAGGAGATGGGTTGCTGAATCCAGGAGAGGTGAGGCCTTTCTTTGTTCCACAAACAACTCACTCTTCAGGCAGCTGCTGCTGTACACTAGTGTGATTCAGATGGCTTCATGGAAGAGCCGGCTCTGCCCACACCCTAACCAAAAAAGAAAAAAGGAAAGGTTGAAGAGTAGTGAGAAATGTGCCGCACCGCCGCTGCCAACATGGTCAAATTTCTTGCTTCACCCATTGCCTTTAATTACTTCCACCGCTGTTGCGTCACCTCGGAATTCTGATGATAACGTGCTGTTCACCTCTGCCATGGCTCGGCGGCTGATCGTGCACTTCTGGTGCAATTCAAAGCCATAAGTGTGCTAGGCCCCATTGTTTTCCATTCCGGTTGCGTTACCCTGCGGTAAAACAGGGTAATGCAGTGCAGCTTTGCAAGCCAAGTGTAAAAGGGGCTTAACAGAAAGTTCACTACCATAAAACCATTGTAAAAATGACAAACTCTTCATTTCTTTGTAAGTGGAAAATGTAAACGTTGATCATGGGATCAAATAATTACTTCCCATAGGGAAGATTTTTATTTTAGTTCATCCCAAAAGGTGATTCAGTGATTTTTTAGAGGCTCCACACGTAATATTTATCCATTACCATTTATACTTTCAAATAATTTGGCTTTTATTCCTGCATGAAATAAATGAGCCTGTGGAGGAAATCTGTTGATTAAGCTGTAAGATTTAGTAAGTACATATTTAATATTATTACACTGCTTATACTCTGCAATGTTTCTATACCATTGTAGTGCAGTCAGGTCCTCATAGCACGTATATGATCATAGAGCTTTGCACGTCAGCCTCTCTATTTCAAAGTGCAGCGGCCGATCACTCAAAAGAATTGTTTTTAATAGCGGCTCAAATTGCTGCTTAGTAATAGTTTTCTAAGAAAACTCAGACCCCTTCTGAAGATTTCTTGCCATTAGTTTGCTTTTGATCTGTGGCCTTTTGTCCTTTCTGTAAAATGACAGAACGTGAAATAGCTGTGTCATTTGGCCCACACAGTGTATTGCACAGAATGCACAGTCAAAAAGCTCTAAACTTAAGGAATTTAATAACAGCATTACACTGGGACTTTTCTGCCATTTCTTTTCTTCAAACAAATAGTATTAACATAAATACCAAAATATTAAAAATATGACATGAAATCAGGCCTGTTTTATTGGGCAGGCAAGGTAGGTGGCTGGCGTTGGGCGAACACCTGGATGTTCGGGTTCGGGCCGAACAGGCCGAACATGGGCCAGATGTTCGGCATGTTCGGCCCGAACGCCGAACTCAATGGAAGTCAATGGGACCCCCGAACATGCCCATTTTGGGGGCCCTATGGGGTCGCAGGCATAAGGGGGGAGCATGCCCCGATCGCGGGGGGGTCGGAAATTCCCCCCACCCCCTCCGCTAGCGCTCCCCCCTCTGCCCGCATCCCCATAAAAAAAGTTTAAGGCAAGTTAAATAGTACTTGGTGGCTGGCACTGGCAGTGGAGTGAGGAGGAGGAGGAGTCCGAGTAGCAGAGTGACGCGTTGAGGCCGGGCAGCGGCCGGTTCAGCGGTAGTACCCTTGTGGTACTTCCGCCCTTTCTCTGACCTCACGTCTTCTACGTGATGACGCATACGAGGGTACGCGTGACGCGTACCCTCGTATGCAGAGGACGTGAGGTCAGAGAAAGGGCGGAAGTACCACAAGGGTACTACCGCTGAACCGCCCGCTGCCCGGCCTCAACGCGTCACTCTGCTACTCGGACTCCTCCTCCTCCTCACTCCACTGCCAGTGCCAGCCACCAAGTACTATTTAACTTGCCTTAAACTTTTGTATGGGGAAGCGGGCAGAGGGGGGAGCGCTAGCGGAGGGGGTGGGGGAATTTCTGACCCCCCCCCGCGATCGGGGCATGCTCCCCCCTTATGCCTGCGACCCCATAGGGGGGCCGTATTGCGGCATGTTCGGGCGAACAGGGCCCTGTTCGTTCGAACAGGGGCCCTGTTTGGCCCTGTTCGGCGGCCATTCAGTAGTTCGGGGCGAACCCGAACTTAAAAGGTCGAACACCATAAGGTGTTCGGCCGAACTCGAACATCACCCGAACAAGGTGATGTTCTGCAGAACCCGAACAGTGGCGAACACTGTTCGCCCAACACTAGTGGCTGCCTGAGCTGAAGAGGAAAGGGGAGGGGGAAGCAGGCCACCACAAATGCTGAGGGCCTGAGTCCACTAGCGCAGTTGTGCGCAGTTGTCTGCTTTTCAGCAACACATCAATGTTACAGATGCTGAAATGCGGACACAACTGCACACAACCGTGTTAGTGGGCTCAGGCCCTAAGTGTGCAATGGGTCATCTCACCTGTCAAGCTCTTAATTCCCCCTAAGTCCCTGCAGCACTGGTGCTTCTGAGACCCACTGTGGTAACTGAGTTATGATACCTGGGGGATGTCATCAGGCCACTTCATTCTGATATCTAGGGGAAGAGGTTGGTCTGCACTGTGCCATTAGTTTTATTATCCGAGTTTGGTGTTCACTGAGCCATTTAATTATGATTTATTTATGTATTTATTATTTTTTTTGGGGGGGGGGGGGGTCACATGGGGGGGGGGCACTTGATTTTTATATCTAAAGCTTGGGGGTCTTATATCTGGGGTGCGTTCGACTGGATCACTTAATTCTATTATCTGGGCCATTTTGTCACTCCAGGTGCGAAAACCTGTGGCACTGACCCCCCCCCCCCTCCTCCCATGATGCCCCCCCCCCCCCATCTAGCTAAATAGGGATGCATCAATCAGTAACTAGCATCTCACACACATGGTGACCTTTTTAAAAAAAAAAAAAAAAGACACTTGGAAAATACTGATTTACAAAAATGAATAGCTTAATTTTCATTTCCACTGATGATTTTGTGCATTAGCATAGACCCAGTAGCCTACACACAACATAGGACCTGACAGCACTTTCACAGAGCGGTTTATGTTATAAGGAGGCCACCAATGATCACCAACATCAAAAGTAATTAATTCAAGAGGAATTGTAAATATGTTTCCGCTCTTCATTGTGCTTTGGTGTTAAGTCTTAGATATTAAGACTACTGAAGTGAAGAAATTGCATTTAAAGCTATTTAAAGCTATTAAACCACCATATGCTTTAGTTTGTGATTGTATAATTAAAGGAAAGAGCAAGCGCAATGTTTTCTTTTCATTTTACATAGCACATATGTTTGAAGGGAACATAACGTAGTATTGTGGGGGTTTTGTTGTTTAAAACTAATGACATTTATATTGAACAGGGTTTTTTGTGCCAGTAAATATAGTAAGCGAGTATGAATTGTTCATATTTACCTAACCTAACATATTTAAGTAATATTTTCAGCAAGTGGCATTCTCTTACTGTCCAGATCAACAATAACCACTTGCCTTGTGGCATCCTGTGTAGCACGTATAATTAATTGTGTTAGCTGGTTTTGCCCTAGCTGGAATCATTAAGGCTGCTTACACACCAAGACGTTACAGGCGCACGTTAGTGCGCCTGTAACGCTCCCCCAACGCACAGCAATGTAACACAAGTGGGCTGTTCACACAGCCCACATTGCGTTACATGTAACGCTGCACGTTCTGTGCAAAGTGCAGCATGCTACGGCGTTGGAGCGGCTATAGCCGCGTTAGACTGTTTGCACATGCGCAGTGGGGGGCGGAGAGGAGGCGGGGAGAGCCAGCTACAGTAGCCGCGCACATGGCTACTTAATATTCACTGCACTGGCGGGCGCTGATTGGCCACATGATGCGGAGTGTCTCGCTTCACGTGGTCCCGCTGGCCAATCAGCGCCACTCTGGGAGACATTATAGGACTCGAGCCGCCTAACGCGGCTCACTCTACCGTCGGCTCTTGCAGCACCATACGTTGTGTTAGGTGCACGTTATGCGACCTTAACGTGCCACCTAATGCAACGTCTTGGTGTGCAAGAAGCCTAAATGGAAGAGGTCAGAGAACTGGATCATTCCTATGTAGTACATGTGTATGGACCTTTCTGTCATATTGTAACATAGGCAGTAGCCACTCAATCATGTGCAGTGCTGCCATCCCTCTTCCATTCCTAATAGCAACAGCAAAAAGCAGCCGGTGTAGGTATAGCAGAGCTACACATCTTTACAGGGCTGCCTTCAGGGCATCATAACCAGCCCTACTGTATGGGGTTCTAGAGGTCTGGAGCCCGGCCAGGGCACAAAAAGCGTCAGCCAGGGCTTACACAAAGCAGGCGCAGCACAGAATCCCTCTGCATGGCACTGTGCTTCTGCTTCGCTTGATTGTGTGGCCTATGCAGTAGCGTGCTGCAAACTTCAAAATAATGGATCAAAGAGGGCTGCCGAAGAATGGAGGGGGGACCACTAGGGAGCACTAGACCGCCAGGGAATACTGTAAGGGGAGGTAATGACCACTAACACTAAACTACCAGAAAAAGCTATATTGAAAAGGGAAGGGGTACTTTTGAATACCAGGGAAAATTGTATAAGGAGGAGGCCACTAGATCACTGGGGGGGGGGGGGGGGGGGGGCATTAGAGCACCAGGGAAAACTATAAGAAGTAAGGAGCACACCAGAGGAAACTATAAGAATTAAGGAGCACAGCATGGTTATGGCTTTCAGTCTGGGCTGCAGACCAATAGATATTTAGGGGGTACTCTGCCTACTTATGTTTGGTGGTATATTCTGCATGAAACACTGCCATTTTTTTGTTTTGTTTTGTTCAAAAAAGCTTTTTTCAGGAGATTGGAATTTGGAGTGGGAGGTGCTGTAGGTTTGACACGTACAGGGACTAGAAATTTCTGATGGTAGCCCTGCATCTGTACAACACTCTTTCCCCACGCTTGATCCTGAAAGGCAATATTAATGGTAAGTATGTATGTATGTGTCTTTCTTTTGCACTGTTATCAGTTTCGTTTGGATAAGCAAACTATTCCACCCCTTCCTCCTTTCATCACAGGGGGAATGCAATAATTGATTCTACAGGCGATCTGATTGGGTAATTCAAACACATCTTAATATGCACTGATCACTGCCTAGTGGGAACTTGCAGCAGTGTGTGCATGTGAGTTTTAAAGCAGGTCATTGGGCCATATTCAGTAAACATCAATAAAGGTACTGTACACAAGAAGTCATTTTATCATTACTTATGCTGACTTCATAGCTTACATTACACACTTAGCGCAGCCCATGTGACTTGCATGGCAAGCCTTGCGAGCTGCATTAATTACATAAAGTACACTACATTTACTGTTCGCTAAATATGACCCATAGGCTTTGTGTTCATGGATCCACCGGGGAATTTTTGGGGATGTAGAATATACATCTAAAAACGAACAGAGGTCACATAAATTACTTGATCATAATGCTTATCTCCTTTTTTTTGGTTTGTGTTCATTCTCTAGCTATAATACTACAGTAACTCCTTTCACCAAGTATGCAGATCCAAAAACTAAGAGAGAGGCCAAATTGTATCCTCTGCATCGGAGGGCCACACCTCTGGCGGAAAGAATACAACTGGAGGTAAAGTGCAAAGTCATCCCCTCCCCCACATCCCCCGCCATAAAGTCAATGTTATCCCAGAAACACCCACAATGCAATTCACTAAGTCGTGTTCAAAACATGCCATGCACTGCTTGTTTAATGCAGAGTATTTCCAAACTTAACCGCCTCCCCATTTTTTAATGCCATTCTCAAGTAAATGGATTATTGATGAAAGTGCCTTGACCTCACCCAGACGCGAATACAGGAGACAAGACCACTGTGATGATGTTTCGGTAATCCTCTTCGAAAAGACAAAGGATCCCTGCCTGGCCAAAATCTCAATAATGATAAAATTGTTGCAGCCTTGGGAAGGTTATGTGAGCAAAGCCGGATTTACATTTTTTTTCTACATGGTTTTATTGAAGCAGTTATGAAGAAATAGTAAAACACAGTAAAGCCAAAGCAATGAACGTAGGTCATACAAATGTGAATCAAAATACAGTTTATAAACAAAACAAAGGGTGTACAACCCATAATTATAACGACAGTCGAAATCCTAAAACACAATTCTAAGACAGCCCTAACTTACTAAAATCAAGACCCAGGACTAGAATCAAACAGATTCTCAAAAAAGAGCCACCAATCCATACCCGTAATCACTAGTGAACAAGATGCCAATCCGACCAGAGGGAACAGATCTTAAGAAACTGGTCCTTTTTCTTGCTAAGGGAGAAGGTGCAACATCTGTATTGTGTTTGCAGCCTCTTCTTCCATATGCAGCAATCCCTCTATCCAGCCGCCCTTGGTCAGCTCTAGCCCAAGGCCTAGGCCTTAATGGCCTTCCCAGAAATCTGGCCTTGTATGTGAGTACTTGGGGGCTTCTGAGCGGGGTACACCTGTTATATGGGATATAATTTTATTCTTTAAAAAACTACATTAGTGAATAGATTAACAGATCTCTAAATAGCCAGAACTATTTTTTGATTGTAAAACCGAATATAATTTAAGCACCGGATGACTACAGACTTCAGGCATCTAAATTTAGTAACAGTATAGGTCACTGCTCTCTGTAAAATTTCCTAAGTGATCTTGAATGTGTCATCTTAACCTATTTTGTCTGTCCCCTTTTTTAGTGTCGTATTGATTGTTCTATGTTGAGTGAAAGGCACTTGTGGTTTTTGGGCTTCATTTACATCTTTGTCATTGGTTCATCTTTGATAACTTATTCTGAGTAATCTGATTTGTACTGTCCTTAAAAGGCACCGGAGGGGAAAAAAAAAAGGTCATCAGAGAAACCACATTACGAAGGCATCTGTAGCATTTTCCATTCAAAAGATAAAATTAATCAGGCAGTTTTTTAATAATTCTTTTTGGATGTGAGTGTATAGACCTGCAACTGTACAGGGTGAATAGCTCATAGAGTAAAGTTTTACAAGGTTATAGCTGACCTTTTGCATAATGTCTTCATATTGCATTATTCATAACATCTACCACATAAATGCAATACGATATACTGTACTTGCAGCATGTAACTCTCAAAAGCACAATGCTATTTCCATCAGGCATTATACATCTTTCTCATGGCTAACCAATACAGCAGACCCTGATTTAGGCCTGGGAACCACTAGAGCATTTTTGGCATGGTTGTTTGGATCACCAACAATCATTGGGGATTTAAAGGGAACATGAACTGAGTAAAAATATTTAACATAAACACATGATGTAGCTGCAAATGAATCTTACATACTTACCTCATCCTCAGTTCCTCTCAGAAGCTCACCATTTTCTTCTAAAAATGATCCCTTCCAGTTCTGACGAGATTTTGTCAGTACTGAAATATACCAGTTGTTGTCACTTATATATTAGCTGCTGTCAGTTACAACTGAATGTGCAAGGTAATGTCCATGTTTCCAAATGGCTCAAGTGGGAGATATAACAGTTTAACAGTGTGGTGACCAGGAAGCTGTTATGGGGTTATGGCCATTTTCAAAATGGAGGACAGAGAACTCCATCGATCTCAGTGGACAAACAGGTCGCAGAAGAGGAGAAAGAGATTGATGAGCAGACTACATGGGAGTGGCTGGATGGTGTACTGGTTAAGAGCTCTGCCTCTGACACAGGAGACCTTGGTTCGAATCTCGGCTCTGCCTGTTCAGTAAGCCAGTAATTCAATAAGGAGCTCTTTGGGCAAGACTCCCTAACACTGCTACTGCACTAGAGTGTGCTCTAGTGGCTGCCTCGCAAGCGCTTTGAGTCCAACAGGAGAAAAGCGCTATATAAAAAAAGGTATTATTAAGTATGATCTGTGTATGTTTATTTTCAGTTCAGGTTCTCTTTAAGAAAACCCTTTGCCAATGAAAGTGTATGGGATGGGACCATAGAAGCGATTGCGACTAGGGCAAATCGAAAGTGTACAGGTGGGAATACCGCTACACCCCACATGCTTAAGAGCAGTGCTCAATCAGGATAGCAGGTCTCAAGTAGCTGAGAGGAAGAGCCTTCTTTATTAATGGACGTCTTCAAAATCAACAAGCACAAATCGCAATTGCACTTCCTGCAGCCTTTCAAGAGTGAGTGCGCTCCAATACAAAGAATACGAGCACTGCAAAAATAGCTTTTGAATCACTTTTCAAAAGTAATTTAGCAGCAATTTGACGGCCGATTGTTTTTGTTTTCAAATTGAAGTTTGAAATCTAACACTTACCACTTACAGAGCGAAGGCTTAGGATCCCATTCAGGCTTCCCTCATTTGTTTCAAGCCCCCCGTTGCTGAGCGTGGCATCCCGTTGCTGCGCGCGCAGCGCCCCTTCACATCTTCCTGGTTGAAGTGTGTGCAATGGCCCGCGGCTCTATGTTACTGCGCATGAGCCGGAGTGCTTAGTCGGCCATTGCACGCACTTCAAAGAGGAAGAGGAGCTGCGCAGCCTCAATGGGATTAGCATGCATTATCGCTAATCTTGAGGGGGCCACGCTCAGCAATGGGGGACCAAGGAGTAGCAAGGGAAGCCTCAATAGGATCCTGAGGCTTCCCTCTCTTAAGGTAAGTATAATTTTGTGTACCCAAGTTTCAGCTCGGGTACACTTTAATACTTACAGGTGAAACGCAAAAAAATTAAAATATCCTGCAAAAGTCCATTTATTTCAGTAATTCAACTTAAAAGGTGAAAGTAATATATGAAATAGGAAGCCTTTGCAGGTGTTTTGGATTAATTAGCTGATTAGAGTCCGACACTTTGAGCCTAGAATATTTTCACACTATTCTAATGGTCTGAGATTTTGATTTTGGGGTTTTCATAAGCTGTAAGCCATAATCATCAAACTTATAAAGGCTTTATAATAGATAATACAACTATAATAAAGGCTGGAAAAGTCTCGCTTTGCATGTAATGAGTCTATTTCATATATTAGTTTCACCTTTTAAGTTGAATTACTGAAATAAATGAACTTTTTCCCAATATTCCCAATTTTTTAGTTTCAGCCCTGCCCCCTAGCAGATGAGGCCATAGGCACCTCTCTGATTAGCGCTAGAGATGCACCTATGACCCCCTTGTGCTAGAGGCGAGGCTACGGACGGATGCTAGACATCAAGAGCACCTGGTGAGTTTCCGAAACTTTATTCATATAGGGAATAATTAATCTATTGTATATTTTGCTGTATAGAGCTTCCAAACTCCTGGGAATTGTGGTCTCTCTGGGTATCGCTGCACAAAGCGCTTGCATGATTACAAAGCGTAGCAGTGATGCATGAGCCCAATAGCAAAATTCCATCATGGTCTTCTTAACCTATTGGGGACCGCCGTAGGTTGAATCAACGTCCGGCAGGTGGTGGTACAGTTCTGATCGGACGTTGATCCAACGTCCGCACTAAAGAACCGTCCCGACATCGCATACGGCTGCTGATCACATGACCACTACTATCGCCGTCGTATTGTAGTGATCACTCTGACAGCGGCAGCGGCAGGGGGGAAAAGAAGAGGATCCACTCACCTCCCTGTAGTTCCAGCGACGATCGGCGCCCCCCTCTGCTCTGGCCGGCATCTCTGCTCCGTCTGAAGTAAGCGCCGGGTCCCGGCTTGAGGGGGGTTAGGCGGCCGGTCTCGAAGTGGTTAAACACCATCTCTCTGTCCCTGATAAGTTATAGGAGGCAGCACATTATTATTATTGATTTATATAGCGCATCACCTTCTGTCACATAAAAAATACATACATTGGTGTACACTGCATAATAAGTTCTCACTTTATAAATAAAGATTGATAAAAGAAAAAAAAATCAGTTCAGCACACAGGAAGATTTACGTTGCTGAATGCTTGTCAAACTCCTTTTGATAGGATTTTGTGCCCAAAATGGCATGGTGCAGCCTAGCATCACATGGCAGAGAGCATGTGGCAGAGGGTTTAACCACTTGATGACCCAGCCTTTACCCCCCCTTAAAGAGACTCTGAAGCGAGAATAAATCTCGCTTCAGAGCTCATAAATAGCAGGGGCACGTGTGCCCCTGCTAAAACGCCGCTATCCCGCGGCTAAACGGGGGTCCCTTCACCCCCAACCCACCCCCCGCAAAAGAGTGTCGTAGAAAGGTCGCAGATTTATTGCTTCCTGGAGGCAGGGCTAACGGCTGCAGCCCTGCCTCCAGTCGCGTCTGTCAGCGGCGCATCGCCGCCTCTCCCCCGCCCCTCTCAGTGAAGGAAGACTGAGAGGGGCGGGGGAGAGGCGGAGATACGCGCTGACAGACGCGCGTGGGGCAGGGCTGCGGCGGTTAGCCCTGCCCCAACCAGGAAGCGCTCCCCCGCTGCACCGAGGGGGATTTAGGGGTGAAGGGACCCCCGTTAAGCCGCGCTATAGCGGCGTTTTAGCAGGGGCACACGTGCCCCTGCTATTTATGAGGTCTGAAGCGAGATTTATTCTCGCTTCAGACTCTCTTTAAGGACCAGCGCTATTTTTTGTGATCTGTGCTGGGTGGGCTCTACAGCCCCCAGCACAGATCAGCTGGCACGCAGAGCGATCAGATCGCCCCCCCTTTTTCCCCCCTATGGGGATGATGTGCAGGGGGGGTCTGATCGCTCCTCCTGGCTGGCATGTTGCGGGGGGGGGGGCACCTCAAAGCCCCCCTCCACGGCGAAATTCCCCCCTCCCTCTCCTCCCTCTCACCCCTGATGATCTGGGCTGCACAGGACGCTATCCGTCCTGTGCAGCCAGTGACAGGCTGTCCCCTGTCACATGGCGGCGATCCCCGGCCGCTGATTGGCCGGGGATCGCCGATCTGCCTTACGGCGCTGCTGCTGCGTAGCGCCGTACAATGTAAACAAAGGAGACAAATGTCTCCTACGTTTACATTTAGTCTGCGAGCCACAATCAGCGGCTCGCAGGCTATTCACGGAGACCCGCTCCGTAATCTAACAGGAAACGGCCGCTCGCACGAGCGGCCTTTCCTGATTAATTAGGGAGGCACCTGGCGACGCAAATGTGCGTCGCTGGTCCTCCAGCTACCACTTTGCCGCCGCACGGTATGAGTGTGCGGTCGGCAAGTGGTTAAGTTAGGAAGGGAGGAGGGGGCAACTTCTGCCTTTAAGACAAACTCCAAGGTAATGGTAGTAGTCTCATACCCCGTTTCACACCACTCACTTAACTACATGACTAAAGGAGAGCTGGGGAAGGGGGGAGGGGTTGTTAATTACATGTCGTCACGGCCAGATTTACCATAAGACACTGTAGGCACATGCCTACAGGCGCCTGATGATGTAAAGGCGGTTCACTCCCCTCCCCCAGTGCCTCCCTCCCTCCTTCCCTATGCAGAGTCCTGATGAGAGTTTAAATGAGAGGTTACTCACCCGACTCTTGGCATTCCACTGATGAGATCTCCCTTCAGTCAGGGACATTTCTAGCTACTTAATACTGAGGTTCATCTAGCTACCTAATACTTGGGGGCACCTCTAGCTACTTAATATTGAGGGTACTTCTGGCTACCTAATACTAAGGGGCACCAGTAGCTACCTATGACAGGCAAGAGAGAAGTGACAGCTGGGACAGCCAGCTTACTTGTGGTGTGGTTAAGCAGGGGTTTGTAGGTTCATGGAGGGTGAAGTCTAAGGTGCCAGGACATCTGTGCCTATAGGTTTCTGTGAGGTAAATCCGGGCCTGCATGTCGTTAATGCTTGAGACCAGCCACCCCTGCTGCATGGTGCTGGGTTGCACCTATCCAGTTTAGATCTATCATGGTGAGTATCAACATTTGCTATTAATGGGAATCCTGGGGGGGTTATCATAACTTATGTTTGTAAGTATAGTTATCATTGAAGGTTAGTTTTACATAAAAACTCTGACAGCAATTATGTTTACACAGTGTCACACTTACTTTCACTTCAGAACAGTGCTTAATGGCTGACCGTACCATGGCCAAGTCTAAATGTTCTTCCCTATGAAGAAAAAAGAGGAAGGAAAGGGAAGACTTCCCACAATTAAAGAAAAAAAAACTTGGCTACTGCATTGTAAAAAACTGGGTAAGTTTTAGGAACATCTTAAAGGGGGTTGTATGGGGGTTGTGGGTTTTCTAAAATAGGTCTCTAAATGTCACCCCCTTTTTTTTATTTTTACCTGGTCTGGGTGCCTTTGCCCAACTGCAGGAACTGTGCCATGGCAGCAGGATTGTGGGAAGTTTTTTTTTTTTTTTTTAGCTACAATAACAACCTTATTTCAGCATACACAAAACAGAAAGCGTCCTATTTCAGATAAGATAAGGACACTATGACAAGAAGGTAATTGAATCCTCCCTCCCTTTGAAGAGTTTACACCGTGATTTCAGTCTGTAGTCTGGGTGATGTTTGCTGGGGAGATACAGTAATCTGTGGGAAAATTATCACTGAGCTGGGTTGAAAAAAAAACAACAAAAAAGCAGAAGTGATGTCACAAGAGAAGTGGCTTCACAAGAGAAACAGTAAAGATGTAAACCAGCATAAATATTGATGTCTCCTAAAACTGACAGTGAACACTAACAACAACAGGATAGGTAAGGTGAATAGTAAGTCATTTCTTATTGGATGTTTTTTATTTTAGTTAATATGGAGTTTTAGCCCACTTTACAGACTTTAGATTACCACCCACCCTGACCCTTGTTGGCCGGACCAGAGTTCAGTGATTAAGGGTGAGTAGATAGCTTCAAACAAATACTTCCACTCCTCCTGCCTTTTTCTTTAACTGTGTAGAATATACTTCTTATTCAATCTTTCTTTTATTGAAATGTCAGCGAGATTTACTTACCCCAGTCATTTCTTGCATGCTGAAGGGTTGGATAATGCTTTCCTATGACAGGCTGTAATAACTTTTAGATCGTGGTTGGAAATGTGGAATTGATTTAAATAATATCTATTTAATGAAATATCCGAAGTGCTGCAATGACGTGGCCTCGTCTGCTGCGTAGTTTTAAATAATATCACTTTCATGGTACTGCAGATACAAATTAAATTAAAAAGGATACTTAAAAGGGGACTCCGCAGAGCAGAAAATAATAATATATAAGTTTCGATGAGCGGACTCAGAGAGAAACGCTGGAGATTGATTTCCCTGATTACATTCTTCCCAGCATCTCTGCAATTGTTATTGGACAATTATGGACAATTGAACAACAGTGAAGGAAAATTATTATATGCAAATATCTCCTTTTATGGCCTGCAATCATTTTTTTCGCTCCAGTTCTAATTTATTTAAAGAGATTTGCTGCGATCATAAGGAACTTGATGGAGCGCTCCCCTGGATCTGAAAGAGATGTTGTAAGTGTGTCTGGATTTTTAATGCATCTCGCAAATATTGTATTGTACAGGCAATTGCTTTCCCATCAGAAAGCAATGCTTCCAATGTCACGTAAATGTTACAAAGTTTGGTAAGACGTACTTTCCTCTGAGGCTTGTGGAAGCTACATTTTCACCTAGAGATCAGTAGATAAGAGCACTACCAATGTTAATATAGATGTTGGGAGATGTCATCATCCTGGGCCTGTACTTGTGTGTCTGTATGCACCTTGATAAAGGATAGGAGACTGCTCGCTTCCTGAAAGATTTCAGTACATGAGCTTAGTGAGTTGATTTCACCACTTAAGGACCGCGGTGTTAAACCCCCCTAGTGACCAGGCCATTTTTCACCAAATAGCCACTGCAGCTTTAAGGCCTCGCTGCAGGGCCACACAACTCAGCACACAAGTGATTCCCCCCTCCCCCTTTTCTCCCCACAACAGAGCTTTCTGTTGGTGGGGTCAGATCGCCCCCAGGATTGTTTATTTATTTATTATAAATATTTATTTATTTTTTATTACATTTTACTATTTTTTTTTATTCATTTCATAACCCTCCCTTCTTCCCTCCCTCTGTCAGCCTATCAAAGCGAATCACTCCTGTCTCCCCCAGGGGGACAGCCGTGCCACAGTTGTCCCCAGTACCGTGCCGCCAAACATCGCAGCGCTGTACAGACTAAATAGACGGCGGTTTCGAGACTGATGGTGGAGCAGAGCTCCGTCATTCCAGCGGGGATGCACGCGCATTGGCACGCGCGATCCCCTGCAATCCCTATTCACAGCCATTCACGCCAATTGGCATGGAGCAGTCGGCAAGAGGTTAAGAGGCTTCTTAAAAAAACAAAAGCTGACACTTAACACATTTTACAGGATAGCTTAAGGCCATCTGTCCTCCAGCTGAAGCTCAGCAGAAGATGGGTGTTGCAACAGGACAACAACCCAACCCGGGTTGAGGTCAGAGTCCTGACCTCAACCAGATTGATATGCTGTGGCAAGACCTCATGAAAGCTATTTACACCAGACATCCCTAGAATATTGCTGACCTGAAACAGTTCTGTAAAGAGCAGTGGCATAGCAATAGGGGTTGCAGAGGTTCCGACTGCATCGGGGGCCCTTGGGCCAGAGAGGCACTGTAAGGCCCTCCCTGAACCGCAGTATTAGTTCTCTATTGGTCCTGTGCTGGTAATTATCACTTCTATAGATGCTTTGAATGGTAGTAATCATTAACACACTGCTTCCCATGCCATTCTTGAACCTCTGACACTTTTGCCCGTGGCATGTTTTGGTGCGCGTATCAATTGTTATGTATACAGTATGTAAAAACTGTATGTAAAACTTGCACCTGAGCCCATAGCTCCTTAGCTACGCCACTGGTAAAAAGGAATGGTCAAGAATTACTCCTGACCGTTGTGCATGTTTGATCTGCATCTACAGGAAATGTTTGAAATTATTGCTGCCAAAGGAGGTTCCACCAGTTAACCAGTTATTAAATCCAAGGGCTCATGTACTTTTTCCACCTGCACTGTGAATGTTTACATGGGGTGTTCAATAAAAACATAGAAACATTTAATTATTTGTTGTGACTTATATGAAGATCAGATCACATTTTATGAGCAATATGTGCAGAAATCCATATAAATCCAAAGGGTTCACATTCTTTTTCTTGCTGTAAATATGCCAGTCTCCATATCACCTTAGGTTTCCTTTAACCATGCCTTTAACACCATACAACATAATCAAACATGGGGTAAACCGTAAATAGTTATCAGCATTCTGAAAATTCTAAATGTATCATCTTTTATAAAGTAAATATCTTTAATAGTTGTTAGAAAGGCATACATGAAAAAAGGTGCCTGGAAAAAAAGGTCCAGAGTATTGCTGCTAGTAGAATATCACTACAATTAGCGATAATCTACTGCTGGATTCCGATAGGTTTACCAATATTTTTACTATGGCTAAACCTAACCCTACTCTCACACAGAACCCTTCCTCTACTGATGCCTAACCCTTCCTCGGTGCCTAACCGTAACTCCCCCTCCCCCTGGAGGGGCCTAAACCTACCCCCTCCTAAACCTTAACCCCGCTCTCCGCAAAGCCGCAATGTGTGGCAAGCAGGGTAAATTTAGGAGCACCTGCTATGCAATACTACCATTAAGATTTCCGCAAGCCCCTAGTTGCCCGTGATGCTGTCAGGTGCCAAAATGTACTTACACTGACGCTAAAAAGGTATCTCTGGGCATCGAAGTTTACCTTGCTTGCCGCATATTGTGGCCATTTTAAAAGTCGGATTTGAGTCAAAGAAGGTATATTTTGGCCCCGGGAGGCACCCGATAGTGGGCACTGCCGGGGGCCCACATTTTCGTCCTTTGCTGCAAATTGTGGCATTTACAATAGGCGGCTATAGTGGCGCCGTTTTTTTCCTTAAAGTGAACCTCCGGACTAAAAATCTACCCGACAGAACTGAAAAGGCTTGGTGTTTCTTTAACAGTTTCACAGCATCAGAACTTTGTTTTTCTTACCAAAGCATCATTTTTAGCTGCATTTTTAGCTAAGCCCCACCCATCAAAGGAAACTGCCGGGCGGTTTTTCCCTGATGCTGTGCAAAGCATGATGGTATTCCCTATTTTGTTATTCATGTTGCCTAGCAACTGGGAGGGGTGATCAGCACACAGGACAGTTGGAACTGTGTCTCATGCTCCCTGTCACCTCCTTTCAACCAAAAAGATGGCTGTCCTTATGAAATCAAACATTTGCCTGTTATTTTAAAACAGGGTGGGTAAGAGATTATATTACCTTTCTATTTTAATTAGCATAACTAATATAACTTAATGACAGTATGTTTGTTTAGGCTGGAGTTCCTCTTTAATGGTTCTTGCACCCTTTTTTCCCGTTTCAGTTACAAAGACCTTGGTGTTAAAATAAACAAACAGTAAATGAGAAACAATTTAACTTAGCTTATTTAACATCTGCACCGCGGATTCTTCCATGGTAAACATTCCCCCAATCAGATTCCCCAGCACACGTACTTATGAGCATATCACTATTTTCCTGATTTGACAATATACAAGGGATCAGCTCTAATTGCATGATCTGCAGACATCCTCGCAGCTACTTTTGAGCCCGTGTTCAAACATTTATAGACGTGACAGTTGTGCGGGATAGCAGCCCTGAT
The DNA here is from genome assembly GCF_040937935.1 of Hyperolius riggenbachi. Taxonomy (NCBI): domain Eukaryota; kingdom Metazoa; phylum Chordata; class Amphibia; order Anura; family Hyperoliidae; genus Hyperolius; species Hyperolius riggenbachi. The sequence continues at coordinate 78,639,977 of NC_090650.1, forward strand.
CAAAGATTTACAATTCTCCCAGCTTATACCACACAAACTATTTCTTATACTGAATACTAAATTCCGCAGGTCATATTTCTATCACATTGTTTTGGCAGATATATTTAATGCATCCCACATATATTCAAAAATATGAAGGAGCAAAGAGGATTGTCTTTCACAGTAATGCTTTTCAATATTCAGTGCATAAATAATTCAGAATTGGCCCTGAATTCCAAATATTTATTTGTGCCCAAGAGTTAGGAAAAAGAAAAGAAAACTAAAAACTAGCAGCGTAATACAGTATAATCTTGTTATAATAAACTTGTGTATGGTAAACATTCAGTTATAGTAAACTACCTCACCAGGTCCCAGTCCCAGACAATCTCCATTATAAGTCTATGGGAGCAATGCCTGGTATGGAAAACCCAGGTATAATAAAACTTCTGTTATAGTAAACATGTTTTTTGGCCCATACGTGACGCAGACTCTGGATATAGTAAAAGTGGGTGGTGCATGCGTCATAGGGCTTGATTCACAAAGCGGTTCTAACTGTTAGCACGCCTGTGAAAACCCCCTTAGCACGTATAAACGAGCTTTTCGCGCGTAAAACTTTATGCGCGAAAAACTTTACGCGCGCACTGCACAGAGCGCTCCGCGCGAAGTGCCCATTAAAGCCCATGGGACTTAGCGCGCGCATAGGACTTTGCAAAGTTTTGCGCGCAGTACTTAGTGCGCGAACTGATTGAGAAAACCGGTGCTAACCTACTTAGCACCCTGGTTAGCGCGCCTAAAGACTTTAGACGTGCTAAGTAGGTTAGCACCGCTTTGTGAATCAAGCCCATAGTATGTCATCATGTGAAATGCAACATGCTTTCTTCAGGCTGGTTGCAAGTGAGTTGATGCCTGATAACAATTGTAAGACAAGAAGAATGGCACCAGCGCTGAGTATACAGTACTGTACAAATAAGAAGCACGGGGAAAATCAGGAATAATGTGAACATAAACAAAAGAGGATGCAGCGTTTCCAGATTCGGGCGGGCCTACTCACTGCAGAACTAAGGAGAGTGGATAGGAGAGTGCCAAGTCCTGCCCGAAGAGGTAATGGAGCCACTCACATTACAGATGCAAGTGGCTAATCATTATTAGCTGCATTTTCAAGAGCGAATTCGTGATTGGCTCACGTGTGAGCAGAAGGTTTTGTGGGACATGTGCTGCAAATCCCACAAGAAAGGAATCGGAGCCACTCACAGGAAGTGAGTGGCTGCCTCTGGTCAGTGACGGAGCCCTGGATACTGTATCAGCAATATGTCCATCCTGGCTATTAGTGTTGGGCGAACAGTGTTCGCCACTGTTCGGGTTCTGCAGAACATCACCCTGTTCGGGTGATGTTCGAGTTCGGCCGAACACCTGACGGTGCTCGGCCAAACCGTTCGGCCACATGGCCGAACTAAGAGCGCATGGCCGAACGTTCCCCGAACGTTCGGCTAGCGCTGTGATTGGCCGAACGGGTCACGTGGTTCGGGCCCGAACGCGCTCTGATTGGCCGAACGGTCACGTGGTTCGGGTAAATAAATACCCGAACCACGTCATATCTCCGCCATTTCTCTGTGGGTTTAACTTTGAGTAGGCAGGCAGGGTAGTTCGCTCTCCAGCCACGCTAGCCAGGGTCCCCCCCAGTCATTGTGTGTCGCTGCTGGGAACAGTAGTACACCGCTCGCTCAGCCACACTATATATAGCATTGTTTACTGCCACTGTGTACCTCGGTCAGCCACGCTATATATAGCATTGTGTTTTCTGACACTCTGTGTACACGGCTTAGCCAGACTATATAGCATTGTGTGTACTGCCACTGTGCACCTCGCTCAGCCACGCTATATATAGCATTGTGTTTTCTGACACTCTGTGTACACGGCTTAGCCTGACTATATAGCATTGTGTGTACTGCCACTGTGCACCTCGCTCAGCCATGCTATATATAGCATTGTGTTTACTGCCACTCTGTGTACACCGCTCAGCCAGACTATATACCATTGTTTACTGACACTCTGTGTACACCGCTCAGCCAGACTATATAGCATTGTGTGTACTGCCACTGTGTACCTCGCTCAGCCACGCTATATATAGCATTGTTTACTGCCACTCTGTGTACACGGCTCAGCCAGACTATATAGCATTGTGTGTACTGCCACTCTGTGTACACGGCTCAGCCAGACTATATAGCATTGTGTGTACTGCCACTCTGTGTACACGGCTCAGCCAGACTATATAGCATTGTGTGTACTGCCACTCTGTGTACACCGCTCAGCCAGACTATATAGCATTGTGTGTACTGCCACTCTGTGTACACGGCTAAGCCAGACTATATAGCATTGTGTGTACTGCCACTCTGTGTACACCGCTCAGCCAGACTATATAGCATTGTGTGTACTGCCACTCTGTGTACACGGCTCAGCCAGACTATATAGCATTGTGTGTACTGCCACTCTGTGTACACCGCTCAGCCAGACTATATAGCATTGCGTACTCTGCCAGTCAGTGTGTATATTGCTGGGATCAGTAATACTCCACTCACCGCCAACCACTATATGAGCTCACCATGAGTTCCTCAGAGACCTCCGCTGTGAGCAGCACTCCCAACAACAGCAACAGCCAACGCCCCACGCAAGCTATAACATCCACCCCAGCAGCCAGTGGTCAGCAGCAGCCCTCTCCGGAGGAGAATGTTGTGTCCATCGGTCCGTCGCCAGAACGATTAATGAGGGCTGCCATTGAGGAGATGATGGGGCCTGATGTGGAGGAGGAGGTCTGGCTCAGGCCAGCATCCCAAGTTAATGTTGAGGACGATGAGGGGTCTGTGTCTGGGGATGTTGGGGTGGCAGAGGTGGTGGGTGGGTCAGACTCAGGAGAAGAGTTGTATGATGAGGATGATGATCGGGACCATCTGTATGTGCCTCAGAGTCCGACCCCGGAAAACATGTTGTATCGTGTGTTTAGGTACTAAAATCTGCGTTCCCACTTCCCAGTACTGCCCGCAGTGCCCGGGTCCACGGATCCATATAATTTTTTGGGCAGCACTATCAAACTGTGGTACTATGAGTGAGTTGCCATGGTCCTTCTGTGCTGCCTGTCACACTCACCGTCTGTCTGCAGATGGATTGTTCAACACAGCTACGCCATCTGACATGTAGTCCTGGACCTTGACCATCTTCTCCAGGCGATTGGTGTTGGAGGACGTGGAACTGCCCGATTGCTGTTCTGTGGGCTGCTGCATGGGTGTCAGAAAATGTTCCCACTCCAAGGACACTGCCAATACCATTCCCTTTTCGGCACTAGCAGCAGCTTGTGTTCTTTGCTGCCCTCCTGGTCCTCCTGGGTTTGCTGAAGTCAGTCTGTCGGCGTACAACTGGCTAGAGAAGGAGGAGGATGTCAATCTCCTCTCTAAAGTCTCCATCCTCAAGGGCCTGCTGGAATTGTTCCATTTTTGACCTGTCTGACACTTTCTTCAATCAGTTTTTTAACATTGTGTTTGTATAAACTGGGTATAAACCCAGTAATTGGTGTTGTCCAGATTCCAGAATAATGAATAATAATGAATAGTGAATAATGCGCGGGCCGCGTTCAATGCAGTCTAGCATGAATTGAGCCATGTGTGCCAGAGAGTCCTGCCAGACTCCTCTGTCTTCATGTTCTTGTAAGCGTTGTGATTGTTGTGATGCACCATATTCGTCACCAGCATCACTTTCTTCCTCTTCTGCTGTCCTTTCCCGCTAAATTGTGGAAGTCCAACGTGCACCGCTCTGTCCCTCGGCAGTGGGGGCATCCAATTCCTGCTCCAACTCCAGCTGTTCCTCGCCCTGTTCTTTGTCATAGCTGGGACCAGCGTTTCCTGAGGCAGGTTGCCTGATGTTGGTATCATCACGCTGATCGTTTTCATCTTCAGAATCCCCCACTTGCATCATGCCAGCGGTTTCCATCTTCAACATTGATTTCTTCAGTAAACACAGCAGTGGTATTGTAATGCTGACTGTAGAGTTGTCACTGCTCAGTCACGCAACGTGGATTGCTCAAAATTTTGGAGGACTTGGTAGAGATCCAACATGGTGGCCCAATCAGATCCACAGAAGCTTGGTAGCTACTAGCTGCTGGAATGCGCCTCGGCACTGCGCAAAAGCGTGCTAGCATGTGCAGCGTAGAATTCCAGCGTGTAGGCAGGGACATCACCCAGCGAGCGATGGTGCGCTAGATTGAAGCGCTCCTGCATCTCTTGGTGAGTCCTTCAGAAGCGGTACTGGACTTTTAACAATGTTTGTTTTTTTTTCCTTCAACAGAAGATCTGCCACGTTAGAGTGAGGAGGACGCCGCCGACCCCGACACCAAGCTGAACCCCGGCGAACTCCAAGCAGAGGATCTTCAGGAACCCTCAAGGCTTTGAGCAAACTGAGGAGGATCAGCAGTCCCGACGAGACCTCTCCTCATATGCGACTGAGTGCAGTGGAGCTCCCCAGAACAACCTCTCAGTTGTCACTTTGTCACTGGTCACTTTGTCACTTTGTCACTTTGTCATTTTGTCACTTTGTCAGTTGTCACTTTGTCACTGGTCACTTTGTCACTTGTCACTTTGTCATTTTGTCACTTGTCACTTGTCACTTTGTCACTTGTCACTTTGTCATTTTGTCACTTGTCACTTTGTCACTTGTCACTTGTCACTTTGTCATTTTGTCACTTGTCACTTTGTCACTTGTCACTTCTCACTTTGTCACTTGTCACTTTGTCATTTTGTCACTTTGTCATTTTGTCACTTTGTCACTTTGTCACTGGTCACTTTGTCACTTGTCACTTGGTCACTTGTCCAGATGATCTCGGTACACCTCCTGAGATTCAAATTCCTGCACACATTGCTCTGGGATTTGGGTGTGATGAATGATGCATCTAACTGGCCACCGGAGGCAATTAAGGCCTTCAAAACATTGAAAGCAGCTTTGTGTTCCGCCCCCATTTTGCATCAGGTTGAGTTGTTGGCGTCATGTTCATCCTCGGCCTCGCCTTGCATTTCAGTGCGAGGTGCATTTTCCACAGAAAAAGGTTGTGAATCCAGGCACAACATTTGTGGCTGTTCCATTGACCTTTCACAGGTAGAAGATTGTGGGGGTGGGAATAGCACCTCCGAATAGCCCATTGTGTCCTGAAAACTACTCATTGCATTGCTTTGCGCACACATTTTTTTGTCCTCATGCAAGGCCTGAGTTGCACCTGAAAGCGTGGCCTTCTCCTCCTGCGCCTCCTCCTGTTCCATCACGTCTGCTGCTGCTGGGTTAGCGTTGGCGCCCGGTCCCTGTTTATTGAACCTCTTATCTTTATTACATTTATGACTGCATGGCGGTAAAAAGCATGCTATCCGCACGCTTCTTGTCCTCATGCAAGGCCTGGGTTGTTGTGTCTCAAAAAGCATGGCCTTCTCCTCCTGCGCCTGCTCCTGTTCCATCACGTGTGCTGCTGCTGCTGGGTTAGCGTTACCGGTCCCTTTTCCTGGAACCTCTTCTCTGTATTACATTTATGACTGCATGGCGACAAAAAGCATGTTACCTGTGCAAAGAAACATGACATTTTCCACATTTAAAAGACAGTTTTTCCTTTGAAACTTTACAATCAATTTTCTCAAAAACTATAAGCTCTTTTTCAAATATTTTTTTTCCTCTTGTACCCACTCCCAAGGTGCACATACCCTGCTAATTTGGGGTATGTAGCATGCAAGGAAGCTTTACAAAGCACGAAAGTTCGGGTCCCCATTGACTTCCATCATGTTCGGAGTTCGGCGCGAACACCCGAACATCGCGGCGATGTTCGGCGAACGTTCGCGAACCCGAACATCTAGGTGTTCGCCCAACACTAATGGCTATACAGTCCTAAGGTATACTTAACCTTGTAGTCCACATAATGTGCAAGTGCTTGTACTGTACCTCCAGTGGGAGGATAGAGTTGATCCTTTGCAGCAGAGAATGTACCGTGGCATGATGCTAGGCCATTTCTAGGAAAATGTTTGATATGGTACATTTCTGATATAGCAAACCACTTTCCTGGTCCCTTGGAGTTTACTATAACGAGATTATACTGTAATGTAAATGCCACACAGGTCTTAAAAATGTGGAGCTAATCCTGATTTAAACTTTAAATATGTAATCAACAGTGACTTAAAAAGACCTAAACTTATGAAGTATCCGGGGCAGGTAGAATGAACATTTTCAAAATGGCCGTGCTACCAAAAATCCTATATATATTTAGGTTGGTTATTATTCCCCTAAAACATTCCCTTTTTTACTAATCTCAATGGGATGATAAGTAAATTTATTTGGGCCAGGAAAAAACCTTTGTGTAAAAAAAGATATACTGTTCATTCCAAAAAATCAAGGAGGACTAGGTTTTCCTGATTTGGAATCCTACCATCATGCCATCATGATCAGTCAAAATTCTGGTGGGAAAACACAATAGATAAACCCTGGGCTAGGATGGAAGTAACCGTAGCTAATATTCCTCTTAAACACATCATAACAGGAATACTTCTGGGAACTAAAATACCTACATTAACCCAACTTCCAAGTAAAGCTACAGTTCAAACATGGTGCCACTAGAAGAAATTTCTTAAAGAGACTCCGTAACAAAAATTGCATCCTGTTATCATCCTACAAGTTCCAAAAGCTATTGTAATGTGTTCTGGCTTACTGCAGCACTTTCTACTATCACAGTCTCTGTAATAAATCAACTTATCTCTCTCTTGTCAGACTTGTCAGCCTGTGTCTGGAAGGCTGCCAAGTTCTTCAGTGTTGTGGTTCTGTGATGCATCTCCCCCCTCCAGGCCCCTCTCTGCACACTGCCTGTGTATTATTTAAATCAGGGCAGCTTCTCTCTTCTCTTTTACAAGCTGGATAAATCCTCCTCTGAGCTGGCTGGGCTTTCACATACTGAGGAATTACATACAGGCAGAGCTGTCTGCACTCTGCAGGAAGAAACAGCCTGAACACACAAATGATCTCTTGAGATTCAAAAGGAAGGGTGTATACAGCCTGCTTGTGTATGGATGTATTTTCTATGTGTGGACATACTGTACATCAACCTACTTCCTGTTTTGGTGGCCATTTTGTTTGTTTATAAACAAACTTTTTAAAACTGTTTTTAACCACTTTTAACCATCTTAGCGGTATGGACGAGCTCAGCTCGTCCATCACCGCCGATGGCTGCCGCTCAGGCCCTGCTGGGCCGATTTTGTTCAAATAAAGAGCAGCACACGCAGCCGGCACTTTGCCAGCCGCGTGTGCTGCCCGATCGCCGCCGCTCTGCGGCGATTCGCCGCGAGCAGCGGCGAAAGAGGGTCCCCCCAGCCGCCTGAGCCCAGCGTAGCCGGAACAAAAAGTTCCGGCCAGCGCTAAGGGCTGGATCGGAGGCGGCTGACGTCAGGACGTCGGCTGACGTCCATGACGTCACTCCGCTCGTCGCTATGGCGACGATCTAAACAAAACAAGGAAGGCCGCTCATTGCGGCCTTCCTTGTTTATTCTGGGCGCCGGAGGCGATCGGAAGAACGCCTCCGGAGCGCCCTCTAGTGGGCTTTCATGCAGCCAACTTTCAGTTGGCTGCATGAAATAGTTTTTTTTAAATTTAAAAAAAACCCTCCCGCAGCCGCCCTGGCGATCTTAATAGAACGCCAGGGTGGTTAATGCAGCTAGGAGCGGCGAAATTGTGTCAGAGGGTAATAGGAGATGTCCCCTAACGCACTGGTATGTTTACTATTGTGCGATTTTAACAATACAGATTCTCTTTAAAGCAGTAGGATCAGCCATACTATACCAGGGAAAAAACACATATATAAGTAGATAAATACTTGATCTACTTACATAACACATGTATTATACTGTCCACGTTTTGATTTCAGCGAATGTTATATAGTAAATGATGATAATTCTGTTAGTGGTGGGAACCATGTCTTTTGCCCACAGTTAAGGCTAACTCTTGATGTCATTTCTGCCCTTTTACTTTTTTTCTTGTCTCCTCCAATCGCTGAGTCGCCTCAGCCTTGCTTGTAAACACAAGTGAGTAGGGGAGTAGGTTTCAGATAAGCAGCTGGCAGGGAAATAAAGGAAAGAGGAGGAATACATTATAGATAAAAAAGAACCCCCAGCATGCAATTATTTGGCACCGACTACTAAAGGGCCAGTGCTCCTTAAGTATGTGATAACTCCAAATCATAACAGCAGAAAAAGTTTTGAAAGTTTTGAATGCAGGATTAGCATCTTTATCACTTAATACACTCAGACCAGTTGCTATTGAAATTTGATTTTTATGGTGAGGATACCGCTTTCACAATGTATCAGACGACCACATTTCCATTCAGATCTCCTTACTCACTGTAGCTAATTTCATAGGGCAGATACATTTTAATGTATGGAACAAGGCAGGAGTTAACAACTTATCTGATATTTGGCTCATGAATTATCTTATGTCTTTTTCTGAAATTAAGTAAAGATATGGACTAGATGACAAACAGTATTTCACTTATCTAAGATTGGCATAGTGGATGAAAACATTGAAAAATCTTACAATTTCCTTACCTCGAACAACTCATTCCTTTCTAAACAGCAAAGTACCCCTAAAACAGGGCATTTCATTATGGTATTGAGTGTTGGTTAGACACAAAGGAACAAAACTCAACAGATATTTAAATATATGGTCTTATTACTTACAGACACAAATTACTACTGATATGTGTCAAGCTTTAAAGAGAATCTGAAGTCTCCCTAAAATGAGGTTTTTAGTTTAAAAACCTCATTAACATTATAGTCTCTCTTAAAACGCTGCAGAACCGCGGATGAAAACCCCCTCGATCACCCAAAACTCACGGGGGGTACAGGGCAGGCAAAATCCACGACTTTCTTGGTCGTGGATTTTGCTGCCGCCTCTATGCGCGTCAATCGGCGTGTATCTCCGCCTCTCCCCCGCCCCTCTCAGTGAAGGAAGACTGAGAGGGGCGGGGGAGAGGCGGCGATCCGCGCTGATTGACGCCGCGCTGCCTCTATGCGGAAGTTGCCTGCGTGTACCCCATGAGTATGGGGTGAGTGGGGGGGGGGGGGGGGTTCAGGCGCGGCTCAGCAGCGTTTTAGGTGGTACAATAATGGTAATGGGTTTTTTAAACTAAAAATCTCATTTTAGGGAGACTTCAGAGTCTCTTTAAATGCAGCTTCTGCATATTCATACTGTTTATCACACTGGGAAACTTTGCAAAAAATATACTTAAAGGGCCATATGCAATTTACTTATTCACTTGATTTTTCTCCTAGGAGATAATTTTTCAATTTCAATTTAAAATAACTTTCCAGCACTTTTCAACTAAACAGTACCGAAAAGTAGGTGAACAAGTACTAACAAAATTATTTTGAGGATTTTCTTGCTTGCTGCTGGCTTAAAATGCATTTTATTGACACGTTTAAAAATATCACCTAGGAGAAACCTCAGGGGAAAAAGTGAATTGCATATGGGCCAAAGTGTTATATGACTCAACACAAAATAGCAACTTTTACCCCCAATGTCTCATGCTGGAGACAATGTGGTCATACAGGAACCCTTATCCATATTCTATAGGAGTGTCCACGATTAAATGTTCTGTGGCTAGCCATACAGGAATTGATGAGAAAAGTGTTGAAAACACCATTTATACTTTCTCCTAAATTAGCCTTATTGAATATGGGACTAGAAGATTTCCCCTAAAATATAGAGTAGTGCGCTTCCATATTCTAGCCTCAACTAGACAAGTGATATGTTCCCACTGGAAATCCACCGATATTCCTACATTCACTCAGATAACTTATACAACCAAGTATAATCTTAAACTCAAGAGCATAGTAAGAAGTAGACGTAATTCAACAGATAACAGGTTTATATTAGAAATCCCAGAATATTGATATAACCTGATTAGACGCCTTAACTATTGATTATGTACTTCCTTACATAATTTAGGTACTGGTTTGTGTGCTTAGTTTTATAATATTAATAGTCTATCCCTTTGTGCTTTTCTCTTTGATAATTATTTTATGTTTTCTGTTTAAATAGTCGTATAACAACATATTTTGACTATTACAGGTTATTGATTAGACGGTTACTATGATTTAGTTAAAATGATCTATTCATTAGTTTGACGTGTAAGTACAGTGTGGTACTGACTTTCATTTTCACTGATCCTAAACTAGGTATACCGATTAAAGCTAAGTGTATGATTGGCCTTTCCAAATGAAGGTGAGATATATATATATATATATATATATATATATATATATATAAATATATATATATATATATATATATATATATATATATATATATATATATATATATATATATAGTACTAGTCAGGGGCGTAACTAGGAATCGCTGGGCCCCCCTGCAGGAATTCTGAGCGGGCCCCCCTCCCCCCTGGGGCCCGCTCAGGGCCGTTTTTGGGGGGCTGGAGGGGTCGCAGCATAAGGGGAGAGCTTGGTGGAATGTCGATGGGGAGAGGGGATGGTCCCCCCCCTCCCTCCCCTCGGGCTCTCCCCTTTGCGCTCCCCTCCAGCACTGAATAATGTGTATGCAGGCAGCGGGGCAGCGGCAGATACATACCTTCCGTGCGTTCCACGGATCTTCCCCTCTCTAGCTTCTAACGCGACTTCCTGTATAAACAGGAAGTCGCGTCAGACACTAGAGGGAGAAACATCCACGCTGGAGCGCACGGAAGGTATGTATCTGCCGCTGCCCCGCTGCCTGCATACACTTTATTCAAAGTCTCCCCTCATGCTGTAACCTCTTCAGCCCCCCAAAAACCGCCCTGAGCAGGCCCCAGGGGGCCGGGTCCCCCCGCGAGAGCATGGGCTGCATCCCCTATTGTTACGCCCATGGTACTAGTATGGATCACTAGATGATAATGAGTATTAATGTCATTTCTTTTTTTTCTTCCTATTCATGTTAGTTTGTGACTGAATATTGTAATAAGCTACACTCTGTACTGTTATTGTCTAATATAATTTGAAAAAAAAATGCAGTTGAAAAAAGACCTTAACTTTGGGTTCAAAACAGTTTTAAATATTCAGCACTCAGAAATACTGATTAATCATTACTTAGGCGCCTATAGGCAGTTAGATTGCAACTTTTTGCTTACTATACAACAATGCTCATTGCAATAGTTTACAAAATGAAACATTGGCTATCTAACAGCATTTTACTGTTTCTGTACTGGCTACTGGCCCTCTGGTTCAGGTCATTTGGGTGCCCATTGCGGCAAGCATATAATACCTGTAGACGCCAATGCAAATGCCAGCTACGGGCACCTAGTCAGTGATTTAGGTGCACGGTGCACCCAATAGTAGATAACCGATTGGCTATGAGTACAAATGAGGGGGACTTTTGAGTAGCCGATGGACTATTTGTAGATAGTCTGTTACAAACCTTTATAGCAGATCGGCTCCAATCCCACAGCTATCACACAAATTTGGGAAAAGTGCTGAAACCTTTCACATGAATCTTACAGATCAAATATCCTGAAAAAAAGCAATGTTAAAATAAAAAGAAGAACAAAGAAGATGTGAAGAAAGCATTTGTCCATTTCAATAGGGATGGTTGGTGAGAAACTAATAAATAATTCCAAATTGATGCAGAGCTATGCAAAATTTGTATACAAATTCTTGCAGCTTGAACATGGACCATTTAACCTTGGCAGGATTCAATTGGTCTTCTGTTTTTAAGATTGATACATTTGCATATAACATTTGCATAATTCGGCATCAACTTGGAATTATTTGCATCTCATTGACAATACCTGCATTTCAACATATGAACATTGTCATTGAAATTGCAATGTAGAACGGTTATAGAGCTCTGTTTTTAAAAATAAATCATGAGGCTTGCCTTTCGCACATCAGCTTTGGTGAGTTATATTTCTGTTATTGAACTATGATCAAAGGCATGTCCTTGACTATTGATTTTTTAAATTCATGTTGATACACTCTGAAAATATAATAGCCTGTGTACCCAACACTTTCTAAATTTATAGTATTACAAATAAACTATTATGTATGCCAAGAAGCATCATTTAGGGTCAAATAACAGCATTTGTACCATATAAATCATGTAAGTATCCCAGTTTTCATCACAGTTAGTTCAAATAAGATTTAAAGGACTGCTACCACGAAAAATTGTTAAATGTAAAATACATCTAAAAACATAAATAAAAAGTAGATTTCTCCCAGAATAAAATGTGCTATAAATTACTTTTCTCCTATTACAAGTAAAGAGAGGAGTGGATCAGCACTAGATTGCACACTAGCCACGGGGGTAACAGGTGAGAGTGCTGTGCCTCCAGATAAAGAATATGCCGATTCAAACCACAAGGAAGAAGATCCGGGCACCAGCTCTTGCAGAAGCATATACACCTTTATTGCATCCCCAGCATCCCGATACACAAAGTGAACGTAAGCCTGACAGCTGTTTCGCAGGCTCAAAGACCCGCTTCTTCAGAGGCCATTATTAGACAAAGTGCAACAGAACAAACTTTTAAATACAATAATCAATCATGATCAAGGCTTACCGCCATAGTGTCCTCCTGCCCCACTGCGGAGCGCGCACTGGAAGCGCCGCCCAGGGCCGCCGGATTGGACGGGGTTTGTGGCCACGGCCCCTGTTGGGGACGTCACTCTGGGGAACCCGATAGGCCAGCAGCACACATGTGACTGCTTACAACATCCCCCAGTCTTCAGGCTGTGGTATCTGTGGGGAAGAAGAATCAGTGTCCTGTTGTCAGGACAACTGATTCCGGAACAGCGGAAGCCTGTTACTTTTCTCCTATGTTGCAGTAACTTACAGTAGGGGGTAGAAATCTGACAGAACTGACAGGTTTTGGACTAGTCCGTCTCCTCCTCAGGGTTTTCTTTATATTCAAAAGCCCTTAGTGAATGGCAGTTGCTCAGTCCAACTGTCAGAAATGTGTTCTAACAGGTAGGCACGGCAGCCGGCATCTTTGTATAGATCCTCTATAGGGAGTGCTTTTATAACAAAATAAAGTGAATACAGAGAATCTCCCATGAATAGATGGACTAGTCAAAAGCCTGTCAGTTTTCTACTACTGTCTTTCCCCTAAAATAAGACATCCTTCGAAAGTAAGCCCTAGCTTATATTTCAAGCACCCTTGAAATGTAAGACACCCTCCAAAAATAAGACCTAGCTGCAGGTACGGCTGGTGCTGGGGAAATTGGGGTAATGCACACTGTTCAATGAGAGTGCCCCCCCGAGTGCCCCCACTGCCCCTCCCTGCTGCTGCCACCGCCGCTGATTTACCTCCTCCAGAAAGTCGCATCCCCCGCAGGCTGCTGCTAACGCTGTGCATTATTCAGTTCTCAGATCAGTGGTGAGGCAGCTTCGTTAAAGTTGTGCAGTAACAGAGCCACCCTCTACAGGAAATAAACAGAGATCACTCCTTGTATACCGGCTCTGTTACTGCACAACTTAAGCTGCATTCACCGCTGATCTGAGAACTGAATAAGGCACAGCGTTGGATGCAGCAGAGATCTGACTTTCTGGAGGAGGTGGGTCAAGAGTAGAGGAGGTAAATGAGCGGTGGCAGCAGCGAGGGGGGGGGGGGGGTAAAAAGTCATTATACTAGGGGGGTAAGGCTATATCCTGGGGTGAGGGGCCTGGGTATATACTGGTGGGGGGGGGCAGATCTGACTGTTTACTAGGGAGATAAGGTAATATATACTAGGGTGGTGGGGTCCGGGTATATACTGGGGGGGCAGATCTGGCTGTATACTAGGGGTATCTGGATATGTACTAAAGAGGGATCTGGCTACCCCCACAAAACATAAGACCTCCCCGAAAATAAGCCCTAGCACATATTTTGAAGGAAAAATAATATAATTTTCGGGGAAACACGGTAACTACAGTGAGTGACAGCAACAGAAAAGTAATTTACTAATTTTACTCTGAAAGAAACATACTTCTTATTTGTATGTGTTTACATGTATTTTAAATTGTAATTTTTTTGTGATACTGATCCTTTTATTTCTAGGGATCAGAAGCCGCCGGAGCTAGGGCGAGAGCACAGGACGGCTGCCATGGGCTGGAGGAAGCCCCGGGGGAGTAGATTTTTGTTGTTGACATGAAGCATTTCCTTTTGCTCATCTTTCATAAAAATGGCCACACTTTTCATGAAAAATGATCATTGTGAAAAGTACCGTAAGTCAGTGATTAAAGTTGACCTCTCCAGGGATCTTTAAAGCATCAGTGAAGCAAACTTCAGCATTATAAAAAAGCATACCATGATAAACAAAGCGTCCTCGGTAGGAAAAATGACACGACTGCAAACCGGCCCCAGAGACACATCTAGGAGAAGAACTGATGTTGTACTGAGTGTAAGGAAAAAATCCTCCAGTGTCTCTCCCTTTTAACCCTTCTAGCCTTCCTTCCTGGTCCTTTAATGTGATGGATGTCTTAAAAATGAACTTTACTGTATATAATTTAACTAGTTGATTAGGGTCGTTTGAAAAAAAACGGGGCACTATATTGACAGTGTGTGCAGCTGCCTGCAAACTTCCCCACGGTACCTGCATGCATGGCAACGGCCATGAGCTAATAACAGCTAATAGCAATCAGTGTGTGGCGGCTGGGGTGGAAGGGATGGAGGGACACACTTTAGTGTCTCAGCCTTAGGTGCTGGAGGATCTTGTCCCGGCTCTGCAAAGCAGTGCAGAAGTCGACAGCTGTTTTGCTCTTAAAGGGGTTCAGTGGGGGTTTCCCAAGGATAAAACCAGACACTTACCTGGGGCTTCTATCAGCCCCCTGTAGCAGTGATGTCCCACGCTGTCCTCCTCCGATCCGCCGTTCCCCGCCGCCGGCACCGGGCAATTATCTGTCTGACACAGACGAATAATGCGTGCTCCCGTTCGCGTCATCGGAAGCTTACTGCGCAGGCACAGTATGAAAGGCGAGCAGGGAGCGAGCATGCGCGCAGCTGCAGTTGAAAGTATGCCGCGCTACTCCGGAGCCGGTGACGGGGAATGGTGGATCGGAGGAGGACGGCGTGAGACATACACTGCTACAGGGGGCTGATAGAAGCCCCAGGTAAGTGTCTGTTTTTATCCTCTGGAAACCCCCACAAAACTCCTTTAATAAATGTAAAGCTTTGTCTGGACTAATCTGGTGAGGTGAATCAGTGAGGAATGTTTTTTCCTGCTTTTCCAAAGTGAGCAGGAACATATATGATCTCATAGAGTTTTCTGGGAAGAAGGCTGTATGACATCATAGCCTGAGCAAAAAATCATTAGGAGGGTTGGGATAGATACCAGTATATACAGCAATGTATAGATATAAGAAGAAGAAAAAGACAAGAATGAGGATGCACACCCACATATATCTATCAGCATCAATATTTAAACAGCATGGGTGCTGTGTCTAAAATGATATCACCAAATATAAAACAATGGATGACACACACACCTTGTAAGTTCAATACAAAAAAGTGTATATTAAAGTGGCTGAACAAGTCACTCACAAAGAGTGTAAAAGATCTGTACAAAATACACATACAATTTCAAATATTGTGAGGGTTAGCAGAAATACCGCCGCCACTGTCAGTAGTAGGGTGGCGGTTTCTGCGTCTCAGCCGGCGGTTTCAACCGCACAGTCATGTTCCTACATGCTGCCTCAGGGCAGCAGGGATACCGTCGCCGCGGCCGGCGGCATGGCGGTGGTTCCCGCGACCCAGCCGGCAGTTGCTCTCTCTCTCTCATGTTAACACAGACTCTGGCCAGAGCCTCTCTGACACTCAGAGACTGAGGCTTACGCGCGCGTGGGCCAAGCGACAGGACCTTTATGCAAGTAGAAGGGCTGTCAGCTGACCAGGCCGGTCAGCTGACTCCATTCACCCTTCTGATTGGCTGAGTGACTGGGGCGGAGCTGGGGAGCACGCCCAGTATATATGGGACCTGTATGCCAGTCATTCCCTGTCTGCTGTTGCGAATACTATTGTGCTAGCTCTCAGACCATAGCTAGATCTGACAGTGTGCCAGAACCGGCAGGAGCTGGGAATCCACACTTAGTCGATTCTTGATAGCTTAAAGTACTAATTGAACTGTATTATTTGTTATGACCTTCCGCTAGCCTGACTACTCTTCTGTTTACTGATCTTGTACCTTTGCCTATCTGATATAGTTGCCGACTCTGCCTGAATCACTACTCTGATCTAGCTTTCTGTTTCTGTACTGTCTCTGCCCGTGAGTTGCTGAACCTGCCTGTCCGACTACACTACAATCAGCACTAGGTTTACCTAGGCTGAGGGGTCTGAGTATTTCCGCTGCTCGGGAATCCTTTGCTGCATTAAGGTCTGAATCACCCATTTCCACCTAGGTGTTCTCAGCCTTAACCGAGATCTCCTTTTTGGTGATCTTCGGCTGCAGTAGTTCTGATCACCTTTCTCCATCTGGTGATCTCACTACCTTGCAGATTGGGATCTTACAGTCTACAGATCCTTGGCTGCAGTAGTGTCTGTTGCTCGTTTTTGTTGCTGAGACTCTTGCTCCTCAGGAGTTCCTATTTAGTTCCTTGTGTGTTATTTGATACTGTTGCACCAAGCACTTACACTTCAGGTGTCCAGAGGTTAGCAAATACTTGTATTATTGATGATTGTGCAGATCATCCATAATCGGGTATATATCTGTATTCTTGATGATTCTGCAGATCATCAATGATCAGATTCTCTCTGTGAATTGACACCATTCGTTACAAATATACAACCAGAATCATGACACATGGAAATATATTAAAGTGGCACTATACATAAAGCATAACTGTTGCTATATATCGCTCAGAGCAGATGAATAATGCCTGGGTCCACAAATACTGGCTGCCAGAAAGTTCATAGAATATGAGACTATAGCATAACAGATGAATACAGAACAATCATAGTGACTGATGGAGACACCGCTATATTACCCAAACGGCGCAGCGTTTCGGAACAAAGTTCCTTCGTCAATGGGATTTAGCAGGAAGCAAACTTAGGCTGTCAGCAGTGCGGCAGTGTCCAACACACACAAGCAATATAACACAGCAGTACATGCATCCAGCTACATTTGAAATTGGTCAGCAGGTGCTCGTCAGCCAATCAGGATGCACTGTCATACACCCTTTACCTGCCATACCACATCTAGCAGCCATTAGCATTCAGGTGGGAGGCTTCAGTTGGACGCCATCTCAAGATTGCGTTGCTAGCAGGACCGCCCTGTGCAGGCATCCCTCCCACAGGGGTCCCTCCCTAATCGCTCACCTGTCCGCCATGTCCTAGAGCTGAAAGAAAACGTTTAAAAACACACGATTGGTTCACACGATGGCCAGGGGCCCCGGACCTCTCTCACTGACCTGGGCCCCAAGGCAGTGCGGCAGTGTCCCCAGGATTCTGGTTGTATATTTGATGTTTGTATGTGTATTTTGTACAGATCTTTTACACTCTTTGTGAGTGACTTGTTCAGCCACTTTAATGTACACTTTTTTGCATTGAACTTACAAGGTGTGCGTGTCATCCATTGTTTTATATTATAGATATAAGAAGAGCCTTAAAAGAATTTCGGAACAACCCTGGAATCACTATACGCCAAGCAGACAAAGGTGGGGGAATCGTAATTCAGGACTCTATTGCTTATTATGAGGAAGCACAGTGATTATTGGGGGACTCCAAGACCTATCATGTCTTGAATTATGACCCAACTATCGTGAAACAACTGAATGAGGGATTGAATCAGTCAAATCAAAATAAATATGATTTTTTGGATGTTAAATTCCCAAGAAGACCATTGTTTTATCACCTGCCATTGCCAAAAGTGCACAAAGAATTGCATGACCCACCGGGGAGGCCAATTGTGTCAGGGGTTGGTTCCCTAACTGCAAACCTCTCTGTTGATTCCTTTTTGCAGAAACGTGAAAAATACCAGTACATATATTGAGGACACTAAGCATATTTTGAACATTCAGGGAATTTGCAGCGGGAAAGAAATTGGATACTATGTACCTTGGGTGTAGCCTCTCTAAATACTATAATTGATCACAATAGGGGGTTAGAAGTGGTGAAATTCCATCTATAAAAATATGAAATGATGGAACAAATCAAGAGGGATTTTATTTTGTAATCCACCAGGTTCATCTTAGAACACAATTATTTTGAATTTAACGGAAATTGTTACTTACAGGTTGGTGGGACGGCCATGGGGAATTGCAAAACCTGGTCCTCTGGTACCGCTTCATTGACGACGTGTTGATGATATGGAGGGGTGACAGCGCATCATTGAAGGATTATATTGAGACGATCAACAATATTGATTGGAGGATCAAGTTCAGTACAAATATTAGTGAGCTTAGTGTCAATTTTTTAGATCTTGAATTATCTATAGGGTCTAAGTCACTTAATACAAGAACATTTTAAAAGACAGTGAATGTGAACAGCTACATCCTGTGTACTAGCTGTCACCTCCCCCAATGGTTGAATAATATTCCAAAGGGACAGTTCACTAGGCTTCGCCGCAACTGCACAGAGTTGGAGGAGTATGATCTGGAGGCGGAGAGACTTGTGGACTGCTTTTTGGAGAAAGGGTACCCAGTCGAAAAGGTTCAGGACTCAAAACTAGCCACTAGACAGAGGGCTCAAGAGGACCTACTGACCACAAAGAACAGACAGGAATAGGGTGGTAGTGACTTCAGGTTGAGTATGCAATACACTGCACACTCAAATAGGGTGACTGGTATTACCAGAAAACACTGGGATGTGCTGAAAGAAGACGATATCCTAGGTGAATTTAATTATTGCCTGAAGAGCCCAAAGTGATATTTAACAGAGCACCAACTATAGGATTGTCTATAGCTACAGCAGTTAATGAGAATAAACAAGATAATGTTAGTGGTCAGAGGGTAGTGGGTAGAGGGGGTTTTATTAGATGTGGCTTTTGTTTGAACTGTAGAAGAATTAACAATCCGGGTCGAATAGTGGAGGTTGAGGCACTGGATTCAATACGATATAAGATCCTTGATCAGATCACTTGCACTACATGTGGAGTGATCTATTGCATCCAGTGCCCCTGCCATAAAAGGTATGCAGGAAGAAGTAAAAGGTCATTACAGACAAGGATAGAGGAACATTTTAACAATATTGAAAAGAAAAATGAGGGACATCCATTGTCTAAACACTATAAAGAGAAACATGATGGGAGCTTGAGAGGCACAGTTTTCTTTGGTTTAGAGATCATCAAACCTGGTAGAAGGGGTGGAGATTATATAAAGAAGATGTCACTAAATGAGTCCAAGTGGATTTTCAACCTGGATACATTGTTACCAAAGGGTTTGAATAGTGAGATGGAGATGTTCGCCTTTTTTAAGTGATGAGAGGGAAGAATGCAGTATTTTATTTTTCAATTTTATTCCAATTTTTTGGGGAGGTTTTATTTTATGATGTTTTTATCTTTTAAGATCTATGGTGCCCTTGGGCAATCCCTATGAGAGAATCTACAAAGCATAATAGTGTGAATATAGCTTTAAGACTCTGTGGCTGAACCTGAACCCACATTTGCATTTGGGCGGATAAGAGGTATTCAAGAACCATATATAGAGGAGAGATGGTCAGTTGCTTCAACGTTCAAATCCTCCTGATGAAGGCCATCACTTTATTGGCTGAAACACGTAGAGGTTTACATTTTATGTGTATGCAATAATCTGCATTGGGTCTTTAACTTGGGCAGACCGTGGAAGCGTGCACCGGCTGCCCATGTACGAAGTTCCAATGACCTGAAGGGGTGACGTCACCTGCAACAAGCGCCGGCATAGACCAGTTAAGCAGAAGTGTGGCAGGCGGACATCTGAGACCTACCAACGGATGTGACGTAGGCAGCACTTGATGCTAGACCTAGAAGCTAGCGCGCGGATTACACAAGTGTGGATTAAGTTATCCTCCTAACAGAAGTAAACCGGAGCGAAGTCCTCTATGGGAATACCTTTCCAGACAGCTAAATGTGAGTTGGAATGTCTACTATATAGGATGGCAAAGACGGTCTATATTCACCAATAAGGAAGTACACATGAACATCTGTCTCTCGGGGGACAATTCTCTATTTTTACTGGGACGGATTATAGTCTAGATCAATGAACTGTGCACATGTAGATAGTATATAGAGGGGCCCTTCTATGGTATGTGAGTGTGTTGAATGCATGGTGATTATGCACAGTTTTTTTGAATTGTGGACTGAGTTTAGATGAGACCTTTTAAACATTGAATACCAACTTTTAGCTTGTCAAGAATCGTTTATAAGTTTTATTTTACATATAAATGAAGGGTTTAAGGGATCCCCTTGCTTGCGGCGCAGCTTTTATCTGCTGGCTCTCCCTGCACTAGGTGTGATTTGTAGATATAAGAAGGGTTTCCGACACTGAGACCTCAGTAAGGTAAAAATGTGTCATCATTATGGTTCTTCTTCAAGTGACCAACAGAGAAAGGTAGCAGAACACTTTTCTCTTAATTCAGTTTACATCTGCTTCAAACTATGGAACTGCTGAAAATGTAGGTATAATTTTCTTTCCACAACGTATCTCTGATTATGTAATTTATTACCAGATGCTGAGTGTACACTGCCCAGGTTTTATTCAGTGTTACTTTAAAGTACTCTTTGGGGGAAAAATATACTTCCTTCCCTGCTCAGCTCAGATCCTGCATAATAAAGAAGAACTAACAATATGTGTTTTAAAATGATCACAAAATACAGTAATATGGCAGTAGCATGCAGTGTAGATTGACATAGCTCCACCTTCTCCAAGATCCCCTACTGACTGACCTTGCTTCCTGTCACAGGGAGAGGAAGGGAAGTAATATCATCCTAACATGATACAAATAACCATACAAACTAGACAGAAAAATTCTACTCCTGACCCATGTTCAAAACAAAACATAAAAAAAGAAATGATGCTTCAATGCCATGGACATTGTGTGTAAGTTTCCTCATATAAATTAGTGTTGGGCGAACACCTAGATGTTCGGGTTCGCGAACGTTCGCCGAACATCGCCGCGATGTTCGGGTGTTCGCGCCGAACTCCGTACATAATGGAAGTCAATGGGGTCCCGAACTTTCGTGCTTTGTAAAGCTTCCTTACATGCTACATACCCCAAATTTGCAGGGTATGTGCACCTTGGGAGTGGGTACAAGAGGAAAAATTTTTTTGAAAAAGAGCTTATAGTTTTTGAGAAAATTGATTGTAAAGTTTCAAAGGAAAAAATGTCTTTTAAATGTGGAAAATGTCATGTTTCTTTGCACAGGTAACATGCTTTTTGTCGCCATGCAGTCATAAATGTAATACAGAGAAGAGGTTCCAGGAAAAGGGACCGGTAACGCTAACCCAGCACCAGCAGCAGCACACGTGATGGAACAGGAGGAGGAGGCGCAGGAGGAGAAGGCCACGCTTTTTGAGACACAACAACCCAGGCCTTGCATGAGGACAAGAAGCGCGCGGATAGCATGCTTTTTACCGCCATGCAGTCATAAATGTAATAAAGATGAGAGGTTCCATAAACAGGGACCGGCAACGCTAACCCAGCAGCAGCAGCAGCACACGTGATGGAACAGGAGGAGGCGCACGAGGAGAAGGCCACGCTTTGAGACACAACAACCCAGGCCTTGCATGAGGACAAGAAGCGTGCGGATAGCATGCTTTGTACCGCCATGCAGTCATAAATGTAATAAAGATAAGAGGTTCAATAAACAGGGACCGGGCGGCAACGCTAACCCAGCAGCAGCAGACGTGATGGAACAGGAGGAGGCGCAGGAGGAGAAGGCCACGCTTTCAGGCGCAACTCAGGCCTTGCATGAGGACAAAAAAATGCGTGCGCAAAGCAATGCAATGAGTAGTTTTCAGGACACAATGGGCTATTCGGAGGAGCTATTCCCACCCCCACAATCTTCTACCTGTGAAAGGTCAATGGAACAGCCACAAATGTTGTGCCCGGATTCACAACCTTTTTCTGTGGAAAATGCACCTCGCACTGAAATGCAAGGCGAGGCCGAGGATGAACATGACGTCAACAACTCAACATGACGCAAAATGGGGGCGGAACAGAAAGCTGCTTTCAATGTTTTGAAGGCCTTAATTGCCTCCGGTGGCCAGTTAGATGCATCATTCATCACACCCAAATCCCAGAGCAATGTGTGCAGGAATTTGAATCGCAGGAGGTGTACCGAGATCATCTGGACAAGTAACCAAGTGACCAAGTGACCAAGTGACAAGTGACCAAGTGACAAGTGACAAAGTGAAAAGTGACAAAGTGACCAGTGACAAAGTGACAAAGTGACAAAGTGACTGACAAAGTGACAAAATGACAAAGTGACAAGTGACAAAGTGACAAGTGACAAAGTGACAAGTGACAAAGTGACAAAGTGACCAGTGACAAAGTGACAAGTGAGAGGTTGTTCTGGGGAGCTCTACTCCACTGCACACAGTCACATATGAGGAGAGGTCTCGTCGGGACTGCTGATCCTCCTCAGCTTGCTCAAAGCCTTGAGGGTTCCTGAAGATCCTCTGCTTGGAGTTCGCCGGGGTTCAGCTTGGTGTCGGGGTCGGCGGCGTCCTCCTCACTCCAACGTGGCAGATCTTCTGTTGAAGGAAAAAAAAAAACATTTTTTAAAGTCCATTACCGCTTCTGAAGGACTCACCAAGAGATGCAGGAGCGCTTCAATCTAGCGCACCATCGCTCGCTGGGTGATGTCCCTCCCTACGCGCTGGAATTCTACGCTGCACATGCTAGCACGCTTTTGCGCAGTGCCGAGGCGCATTCCAGCAGCTAGCTACCAAGCTTCTGTGGATCTGATTGGGCCACCATGTTGGATCTCTGCCAAGTCCTCCAAAATTTTGAGCAATCCACGTTGCTTGTGACTGAGCAGTGACAACTCTACAGTCAGCATTACAATACCACTGCTGTGTTTACTGAAGAAATCAATGTTAAAGATGGAAACCGCTGGCATGATGCAAGTGGGGGAATCTGAAGATGAAAACGATCAGCGTGATGATACCAACATCAGGCAACCTGCCTCAGGAAACGCTGGTCCCAGCTATGACAAAGAACAGGACGAGGAACAGCTGGAGTTGGAGCAGGAATTGGATGCCCCCACTGCCGAGGGACAGAGCGGTGCACGTTGGACTTCTACAATTTAGCGGGAATGGACAGCAGAAGAGGAAGAAAGTGATGCTGGTGACGAATATGGTGCATCACAACAATCACAACGCTCACAAGAACATGAAGACAGAGGAGTCTGGCAGGATTCTCTGGCACACATGGCTCAATTCATGCTAGACTGCATTGAACGCGGCCCGCGCATTATTCACTATTCATTATTATTCATTATTCTGGACAACACCAATTACTGGGTTTATACCCAGTTTATACAAACACAATGTTAAAAAACTGATTGAAGAAAGTGTCAGACAGGTCAAAAATGGAACAATTCCAGCAGGCCCTTGAGGATGGAGACTTTAGAGAGGAGATTGACATCCTCCTCCTTCTCTAGCCAGTTGTACGCCGACAGACTGACTTCAGCAAACCCAGGAGGACCAGGAGGGCAGCAAAGAACACAAGCTGCTGCTAGTGCCCAAAAGGGAATGGTATTGGCAGTGTCCTTGGAGTGGGAACATTTTCTGACACCCATGCAGCAGCCCACAGAACAGCAATCGGGCAGTTCCACGTCCTCCAACACCAATCGCCTGGAGAAGATGGTCAAGGACTACATGTCAGATGGCGTAGATGTGTTGAACAATCCATCTGCAGACAGACGGTGAGTGTGACAGCACAGAAGGACCATGGCAACTCACTCATAGTACCACAGTTTGATAGTGCTGCCCAAAAAATTATATGGATCCGTGGACCCGGGCAGAACTGGGAAGTGGGAATGCAGATTTTAGTACCTAAACACACGATACAACATGTTTTCCGGGGTCGGACTCTGAGGCACATACAGATAGTCTCGATCATCATCCTCATCATACAACTCTTCTCCTGAGTCTGACCCACCCACCACCTCTGCCACCCCAACATCCCCAGACACAGACCCCTCATCGCCCTCAACATTAACTTGGGATGCTGGCCTGAGCCCGACCTCCTCCTCCACATCAGGCCCCATCATCTCCTCAATGGCAGCCCTCAATAATCGCTCTGGCGCCGGATCGATGGACACAACGTTCTCCTCCGGGGAGGGCTGCTGCTGACCACTGGCTGCTGGGGTGGATGTTATAGCTTGCGTGGGGCGTTGACTGTTGCTGTTGTTGGGAGTGCTGCTCACAGCGGAGGTCTCTGAGGAACTCATGGTGAGCTCATATAGTGGTTGACATTGAGTGGAGTATTACTGATACCAGCAATATACACACTGACTGGCAGAGTACGCAATGCTATATAGTGGTTGACGGTGAGTGAAGTACTACAGATCCCAGCAATATACACAGTGACTGGCAGTACAATGGTATGGGTGAGTGAGCAGAGTACTACAGATCCCAGCAATGCTATATAGTAATGGGGTGACTGAGTGAGCGGCAGTGTACTACTGTTCCCAGCAGACACAGAGTGGCAGTAAACACAATGCTATATAGTGTGGCTGAGCGAGCGGTGTACTACTGTTCCCAGCAGACACAGAGTGGCAGTAAACACAATGCTATATAGTGTGGCTGAGCGAGCGGTGTAGTACTGTTCCCAGCAGACACAGAGTGGCAGTAAACACAATGCTATATAGTGTGGCTGAGCGAGGTACACAGAGTGACAGTAAACACAATGCTACATAGTGTGCCTGAGCGAGCGGTGTACTACTATTCCCAGCAGACACAGAGTGGCAGTAAACAGAATGCTATATAGTGTGGCTGAGCGAGGTACACGGAGTGGCAGTAAACACAATGCTATATGGTGTGGCTGAGCGAGCGGTGTACTACTATTCCCAGCAGACACAGAGTGGCAGTAAACAGAATGCTATATAGTGTGGCTGAGCGAGGTACACAGAGTGGCAGTAAACACAATGCTATATAGTGTGGCTGAGCGAGCGGTGTACTACTATTCCCAGCAGACACAAAGTGGCAGTAAACACAATGCTATATAGTGTGGCTGAGCGAGCGGTGTAGTACTGTTCCCAGCAGACACAGAGTGGCAGTAAACACAATGCTATATAGTGTGGCTGAGCGAGGTACACAGAGTGACAGTAAACACAATGCTATATAGTGTGGCTGAGCGAGCGGTGTACTACTATTCCCAGCAGACACAGAGTGGCAGTAAACAGAATGCTATATAGTGTGGCTGAGCGAGGTACACAGAGTGGCAGTAAACACAATGCAATATAGTGTGGCTGAGCGAGCGGTGTACTACTATTCCCAGCAGCGACACAATGACTGGGGGGACCCTGGCTAGCGTGGCTGGAGCGCGAACTTCCCTGCCTGCCTACCCAAAGCTAAACCCACAGACAAATGGCGGAGATATGACGTGTTTCGGGTATTTATTTACCCGAACCACGTGACAGTTCGGCCAATCAGAGCGCGTTCGGGTCCGAACCACGTGACCCGTTCGGCCAATCACAGCGCTAGCCGAACGTTCGGGGAACGTTCGGCCATGCGCTCTTAGTTCGGCCATGTGGCCGAACGGTTTGGCCGAACACCATCAGGTGTTCGGCCGAACTAGAACAGGGTAATGTTCTGCAGAACCCGAACAGTGGCGAACACTGTTCGCCCAACACTTATATAAATCAACCCAGCAAAGTTTTCTGCCTCTTCCATATAAAAGTCTGGTTTCATGGAAACTTTTATTATATCTGTAAAAACCAATAAACACTTTTCAGCTACTCAGATCATCTCTTGTACCTCAGTCCATCTTCATCACTCTGACGCTTGAAGTCTAATAGTTTTGTCTAGGTGTTCATGACATCATCTCAGAGAAAAACATTATTTCTGTGTGTGATGTGACACCAAGTAGGCAGTTTCACAGTACTTAGAACACTGCTGCAAAAAAGAGAGAGAGAGAGTAAGGTCACTATACCTGTCAGGTTTTGGTTTTTATCTACATTTGGAGATTTCAGCTGAGTTAAAAGTCGACCTAAACTCTTGAAAAGGACACAAGAAAAACATAGAGCAATGCACTCTGTATGTATTTAGGAATTGTTCACACTACAGACGTTTTTGAGATTTTTTAAGCGCTGGCGATTTTCAAAATCGCCCTGAAAGCAATTGTGCAATGATTGTCTATGACAAAGTTCACATCTGAGCGGTTCGTTTCCGATCCGCTTAAATAAGCGCTGCAGGGGCCATTTTGAGGCAATTCCTCCTCAATGGAAGGTATAGGAAAAACGGAAAATGCTCACAAAATCGCTTTCTAAGAATAAATACATTGTATTTATTCTCTTTCGGGTCAATGAGTTCACTTCTTGACTTGCGTCAGGGAGTGAATTAAAAAAAATGTTCGGGAAAAGCGCTTATAAAAGCTCTTTTAACAAAACCGCATCGCCCACCCAAGCGCCGGGAGAGGAAAAAAAACACCTCTAAAAAAGCCCAACGCGGACAGACACGCTAGCAGAACGCAATGGGAACGAGGCCTTAGAGAGTTTAGCCTGTCTAATTCCCCCTCATCTGTGACTAATAACAACTGTAATTTGATATTTCAGCTGTGTTAGGTCAGGAATCTCCTCTGCCATGGCAGAGCAGCTAATTTGTAAGCACAGGATGTGAAACCTAGTTCTGCTTTTATAAAAGCAGGAAGTAGACACACTGCAGATTTACTGCAGGATTTGTATCAGCAGTAACATAGAAATGTTTTTCTTTAAGGCTACTTACACACCAAGACGTTGCGTTTTAGGGGACGTTATGGTCGCATAACGTGCCCTTAACGCAACGCATGGTGGTGCGGGAGAGGACGGTAGAGTGAGCCGCGTTAGGCGGCTCTATCCGCATAAGGTCTCCCAGGGTGGCGCTGATTGGCCGGCGGGACCACGTGATGCGGAGCGAGACACTCCGCATCACTTGGTCCCGCTGGCCAATCAGCGGCCGCCAGTTCAGTGCATATTAAGTAGCCATGTGCGCGGCTACTGTAGCGGCATCTCCCCGCCTCCTCTCCGCCCCCCCACTGAGCATGTGCAAACAGTCTAACGCGGCTAAAGCCGCTAGAACGCACAGCATGCTGCACTTTCACTACAATGTGCAGTGTTACATGTAACGCAACGTAGGCAGTGTGAACAGCCCACTTGTGTTACATTGCTGTGCATTGGGGGAGCGTTACAGGCGCACTAACGTGCGCCTGTAACGTCCCTGTGTGGAAGCAGGCTTAAAGAGACTCCGTAACAAAAATTGCATCCTGTTTTTTATCATCCTACAAGTTCCAAAAGCTATTCTAATGTGTTCTGGCTTACTGCAGCACGTTCTACTATCACCATCTCTGTAATAAATCAACTTCTCTCTCTCTTGTCAGACTTGTCAGCCTGTGTCTGGAAGGCTGCCAAGTTCTTCAGTGTTTTGGTTCTGTGATGCATCTCCCCCCTCCAGGCCCCTCTCTGCACACTGCCTGTGTATTATTTAGATTAGGACAGCTTCTCTCTTGTCTCTTATCTTTTACAAGCTGGATAAATCCTCCTCTGAGCTGGCTGGGCTTTCACATACTGAGGAATTACATACAGGCAGAGCTGTCTGCACTCTGCAGGAAGAAACAGCCTGACACTTCAGTGGAAGATAGCTGCAGAGGGAAAGAAACACACAAATGATCTCTTGAGATTCAAAAGGAAGGCTGTATACAGCCTGCTTGTGTATGAATGTATTTTCTATGTGTGGACATACTGTACATCAACCTACTTCCTGTTTTGGTGGCCATTTTGTTTGTTTATAAACAAACTTTTTAAAACTGTTTTTAACCACTTTTAATGCGGCGAGGAGCGGCGAAATTGTGACAGAGGGTAATAGGAGATGTCCCCTAACGCACTGGTATGTTTACTTTTGTGCGATTTTAACAATACAGATTCTCTTTAAGGTTATTATTCTGTTGATTATACTTTAGAGCAGAGAGGAAGTTCTGAGTTCAGGTCTGATTTCAATTGAACTAAGATTAGGAATTGAAGGGAATTTTTCAGAAAATTACTCTCATTGCTACAAATACCCCTTTCTTTAACAGAGTAAGGGGAACTTTAGAAGTTTTATAGGTTTTATTGCTATTTTTGACCAGTTATGATAAAAAAAAAAAAAATCTTGTCGAACACAAAAAATTACTGTTATAAATAAACTGGAACTTCAGTTGGTAGAACTGCAATGCTTGCTCTTTGCACCCACTTTTATGCTTACCTACATGACTGGACAATTCTGTGACACAAACGTTAAAGGGTCTCCGAGCACCTCTCATGGGCATGCCTTGAAAGAGACTCCGACCAGTACTGCAAAGTACTTAAAGATGCATACCTTTCTGTAGCTTGTGCTCTCCTCTTTTATTTGATGCCTGAATTGTTCTACCAAATTGTTTTCGTTCGATTTCTATTTAAAAATCGCAGCTGCCATCTTGGCTATGTTATAACTTCCGGGTCACCTCTGTCTTCTCTGTTAGAGAAGCGCATCACTGAATGAAGCAGGAAGAGGAAGTGACACGCATGGCCATTGCAAGAGGCTCCTCCAGAGGAGTCATAGCACGACTTTGTAGGAAGTTGTCTGGCTTAAAGGCATGCCCATGAGAGGTGCTCGGAGTCCCTTAAATTAAACAGTGTTCCCCAACCCTGTCCTCACAGCCTACCAACAGTGCATGTTTTGTGGAAATCCACAGAGGTAGTTAATCAGCTCTGCTGAGACACTAATTACCTCACCTGTGAATGTTTGTGGTTTCCTGCAAAACAGCCCTTGAGGCAGTGGCGTAGCTTGAAATTATGGGGCCCTATAGCAAAATCTTCATGGGGCCCCCTTAGAACTAGGTACTGTTGCGCAATGCCACCTGCCCTTAACCTATGGATATGAGTTGATTGGCCAATAGACATTCCCATGCAATGTATGAGTATAGTCCTTGTGATAAGAGACAAAGTCAGAGGGTGGAGGTCCAAAGGAAAGTTAAAAGTGCACATCAAGTACAACCTAGGCCCCCTCTGCTCCAGGGCCCTATAGCAATTGCTATGGCTGCTATGACTATTGCTACGCCCCTGCCTTGAGGATAGGTTTGGGGAACTCTGTGTTAAAGGACAACTGTAGTGAAAAGAATATAAAGGCTGTCATATTTATTTCCTTTTAAACAATACCAGTTGCCTGGCAGCCCTGCTTATCTATTTGGCTGCAGCAGTTTCTGAATTACACCAGAAACAAGCATGCAGATAAACTTGTCAGATCTGACAAGAATGTAAATAATTACCGCTATGCAAATTCCATTTTGTGTGTTTACAACAACCTGTTTTAACTACTTAAGGACCTCCTCACGCCAACGGGCGTGAATGCGGCGGCAGCCCCAGTACCGCTGACGCCAATTGGCGTCAAGTCATGGGGCTGCAGTTTCCCAGGGAATGGCCGCGCGCATGTGCGATCGTTCCCTGCCAGTTCACGGAGCGGGGTTCTGTGAGTAGTCTGCTAGTCGCCGATCGCGGCTAGCAGGCTGCTTGTAAACGTAAGGGGAAAGAAATCCCCTTTGTTTACAAGCGTACAGCGCTGCCGGGGCCACAGCGCTGTACAAGATCAGTGATCCCCGGCCTCTGATTTGCCGGGGAGCGCCGTCCTCTCATAGGCTGATGCCTATGAGAGGCGGAACAGGACGGGTCGCGGTCCTGTTCCAAATCAAGCACCGGAGGGGAGGAGGGAAGGGGGAGGGAGGAGGGAAGGAGAGAGAGCCTCATAAATGCTGAAGAAAAAAAAAGAAAAAAGTGCTGCAGCGATCGGACCCCTCCAGAGGCACGGCCCCTTGGGGGGGGGGGGGGGGGGAGGGGGCAGTTGGAGGCGAGTCCGATCGCTGGGCTCCCAAGCTGGGCTGTGCAGGAGGCTGAAAAGCCTGCACAGCCCAGTACAGTAGAAAATGGAGGTAGAAATCTGAGAAGCGATGAGAAATGGACATTTTTCTGCTGTGATTAGTTGTAGGCTATGTTCACATTGACACACTGCGGTGTTTAGCTTGTAGATACACGATTGCAATGCAGTAGAAGGGGAATTTTGCATGGCGCACTATGAATGTGAATATGAAGCATGTAGTATCTAACATGAATTCTTTACTGCAGCTAATAATGTGTACATTTTGCGGCACCACACTGCATGCATCGAGCTAATCCAACAGATTTTGTCCCAGGAGCAGGGCCGGATTTCTGGGAGGGCCACAAAGGCCTGGGCCTTGGGCAGCTGCAGACCATGGGGCACCTGGTCATGAAAGAGGGGTTACTGCATATGGAAGTGGAGTCTGAAAATGAGGAGCAACACATGAAAAAGGGAAACTGATGTTCATGAAATAAAGGGACTGCAGCACATGGATGATAAACCTGGAAGAGGGGGCTGCACAAGATAGGGAAGCCACAGCATACTTGGCCTAGGGGCCCAAAAAATATAAATCTGGCTTTACCCATGATGCAAAAAGCAACCACTATCTATGACCTGTGTCACACTATCAAAGTGGTCCCAATTCATCTAGAATTTTTCACATATTTTCTCATATCCTTTACTAGTCACCTTCCAGGAAGCATAAAATCCAACTTTATTTGTATATGTAAACAAGCAGAGCAAACATTTCTCTCTGCAGTTAAAGGACACCTGAAGTGAGGGGCATAGGGAGGCTTACACCCCCCTAGTGACCAGGCGATGTTTTACGATTCAGCGCTCTGCAGCTTTAAGAGCTAGCTGCAGAGCCCACCAACTTAGCACACATATGAATCCCCCCCCCCTTTTCTTCCCACTAACAGAGATTTCTATTGGTGGGCTGTGATCACTGCTGTGATTGTTGTTTACTTTTTAGTTTATTTATTTGTTCTTTTATTTTTGATAAATTTGTCTATTTTTTTTCCTGCTGCCAGCCAATCCCAGATCGCAGCGCTGTACAATGTAGAATAGTGAAAAAGGTGGACGCACCGCTACTCTTGTGATGGTAACCGAGCTGGACCTGGGCAACCACCCCACAAGTCAAAGTAGAAAAAAGAAAATTTGGTCTGCTTCAAAGTTATACCAACAGTTTATTTGGGACTTATCCCAGAACAGCCACAAAAACGCTCAGCTAACATGTTTCGGACCTGTAGTGGTCCTTAATCATATGCTATGATTAAGGACCACTACAGGTCCGAAACATGTTAGCTGAGCGTTTTTGTGGCTGTTCTGGGATAAGTCCCAAATAAACTGTTGGTATAACTTTGAAGCGGACCAAATTTTCTTTTTTCTGCTGTACAATGTAAATAGACGGCGGTTTCGCAGTCTAACAGTCTAATAGCGGCTGGGAGACTGATGATGGAGCGGAGCTCTGTCATTCAAGCGGGGATGCAAACACGCGATCCCCTGCAAAACCCCGCCCCAGGACCTCATGCCTTTTGGCGTTAGGCGGTCCTGGGGCTGCCACCCTCCCAATGCCGATCAGCGTTAGGCGGTCTGGAGGAAGATGCACTGTCATTTTTCAGAGTTTACAAAACATTTTTCCTTTGCATTTTTTAATTTTCTCAAAATGTTCAAAGTGTTTTTGGAAAATTCTTTTTTTGATTTATACCCACGATTCCTCTTAACGTATGTAGCAATTTTGGTGGCAATAGTTTGTATGGGAGCTTTGCTATTCACTGCTAAATTTGGCACACAATTACACAAAAATTATGCAAAATTGCGAATGATTACAGGAAATCGTTTGAATTTACACATAATTATGTATTGGCGTAGTTGTGAAAATGGACATTAATTTTTGCATAATTGTAGTTAGCTGATTACAGTCATCAGTATTCCTGTCACCTCAGTTATGCTTTAACCTTTTAGCGGCCCCACCCATGTTATCTTGTGCATGGTAACTTGGGGTAGAGCTGTTTCAGCTGGCTATACTGGGGCTGCTTCCCACACAGTCAATGAAGAGCGGCGCAGGGAGCGCTTGATATTTACCTGATCTGGACACAAGAGCAGCTCCCCTCTACCACCACCGAGTGGTGCTGTAATGCTGACATTATCCTCTGGGTCCCCATATGATATAACGTGATCAGGATCTGGAGGAGGATGTCAGTGTTACAGTGTCACTCGATGGTGGAAGAGGAGACATCCCTGATGATCTGTTTGAGAAAACTAAAGATTTCTCATGGCAAAGGGGTTATCGGCTACTGACTGGGATGAAGTTCAATGTTTCATTAACGTTACTTTTTAAACAGTAAAGAAGACCACAGCTTTGTGTCTCTATGTTGTGTTCACATAAATAAAAGTTATTGTCAGGGCTGGTTCTCTTATAAAGCAAGGTGAAACATTTGCATCAGATGCAGAGATTACAGGGGCGGCATGTTTGTACTGTGTTGTTACACTTACGGCATGCTGTCAGAGTAGGAGGAGAAGCGACAGAAGAGAGGACAGCGAGGTGAAGAGATCATTATTGGAGGAAAGCAGCTTGTTGTGCTGTGTGAGGAGTCTAACAGTGAGTGAGGAGGGGGGAGGCAGGAAAGCAGCAGTGTTTCATTTGACTTGCACAGCAGAATGGAGGAGGTGGCGCTGCTGTCCTGACTGAGGAGGAATGGAGGACAGCCGAGTGACTTAGGGTGAGCAGTTTATTTGTCACAGACTCGTAGCCAGCCATTGTGTACTTGAGAGGCAGCATGTTATGTCTCAGGTTGTTGCATATGCTCCCTTGCTGACTGAGAACATTAAATGAAGCAAAAATATGACATGGCATAATAGCATTACGTAACAAAACTCGCACTGCAGCTACTGTATAACGTGCCGTGCAAATTGTTGGGTGCTGTGCAATCATTCCAAATCGGGAAGGAGGGGGCGCATCCTCAAAAGTTTGCCGCTGTCAGCAAAAAGTCTAGGACCGGCCCTGTTTATTGGTAAACAATACTATGAGGACGTCAAAAGTCTTTAATCAATTCCATTCCTAAGCAGCCATGGCCACTCGACTATGGCATTTTGCTGAACAGCAGTTCTGCAGTTTTAAAGAGATCTAAGCAGGTCCTGATTTCAAGTAACTAAAAGGGCTGCCATGTTTGAGAAGTTATCCCCACTGCTCCCTTTTCACTGCCATTATCCTGGGTTTGGTGTGAAATTCATCAAGTGTGACTAATGTTAGCTGTGTGAAGCAAGTCTTCCCACTCATCCCCCTCCCTAATGCTTAATGGGTTTGTTTGATCTAAGCTTGTGGACAATTAAGTCTAATTAGCTGAGTTCTTATCTGCCTTCCATCTTCTGCTGCTTGAGACCAACCTGGCCGGACATAGGAAGTACAGGAAGTAAAAGGATTCTGTCTGTAATTAACCCTTAAATGTAAAATGTTTTTTTAAATAATGAACCACATTTTTTAGCATGCATTTTACATTTGCTATTTAACTGACCTGGGGGTTAAAAATTATGTTTTGTTCCCTTTAAAGAGAAACTCCGACCAAGAATTGAATTTTATCCCAATCAGTAGCTTTTTACATGAGAAATCTATTCCTTTTCATAAACAGACCATCAGGGGGCGCTGTATGACTGATATTGTGGTGAAACCCCTCCCAGAAGAAACTCTGAGGACTGTGGTACTCCTGGCAGTTTTCTTGTCTGTGAACCTTGTTGCATTGTGGGAAATGGCTGTTCACAGATGTTTCCAACTGCCAAAACAGCAAGCAGCAGCTACATCACCTGCCAACAGTAAAAATGTCACCATGTAATAAATGTCAGAATGTAAATCAGGGATTTAAAAGATTTTACAATGGGCAAACACTGACTAAATCATTTATACATAATTATTGTAAAAATGAAGCACTTTTTTTAATTACATTATTTTCACTGGAGTTCCTCTTTAAGGGTGACAGCATTTTAATAAACATAGAAATAGAAAAACACAGGACATGATGTTTCTCTCGCCTCCCCCTCCTGAGTACGTGTCATACCATCTGCTGGCCAGTGATGGGGTTGAGCTATGTAAGGACCCTCTCTGAACATTTACATACAGGGGAATTGTGTTGCCAAAGTTTACCTTGAAATTTATTCAAGATGCTGAAACAACAATACACTAAGATCTCCCCTGACTCAAATATTCTGGAGGAAAGTAAGTGACAGACATTGGCCCTTGCTGTTTTATAGCGGCAAAGCAGTTAAGTTACAGACACCAGGGAAATGCATTTTAGAGTAGGCGGTAAAAACAAATAAATGAAATGTTGGCGGAGATGAGCTTTCTACATTTATCGGATAGAACACAATTGTTTAAGTGTAAAGTTTAAAGGTACGCACCAGTCAATCATGAATATTTTGCTGCCATTAAACTGAGCACGAAGACACCGTCTAGCCTGGGATTTTCATCCTGTTATTTAAATTGGTTAGCCGGCGTATACGCTCACTCAGTCTCTCAGGTTTGCCAATCCTAAGTTCCTCAATGTGCTGGAAATTAAGATGCTGAATAAGTTGTGTGTTCCCTCACTGGCAAGCCTCACCCTCCATAGTTTCCAGAGCAGAAAACAAGTCTAGCTAGGAGCACAGTAAGGCTGGGCTGGATAAAAACCGGTTGTGTAAAAATTATCCATTTTCCGCTTAAAGGATACCAGAACCGAAAGGTTCTGGTAAAAATGATAGCTGCAGTGTGTGGGGGGTTAAAAGTACATACCATCCGCTCCTCCTGCTCCTGCCGCCGTTAGTGTAATATACATGCCGGGGTCCCGGCAACTTGCTTGACCCTTCACCCGGAAATGATAGCTGCAATGTGTGGGGGTTAAAAGTATATGCCATCCGCTCCTCCTGCCCCCATCCGTCTGCCGTCGTTAGTGTAATATACATGCCGGTGTCCCGGCGACTTGCTTGACCCTTCACCCGGACATACTGCGCCCTGTGTGCGC
This sequence comes from Hyperolius riggenbachi, assembly GCF_040937935.1. Classification (NCBI taxonomy): domain Eukaryota; kingdom Metazoa; phylum Chordata; class Amphibia; order Anura; family Hyperoliidae; genus Hyperolius; species Hyperolius riggenbachi. The sequence continues at coordinate 78,674,962 of NC_090650.1, forward strand.
AGTACGTCCTCCCCTCTTCACTTCTGGTTGGCGCATAGCAAGCGGCTTAGAAGCACGATGATCCCTCTGTCTCCTCTGGGCTGCGTGTGCGCTCCACTACGCCAAGCGTCACATGATTACACCAAGCGTCACATGATTAGCATGGTTAGGTGTAGTGGAACGCACATGCAGCCCAGAGGAGACAGAGGGATCAGTGTGCTTCTAAGCCGGGTGAAGGGTCAAGCAAGTCGCCGAGACACTGGCATGTATATTACACTAACGACGGCAGACGGATGGGGCAGGAGGAGTGGATGGCATATACTTTTAACCCCCACACATTGCAGCTATCATTTCCGTCCGGGTGAAGGGTCAAGCAAGTTGCCGGGACACCGGCATGTATATTACACTAACGGCGGCAGGAGGAGAGGATGGCATGTACTTTTAACCCCCACTAATTGCAGCTATCATTTTTACCAGAACCTTTCGGTTCTGGTATCCTTTAAAGTGGACCTGAACTCTTGCACAGGACAGAAAACATGCCTGGTTCCCACCGTGAAGCATGGAGGAGGAGGTGTGATGGTGTGGGGGTGCTTTGCTGGTGACACGGTTGGGGATTTATTCAAAATTGCAGGCATACTGAACCAACATGGCTACCACAGCATCTTGCAGCGGCATGCTATTTCATCCAGTTTGCGTTTAGTTGGACCAACATTTATTTTTCAACAGGACAATGACCCCAAACACACCTCCAGGCTGTGTAAGGGCTATTTGACCAGGAAGGAGAGTGATGGGGTGCTGTGCCAGATGACCTGAACCCAATCGAGATGGTTTGGGGGGAGCTGAACCGCAGGGTGAAGGCAAAAGGGCCAACAAGTGTTAAGCATCTCTGGGAACTCCTTCAAGACTGTTGGAAGACCATTTCAGGTGACTACCTCTTGAAGCTCATTAAGAGAATGCCAAGAGTGTGCAAAGCAGTAATCAAAGAAAAAGGTGGCTACTTTGAAGAACCTAGAATATGACATATTTTCAGTTGTTTCACACTTTTTGGTTATGTACTATACTTTCACGTGTGTTAATTCATAGTTTGGATGCCTTCAGTGTGAATCTACAGTGTTCATAGTTATGAGAATAAAGAAAACTCTTTGAATGAGAAGGTGTGTCCAAACTTTTGGTCTTTGCTGTACATTTTTGTCTGAATTTATTGTGCTACATGTCTTTGATCAATATATAGACTCTTATTGGATTTTTTTTTTCTTTGGGTAAAAAAGTTATGGCGTTTACAAACTATGGCACAAAAAGTGAATTTCCCCAGTTTGAAGCATCTCTGACTTTTCTGAGCACTTGTCATGTTTCCTGAGGTGCTAGAATTCCAGGATAGTATAAATACCCCCCAAATGACCCCATTTTGGAAAGAAGACATCCCAAAGTATTCACTAAGAGGCATGGTGAGTTCATAGAAGATTTTATTTTTTGTCACAAGTTAGCAGAAAATGACAAAAAAAAGTTTCCATTTCTGCTAACTTGTGACAAAAAAAAAATGAAATCTGGCACGGACTCACCATGCCCCTCTCTGAAAACTTTGGGGTGTCTACTTTCCAAAATGGGGTCATTTGTGGGGTGTGTTTACTGTCCTGGCATTTTGGGGGTACTTTACCCCTGTAAAGCCTAAAGGTGCTCATAGGACTTTGGGCCCCTTAGCGCACCTAGGCTGAAAAAAAGTGTCACACATGTGGTATCGCCATACTCAGGAGAAATAGTATAATGTGTTTTGGGGTGTATTCTTACACATACCCATGCTGGGTGGGAGAAATATCTCTGTAAATGAGAATTTTTTGATTTTTTTACACAATTGTCCATTTACAGATATATTTCTCCCACCCAGCATGGGTATGTGTAAAAATACACCCCAAAACACATTATACTACTTCTCCTGAGTACAGCGATACCTCATGTGTGACACTTTTTTGCAGCCTAGGTGTGCTAAGGGGTCCAAAGTCCGATGAGTATCTTTATGATTTCACAGGTCATTTTGAGGCATTTGGTTCACAGTTTAGGGCCCCTAAAATGACAGGGCAGTTTAGGAACCCCACAAGTGACCCCATTTTAGAAAGACAACACCCCAAGGTATTCTGTTAGGAGTATGGTGAGTTCATAGAAGATTTTATTTTTTGTCACAAGTCAGCGGAAATTGATTTTTATTGTTTTTTTTTTTCACAAAGTGTCATTTTCCACTAACTTGTTGTGACAAAAAATAAAATCTTCTATGAACTCATCATACACCTAACAGAATACCTTGGGGTGTCATCTTTCTAAAATGGGGTCACTTGTGGGGTTTCTATACTGCCCTGGCATTTTAGGGGTCCAAAACCGTGAGGAGTAGTCTGGAAACCAAATGCCTCAAAATGACTGTTCAGGGGTATAAGCATTTGCAAATTTTGATGACAGGTGGTTTATGAGGGGTCGAATTTTGTGGAACCGTTCATAAGCAAGGTGGCCTCTTAGATGACAGGTTATATTGGCACTGAAGTGCAGGAAGCGCAGGATGTTCTCAAATTGTGACTTTGACATGGCAGCAGAGAACATGGGCATGTGATGTATTGGGTGCGTAGATCAATAAGACCGCAATACATTCTTTTTGACTAGACCCATGTTAAGGAGAAGGCCCAAAAAAATATTAAGTTTGGAAACTTGGAGTGGTTTCAACCGAAAAAGCTGGGCATGGTAGCTTCTCGGATTGGCGGTTGCGTATTGTGTGGCATAACGGTTGGTCTCAGCCACAATTAAGTCGTAGAGATCCACGGTGCAGAACAGATAAAAAAAGTCTAGGGCCAATCCTAGATTATCTGTCTCCACCTGAACTCTAGACTGGGCGGTGAAAGGGGGCAGTATGGGTGCGGGGGAACCAGGGGATTGCCAATTGGGATTTGCCAGCACCTCTGGGAGACTATGGGTAGTACGGGCCCGTTTTGCTGGTAGCTTGGGTCTTAATGCATGTGCCACCGAACCAGTTTCTACTACCATGCTGGTGCTCGCCACTTCACCAGGGTCTACGGTAGTACTGGTGCTAGGTCCAGGAGATGCTACGCTGCTGGTGCATGCCTCACCAAGAAAACTCGGATCAGCGCTAGCACCACTCTGCTGCCCTTGAGTCTGATCCTGCGCCACCTGCGGTCCAGTTAAATGGGGTGTGGTATGCCTGGCTCTAGCCGGGATCTAAACCTCGTCATTGCTATCGGTCAGAGAGCCACTGCTGTTCACCGGTTCGTATTCTGACCCGGATGATTCGTCAAATGAGGCTTCCCAATCGCACTCACCCCACTGGGCCAAAATCTCGGCGGCCTCTTCAGCGGAATACCCCTTTTTTGCCATGGTGGACTGCTAAATTTAGGGGGTAATCCTCTGAAACTACCCAGGAAAAATAGCACCTACCTAGCATAAGGGAGTACTTGTGAAGTAGAAAGCTGTGGTCACTGAATTTTGATTAAAAAAAAATCAAAACTGATCTTTACAGCGCCTCAGTTATTGTACAGTGTTTTTTGCAGTGATCAGAAAAAAAAATTCTGTCACTGCGGTGGGGCAGGTGAGGGTTTGGCCAGGTGCTCAGAAGCCCGCAGAGGGCAAATTAGGGCCTGATCTGATGGGTAGGATTGCTAGGGGGTGACAGGTGGTGACAGGAGGTGATTGATGGGTGTCTCAGGGGGTGATTAGAGGGGGCAATAGATGCAATCAATGCACTGGGGAGGTGATCGGAAGGGGGTCTGAGGGGGAACTGAGGGTTTGGCCGAGTGATCAGGAGCCCACACGGGGCAAATTAGGGCCTGATCTAATGGGTAGGTGTGCTAGGGGGTGACAGGAGGTGATTGATGGGCGTATCAGATTAGAGGGGGGAATAGATGCAATCAATGCACTGGGGAGGTGATTAGGGGGGGTCTGAGGGCGATCTGAGGGTTTGGCCGGGTGATTGGGTGCCCGCAAGGGGCAGATGAGGGTCTTATCTGATGGGTATGATGGGTAGCAGTGACAGGGGGTGACGGGGTGATTGATAGGTGATCAGGGTGTGATTAGAGGGGAGAATAGATGCAAGCAATGCACTGGCGAGGTGATCAGGGCTGAGGTCTGAGGGCTATCTGAGGGTG